>NC_137022.1:24291914-24466914 GCF_032717465.1 Coenobita brevimanus | reverse complement strand
CTTCATTAACTCACTGGTGCCAAGGGTCTTAAAAAAGGCAGTATTAGGTATTTTCAAATGTAAGTAAAGGGCCCCAAGGTACGGACCTATATGAGCTTCGTGACTATGAGCCGATAGGCGTAGGGCGGCATGCTGGTAAAATGTCGGCCACGTGCATCCAGTAAAATCCCGGCCACAGCAACCCTCTACACTAATTGGGTGACTCTGTGAGGACTCCCCAGAGGTGAATAATCAATCAGTGGAGGCAAAACTAATGCAATACAGAAGACACGTCTTCAGTGTGAAAGGGATCGTATTCTCGTTAAGGTCTCGTAACACTTCTTTCTGGATGATATTTTGTACATTACAAGTCATCCAATGGTATCTTCAATGCACAACATGTCGATATTTTGAAGATGCAACATGCAAATAAGTATTAATGTGTAATATGCAGAAATCGTCACTAATGAAGAGGTGTTATGCAGTTTTCCAGGGTAAGCAGAGGGGCCATAGCCATGACAAACACTAAGGTCGGTATTCTAGGTGGCATGGACACTTTGTAGCACCTTTTTCTTGGCGGTTCACAATACTTATTTCCTCTGGCAACGAAACTGGACGGAGGTTATGTATTCATCTTTGTCTGTGTACGAGAACTATTCAGTAAAAGTTATCAGATTTCAATAAAATCTGGTGTATGGGTGGGCATTGGGTTGATTAGATTTTGAGGTGAATCTGGCTCCAGATGCAGAAATAAATCATACTGTATACATCATTAGCACTGGCGAAGGTATGCACTCTCCTGAATTTTGTAACAGGGCAGACTATGACCGTAGAACTAAATGACCATGAGCTGCCGCAATAGCATGTGTCTGGTAGGAATGAAAACTTACAGCGGTAAATCGGAATTTTTTGGTCGTTGGAGGAGGTATGCGATATATGTGTTTTCTAGTACCATCCTGATTTTCTCAATTGTTTTTATATTTCGTGTACCGACGTAGTTCACTTCAGTAAGTATAAGAGGAAAAGCAGGTGCAATAGATGAAATAAATCGCATAGGAGAGGGGCTATGAAACCTCCAGGTGACTAGAAGTACTCCCCTAAGTGCTGAAACTACTTCACGCATTGTGGCGCATCTGTCATCTGCCAATCCCGCATAAACACTTGAGCTGCCTCTTGTGATTTATGTGGATGGAATGAGCCACCACGATGTCTTATTAAGTCCATGTCCATATCAAACGCTTGCCGGTATGGGCGGGAGTTTCATATGACTAAGTAGTAGTAGTAGTAGCAGTTGTAACAATAGTAGTAGCAGCAGTAGCAGTGGTATTAATAACCCCAGACTCTTCTGAAATGTGAACCTGGTGGACCGCAGGCTTAAGTTGCTCTCTTGCAGTCCACCATCCTCCTTTTAGACTATAGGGAAACCGATGAGGGGCGTGTGTACAACCAGGCAGTTGAGCCGTCTGGTCATATCGGTACCACCACACGAAGGCGTCCCTCTCCATCACCCGGCATCAACGTAACCCATACACGCGGCCCCACTGGACGCGAGCGGGTACGGGCGAGAACTTTTTTTGCAAACTTCAGTGTTGCAGAACTCCCGCCAGCGCCAACAAGGAATTTTTGTGGACCGGCCTTTGCAATGTCTAGGGTAAGGTTTTGTGAATTAGAGGCACTTTCTTAGCATGCTTCCTCATATTTCTGGATCCTCTTACCCCTTGTTTCAGTGGGAAAGATGGTTGTAATGATGGTTTATGAGATGGGTTGTGGTGGTGATGATGATGATGATGATATCCTGAAACATTATAAAGGAAGGGAGCCCCACTCATCACCTGCACACACACACACACACACACACACACACACACACACACACACACACACACACACACACACACACACACACACACACACACACACACACACAGCTAGACAAATACAAACATAAACACACACACAATAACACACAAAAAACACACACACAAACACAAAGAGTTCGTGGTGCGTGAGAGGGGAGCAGAGAGTGTCCACGCCCTAAGTAATAGCTATAGGTGGGTGAGACACACACCTGTACACTCACGGTAATACCACATACGCCAATACCAGCAGCACTAGTCCACTATTATCACTATTTAACTCATTGCTACTACTACTACTACTACTACTATTACTGCTACTACTATTACTACTACTCCTACAAGCAATACACCACTATCAATACCACCAACACCAACACATACCATCACTACTAATATCACCACTATTGCCACCACCACCACCACCACCACCACCATTAATACCACAATCAGCAACACCAGTATAAAACTACCACTATCACCACTACCACTGCCATCATCATCATCAACTACCACACCACCACCAGCAAATCAGAGCCAGGGGTACAAGGGAACATCAACACAAGCAAAGAGACAGTCCAGCATAAGGGTCCCTCACATCACACCAGAAGTTCAGGGGGTGGCAGGTCCAAGAGTGTGTGTGTGTGTGTGTGTGTGTGTGTGTGTGTGTGTGTGTGTGTGTGTGTGTGTGTGTGTGTGTGTGTGTGTGTGTGTCCCCTCTCTCTCTCTCTCTCTCTCTCTCTCTCTCTCTCACTGAGCCACCTTCAACGTCCCTTCCTTCCACTCCTTCCTTTCCTCACCAGCCTTCCCAGTTTCTCTTTCTCCTCTTCCTCAACCAGCTCTTCTTTCTCCTCAGCTTCGTATCTCTCCCTCTCTTTTCCTCCTCCATCTTTCTCAAATATTCCTTCCCTCAAGTATCAGGGAGAGAGGGAGACAAGAGAGATGAAAGTGGCAGATAATGAGACGTGGGAGTGACGGAGAGAAAGAAGAAAAATTAGTAATGAAGATGGAAGGCAATACGAGAGAGAGAGAGAGAGAGAGAGAGAGAACAGGGGAGGGAGGGATGGAGGTAGGACAGGAGGAGTAAAAACTGTTTGTAGAAGAGGGTGTTGCTGTGACGAGGGGTGAAGAAATAGGGGGGAAGGGAGGAGGAGGGGGAATGGAGAAGAAAGGTATATATAGGGGAAAGGAAGGGAGGAAGGTGTGAAGTGAGGGAGGAGGGAAGTAGGAAAAAAAAGAAAAAGAAAAGAAGAGGGGAAGAGGGGTGCAGTGTGTGTGTGTGTGTGTGTGTGTGTGTGTGTGTGTGTGTGTGTGTGTGTGTGTGTGTGTGTGTGTGTGTGGTGAGAGAGAGAGAGAGAGAGAGAGAGAGAGAGAGAGAGAGGGGGATTTTGTTCCTCCCCCCCCTCTCTCTCTCTCTCATTAACCGCAGTCTCCCCCCTCCTCCTCTTCCCCCCTCCTCCAGCATTCCACTGGTTTCTCCCTATCTATTAATCTTCCTTTCTCATCTTCCTTTCTCCTCCCTCAACTTCCTCCGTCTTTCCTATTCCTTACTCCATATCTCTCCTCCTCCCTCTTCTCTCTCTTTCTCCTCCTTTTCCATCTCATCTTCTTTCTCCTCTTCCTTCTCTTTCTTCTTCTCTCCCTCTTCTTTCCCTCCCTTTCTAGCTGTTCTTTTTCCACCTTCTTTCCTTCCTTCTTCTACATTTCCTTCCTCGCTGTCTCCCTAATTCATTCATTTTCTTCCCTTCTCTCTCACTCTCTCTCTCTCTCTCTCTCTCTCTCTCTCTCTCTCTCTGAAACAAGTAAGTACATAATGAACGTCACTTCAAAGGAGAGAGAGAGAGAGAGAGAGAGAGAGAGAGAGAGAGAGAGAGAGAGAGAGAGAGAGAGAGAGAGAGAGAGAGAGAGAGAGAGAGAGAGAGAGAGTGAGAGAGAGAGAGGAGCTTGGAAAGTGTAGAAGGCAGAGGGAGGGAGGGAAGGTGAGGAAAGACTAGCCAGGGACAAAGGGAGGGAGTGGGGAGATGGAGAGAGGGAGGGAGATGGGAGGAGAGACTGAGAGGGAGGAAGGGAGGCGTGTGAATCACTCTTGAGATACATTAGGGAGAGAGAGAGAGAGAGAGAGAGAGAGAGTAAAGTGGACAGACACAAGAGGATAACATGAACATAAGTCTAGTTGTGGACGTGACCGATACAGAACCATGATAAGGATAGTAAAGAATTTGACATATTAACTCAAGGAAAACACAATAAAAGACAACAATAGGCCAATGAAAGCAAAGCAGTAAAACACACACACACACACACACACACACACACACACACACACACACACACACACACACACACACACACACACACACAAACACACACACACACACACACACACACACACACACTGACGTCAGATGGTACTATTCAGCTGAGAGGGGAGGACGGATCAACTCTAGTACCTGTATTCCTTTTCATCTGATGCCTGACGATTTTATACAACCGAGAGTGAGAGAAAAAGTCACCGTTGCCACTCCATGAACGGAACAAGTCTGATAATCAATTCTTTCTAGCCCAAAACTATTATAATCAACTGAGAGCGAACCTTAGTAAAACGAGTGCCAATATAAAGGAATAAATAAAACCAGAGAAAAATAAGTCACCAACAGCGGGGAATAATTTTAAAAAGGAGGTTAAGTTAAGGAAAGAAACTGAAATAATAAAGAACGGTAGAGGAACCCTTCAAAAACTAAATCTAAACAATGGAAGAGAGGGTGGCTGGGTTTGTTTACACCTGGCGCGTTAAGGGTGCATCCATAAATTGCTGATGCTTGGCCAATATTTCACGCCCCCCATCCCCTGACGCTTTCGCACCTTCTAAACTTCTCTGAAGAGCGTTTAACATAGACATTAATCTCAAGGGCGATATTAAAACCTCCCCTACTCAAAATCATGTCCATATGAGAGGAAAAGGTAAGAGTGGGGGGACAGACACTAAGAGACGTTTGGCCATGATTCAAATCTCCTTAACTACGGATTTCGACTCTGTCCTGGGATACTAAGCCACTGCATCATCCAGGTTAGCACAGTTGTCTCTTCTCTGTGTTGTACCCATTTTTCTTACCAGTCCAGAAAGGGAGGATGGACACCTAATTCGATGTGCGCCAGTTGCCCGCACCAGGATCCAAACCCTAACGCAATCAGGCCACCATTTACATAGCTGGCAATGTTAACCACTCGACCGTCATTTAAAACAGCCATCTCACATTCAGTATAAAAACCCACAGCACCTCATTCAAAAACTATTCTCTCTCCACCTAATCTATGCTTGCCATCGTCCCGCCTCGTTATCAAAATTACCTGTCTCTCCCTCCCCCGCCTATCTCAGCCTTGCATCTCTTCCCTCCGTCTCCCCCTCCATCTCTCCCCTGCCCAGCTGCGCCCATTATCCTCTTAGTTCAATACCTCCACCTCCTCCACTCAATGGGTAACTCGTTTACTCTCTCTCTCTCTCTCTCTCTCTCAGCTGTACACACTCTTTCAAATATTCTTCATTACCTTGTTCACGCAGTCTCTCTCTCTCTCTCTCTCTCTCTCTCTCTCATAAGTCCACTTCTACCCGAGCATGGTATTTATTCTTTACTGTTCCGTCTGCTTATTTTACACAGCTAACAAATTTCTCGAATGCGTAGAAAACGTTGAGAATAAGAGGCAGTCTAAAAAAAAATGCAAGCCAGGATGTTGGCAAGGACACAGCAACAGGGAAATTGCACTGGTAATGGAGGGGAAGGGACGAAATTTTGGGGTAGAAAGATAGCCTGGTGAAAAAAGAAAAAAAAATAGGGGTGAAAAAAAAGTAGACAATTGAACTTACGTGTGATAGAAATGTAGTGTTAGAAAGACGAGAAGGAATTATGGCAAAGAGAGAGAGAGAGAGAGAGAGAGAGAGAGAGAGAATGGAACTTATACGCAATAAAACTGCAGTGTTAGCTAAATAGGAAGAAATTATGGCAAAGGGAAAGGAGGGAAAGAAAAGGTGGTAGATGAGAAGCGTAAAAAAATAAATAAATGCGAACAAGAAGGTAAATAACAGGTGTGTGTGTGTGTGTGTGTGTGTGTGTGTGTGTGTGTGTGTGTGTGTGTGTGTGTGTGTGTGTGTGTGTGTGTGTGTGTGTGTGTGTGTGTGTGTGTGTGTGTGTGTGTGTGTGTATCTATAACCGGATGTCATAATCTCTGAAGGGGTGGCCACAAAGGAATCGCCTCCACGTCATCCTGTCCTTCACCATCAGTCTATCCTTCCTCCACCTTAAACCTCCCTCTCGTATATCTCACCACCCCGTCCCTCCATCTCATCCTCGGTTTTCCCCTCCCTCTCCACCTCCCCCCTCCACCTCACACACATGACATACACTCTTCTAGTCAATCTCTCAAAAATAATCAGATGCCGAAACTTCAGGGCCCTTCTGTTAATGTCCTTAGTGTGGTATACATGGGAGTCTGATTTTGTGCGGTGTGGTGTGAGAGGGTGTTGTGGTGTGGTGTGGTGTGAGAGGGTGTTGTGGTGTGGTGTGGTGTGAGAGGGTGTTGTGGTGTGGTGTGGTGTGAGAGGGTGTTATGGCGTGGTGTGGTGTGAGAGGGTGTTATGGTGTGGTGTGGTGTGAGAGGGTGTTGTGGTGTTGTGTGGTGAGAGGGTGTTATGGTGTGGTGCGAGTGAATATTATGGTTTAGTTTCGCTAAAATCCCTAAAATATAAAAGTGAGTCTTCTTCCGTCCCAAAATCGTTAGTGTGAGGCAGACGAGCAGGTCCCTAAAGGTTACGGGAGTGAGTTCTGAAAATCACTAGGGGGAGGCGGACGGTCAGGGCCACTCCTTGAGATACCCCCGCGTCTAAAAACTGCGGGCAAGAGGAAGAGAGATAATGCGAGGGGCGGCCTTCGATTCTGCTCCATTAACTACATCGCTGCTACTATAGTTTGCTTGTTTTTATCTGACTGAACTGGGCTAATCTCAGTTTTATCATACTAAGAATTGGATGTAAGAAATTCAATGAGCTGAATTTATGAGGTAGGAATGAATCTCCTTGGTTGCTAGTCAAATCTACCTCCCAATCTGACCACACTGGGAGTCACCTGAACTGAAAGAGGTTAGGGAATGTCAAGTGGAAACAGGTCTACTATACAACTACCCTTACAAGCTCAAAAGAAATCTTGCTACCGACAAATAAAATAAAAGAAAAAGAAGAATTAATCTATTGCTATTAGCCTTGCAACTAACAACATTCTCGTGTAAAAATCTTGCAACACAGAAAAATTAAATATACTACCCTTAAAATTGATTCGTATAAAAAACAAATCCTTATATACGTAACCTTACAACCTCATAAATTCTTGGTACAGGCTTTCTACCCAGCATGCCAATACGAGAGGAACCTTAGCCAAGAAAGTAAGACCAAGAGGAAGGTTTGGGGGAAAAAGTAACAGAGGACAAGAAGAAATAAATAAAAATACAAGATCATTCGAAAGTCAGTCTTACCTAAAGTCTAAAAAAAAAAAAAAAATGTTTTAGCTTTTTATTCCCCAAACAAAAGGTAGGGGGAAGAGAACGTCTGAGTAAAATAAGCAATGGCGAACGAGAAAATGTAAAATAATTCAGAGGACGACCTTGCCTCCTACAGCCAAGAGCAAAAGTTCACTGCATGCTGTGGTGATTTGAACTTTTTTTTTTTTTTATGTGATTGCATTATTAAGCACACAGCATAAGGATATAAGAAGAATGGGTACCTTCTGCTATATAAGGAAGAAAAGAAAAATATAGAAGGTTGGACACAATGCTGGCGGGTGACTTTCGTTGAATTTTTGCTCACGGCTGTGCCTCCTGATATGTCTAGCCCACTGCGCCTGTTACTAACCTCACAACTAACTACAACAGCTTCTTGAATAAAAAAAAAAAAAAATTGCTACAACATTCCCAAGCGATGAGAAGATATAAAACTGAGCGGGAAACAATGAAAACAGTAAGGCGGATGTGAACCAAGGTACGGTAATTTCGGGAACTTGTGCGGTATATTATTTCTTCCCTACCTTAAAAATTGTCTATGTGATCCCTGTACCAACTAATGTATATATATATATATATATATATATATATATATATATATATTTATATATATATATATTTATATATATATATATATATATATATATATATATATATATGTATATATATATATATGTATATATATGTATATATATATATATATGTATATATATATATATATATATATATATATATATATATATATATATAGTTTCGAAAAAAAAAACATCTTGCTGCACTGTTCCTAGTGGAAGAGACGAGATACTCTGACAGAAAAATGTTGAATACTACTGGTAGGCTGTAACAAATGGCGGATCTTAAGCCAGGCAATTGTTGGACTTATGTTTTCCTGTGGTAGGTCGGGGTGCCTACCATCCACACACTCGATGTAGTGCTGCCTTTAGGTGGCTGTACACTGAGTGACAAGTCAAATGCTTTACTGTAACTCTACAAACCATATATATATTATACTGGGAAGTAATATTATCAAGTGAAGCCAAATGGTCTAGTAGGTTAAGTCACTCCAAACGGATGGGGCCCACAAGAGTTTACATCAGAGGAATGGTTGTGGTTTATGCATCATACGAGTATAATGCCACACAGAGGCGGGTGAGGCTGGTCACCCTCGCTTTAATGTTAGAACTGAATAGCCTAGCCTCGGCCACATACGATTCTCATGGAGCAGAAAAGGACTGAATGATGGATGGATGCATAGTTATATTATTCTTCTTCCCTATCTAGAAAAAAAAAAAATCAACGTGATCCTCGTATTAGCCACGAAAACAGCTAATATATATATATATATATATATATATATATATATATATATATATATATATATATCTGTGTGTGTGTGTGTGTGTGTGTGTGTGTGTGTGTATATAAGTACTCAACATTATCATCATCATCATCATGCTAGAACCCTCAGTGTAAAATCGACAAGATAAAACTCCGAGGGAAAGTATGAAAACATTAAGGCGGATGTGAAGCAAGGTAATATTAGCGGTGGTTTTACTTTCTTCCATAGCTCGTAAATTATTTCCATGTTCTTGGTATGAAATGTAAAAAAAAATAAAGCATAAAAAACAAACAAATGCTAAGATGATGGCGATTTTAAGAGTGGTGTTTCCGTACTCCCCTTTCTGACTAAAACTAAATAATAATAATAATAATAATAATAATAATAATTTCTGCATGCCAAGATGGTGGTGGTGGTGGTGGTGGTAAGAGTAGCAGTAGTAGTAGTAGTGATAGTGGTGGTGGTGGTATTTACAACCCCAGGCTCATCATAACGTGATCCCGGTGGACTGCAGGCTAAAGTTGCCCTCTTTCTGTAGTCCAGCATCCTCTTTTCGGGGGAAAATGAGTTAGCTGAGGGAAGTGTGAATAGCCGGGCAGCAAGGCATCTCTCTCCAACACCATATCTCAGGGTGAAGGAACTATATACAGACGTGGAGAATGTTTGATAAATATTAATGAAGGATAAAATGGGATATTAGCAAGTTGACAGACAGACATCAATCACAGGCCTGTTGTATGCTATTTTCGCTCCTTCTGCAACCTTACTACAAACTTCGAGAAAACTTCCTCAAAAAAGAAAAAAAAAAAAAAAAAGAAATCTGTCATAGCAATATCCCATAACCACCTCTGCTCCTGTTACTTATCTCACGGGTGTAATGTATGCTACTATTTCCACTCAGACCTGGCCTAAAATTGCCATCTTTCTGCCTAACCTGCCCAGCTGTTATCAGAAATTAACTTCAGACTATGATGCTAGTCATGAAGAAGCGTTATGGAAAGAAGGTAAAAGAACCGTAATATTTTCTTGTTGTCACTGAGCTGTAACACGAGATAAACATTTAGATTATGATGCTAGTCTGTAAGAAGTGCCATGGAATGGATATAGAGCCGTAACACTGTCTTATTCTGCCACTGAGCTACGTGAAATCAGCTGGAAAGGACGAAATTCTCAGCCAAGTTAGGGTGAACGAACTATATCTCACAACAACAACATTCCCACAACCCATAAACTGTCTCAGGCCCCCGTTGACACCTTAAAAAATAACTATACTATGTTCACTTTAACTAGGCGTAAAAAAAAAAATGGCAACACTCCTTCAATGCTGAGGTATAGGAAGAGATTAACACTGGAATATACTGCTAGTCATGAAGAAGTGCTAGGGAAAGGAAGCAGAGCCGTAGTATTGTTTTGCACCGAGCTGTAGGAAATAAGCTGTAAAAGGATAAAAAAATCTCCAGGTTTAGGCGAGAGAACTATGAGCTAAAGCGTAAGATTAATAGTAGAATATGCTGATAGTCACGATGAAGTGCTATAGAGAATATTTAGCGCCGTAATATTGTTTTGTTCTGCCCCTGAGCTATGGGAAATACGCTGCAAGACGACGGAAATCTGGGCCAAGTTAGAGTAGTAGCAGTAGCAGTAGCAGTAGCAGCAGCAGTAGTAGAAGTAGTAGTAATTATCGTAAAATCAATCTACATATCATAACTTGGGCCATTAGCTATTTCCACCCCTGTTACTAACCTGCCCAACTCTCTTCAGCAGAGCATCGTAAAAAAAAAAAAAAAAAAATGTCTGTGCTACAACATTCCAAGCGCCTGAGACGAGAGAGGAGGGCGGGGGTGGGGAAGGAAAGTTAAATTTAGGGGTCTCTCTCTCTCTCTCTCTCTCTCTCTCTCACACACACACACACACACACACACACACACATGGTAATCTGAGAGGCGGTGTTCTGTTCCTCCTTATTAACTCTGTGCTCCGCCTGACTCATAACCATAATAATATAATAATTACGACACAAAGACTCACGGCAATGTTTAACTCTTGACTCTCCCCTGACTCACTCTCACCTGAATAAATTTGTCTAGCGTTACCTGGAGGAGAATAATAAGGTTTAATAAAGTTTTCCAATAATGTGCGGATTAAAGGAGACATTTTTTAACACTCTCTGGCTCCCATGTTCGCTCTCAGGTTAATAAAATCATCAGGAATTAGCTAAAAACAATAGAGTTGCTTCGATCTTGATCAATAACCGTTCCTAAAAACCACCCCACAGATTCTAATTAAAAAAAAAAAAAAAGTTACAATTGTTTAATCCAGGGCCGTATTCCATGTGGCACGGGAAGCTTTGTGGTAACTTCTTTTTTGCTGTTTAATCTGCATTTTACACCTTAGTTTCCTACTTTATGCCGTTGATACCATGGGAGAGATTATCAAGATGTTGTGAGAACAGTAAATCGGTACAGAACAGGTGTTATAGAATCTCCAAAGCCATTTAGAATACGAGTCCTAGTGAAACGGTACAGTACAAGGGCGCATAAAGTGTGAAGGATGAGAGTGCGTGTGTGAAGCCATCAGTTTGATCAAGACTGACGTCACTACCTTCACAGTGCCACATGTGTCCATTGTGTCGCTCCGTCAGGCTCCACTCTGTTCTCTTCGGAATCTGTCGAGTTTCACATGTGCGGAACAGGATCAAATGACAAAAAAATGGGAGAAATGGAGTTCCCCCGAGCTAAACCCTGTATTGGACTATATAGCCCCACTAGGGTTACAGGAGGGAGCTACCCCTCCCGGCGCGGCAGCCCGGGCGAGGCTCAAACTTGCAATCCCCCGATTACAAGTCCAGCGCGCTACCACTGTGCTACCGCGCCCCCAGGATCAAATGACAGATTTGTTTCATGATTTATATACGATACCAGGTGGCTATAGGATACCTCATCACGCAAATGGGAATTATAGATAGATAGATAGATAGATTGATAGACAGACAGATAGATAGATAGATAGATAGATATAAGAGAGAGAGAGAGAGAGAATGATATGCAATCACCATAATAACAAAACAGAGACCTGAGTTTCACCTCGGCAGAAAAAAAAAAAAAAAAGTTTCAAGAATGCATGACGTGACCTTGTGGGCCGGTTCTTCATTGTCTAAAAACAGCATTAACTCTATCTTTTAAAAACCCTTAAACAAAACAAATTCTACGGTATGCACACTTTAAGAACCGAACGATCCATTAAAAACGCGCTAGCTATCTTCCCACACCATTGACTAAGGCCCTAAAAATAAGTAACCAGGCCCTATTTTACGTGGCACGGCATTTTTCCTTGTCAACCCTGCCAACTGGCCATTAAGTCAGCGCAAAATCCGCGTAATCTCTGCAAAACCCGCCTAAAATTGAACATAATGCGTCACTGAGGAGCGTAATTAATGCCGCCATGTCTATATTAGGCTACAGACCGCGGTTTGGCCTTGTGGGTGATGCCAAATTTTACTTCATACCTTTTTTTTTCGAAAACTTCCCAACATTACTGCTTTTTACTCTCACTTGGCCAAGATTTTCGTCCTTTTGCAGCTTACTTCACGTAGCTCAGTGGCAGAAAAAGACAATACTACGGCTGTACATTCTTTCCACAGCACTTCTTCGTAACTAACTAGCGGAGGGAGCAATTTCAGGCTACGTGAGCGTAAAAATAATGAGTTGAGATAGGCACTTTGTTTTCCAGGAAGGTCTAGGTTGGGTATATGTTTGGGTTGCGTCTGGTTTGGTTTGATTTGATTTCATTTGGTTTCGTTTGGTTAGGGTACTGAGCTAGGTTAGATTAGGATTAATTAGGTTACGATTGGGTTAGACTAGGTTTGGTTACGCTGTTTGGGTCGGGTAAAATTAGTTCAGATGGGATGGGATGAGTGAGGTTGGACTGGGTTGAGATGGGATGGGACGGGATGACGGGATGGTGGGATGGGTTGGGTTGAGTTGAGTTAGGTTAATTTGTTCACGTTAGGTTGAATAAGTGAACATGTAACACCTAGTTTGTTAGGGCAAATTCTGGCTGTCTGGCTTAAATTTGGTTTAGAATTGGTTACGCAGAGAGAAAGCTGTGTGCGATTCCGAAATAGCCAACACTTCGGCAATATTCCCTCTTTTCTCCGTATCTGGTGATCTGATTTACTGCACTAAGTCTGACCTCGCAGTGTTCAGCAGCAGCAGCCTTGTGTCTGATCTGTCAGGCTTGGCGGGGGTGCAGGGTCCAAGCTATTTGTGCCCCGCCGAAACACTAAACCCACACATTTTTACTGAGCTAGAATAATAGCGACGAAATTTTGCAAACCGTAACTGGCAACGCAGAAATATTAAGGAATTCACTCACGGTCGGGACAAACCGAGTGTTTTATTCCGCTTATCGTTAGCAGACGTTTCTTTGGGGAGAGATTCATAGCTTGAGTCTTCATATTTTCGCCATTAGCCCCCTTACAGTTCGAATACTTATATTTCACGTCACGTCAGACTATTTTATTAATCTCAAAGCAAGTCCTACGAAAATGAGGGAGTTGGCAAAGCAGACGTTTTCCAAGCTCATAATTAACTCACTCGTCAACTCTTTCATTTTAACAGAAGAAAATTGTCGAAAACTGGACATTGCTCCAGGGAGTTTAAAATTAATAATGTAAGTTACTGTATATATCAACCGCCCTTCAAAAATGATAATTATATAAATAAAACAAACTTGCTGGAATTCCTCATCTTGCGCAGCATCAGTGAAGTGGCGTAAGAAGGTTTATAAACGGTTCTCGACTCTACAAACCTCCCTTGGCAACTCACGCAAAATACGATCAAATTTGTTACTAAAGTGGGGGTAGTAATAAAGTACAAAAAAGAAAAAATACTATCAAATACAAAATCAATGTCTCCGTCTACGTCCATCACCTGATTGCCGAATTTGGTGCATATATAAGTGTTTTCTTGTACCCGGAGCCGAACAAAAACTGGAACCGGTTGAGTCAAAGTTATGTCAAGAATTCCAATGTCAAGATCAAGTTCGGTGTGTGTGTGTGTGTGTGTGTGTGTGTGTGTGTGTGTGTGTGTGTGTGTGTGTGTGTGTGTGGTTATTTGTGAGTGCATTTGGCTGTGTGTGTGAGTTACGATGTGTGAAAATGTCAGATATGCGAGAATGTCAGATATGAGAATGTCATACGTAAGAGTGTGTGTGTGTGTGTGTGTGTGTGTGTGTGTGTGTGTGTGTGTGTGTGTGTGTGTGTGTGTGTGTGTTAGTGTAGTGTGAGGCCATACTGCAAGGCGCGGCTGGGAAGTGACTAGCTTAGATATAAAAAGCAGCGGCTAGGTGTGGCTAGGAAGCATTACGGCATGACAAGCCGCTAGACACTGCTATGAATCTGCTAGGCGTTGCTAAGAATCTGCTATGCGTGGCTAAGAATCTGCTATGCGTGGCTAAGAATCTGCTAGGCGTTGCTAAGAATCTACTGGGCGTTGCTATGATTCTGCTAGGCGTGGCTAAGAATCTGCTAAGAATCCCCAAGCTTTGACAAGAAATTTATTTGAAGTTGCTAAGAATCTGCTGTGTTGCCGGAAATTTGCTAGGCATTTCTAGGAACTGCTAGGACCGAGAAATTGCTTGGTGGGGCTGGGAAACGTCTCAGCGGAAAAAAAGAGTAACGTGGCTAGGATTTTAAACATGTGGCTAATAATCTAATCTGGCTATAGGACTGCTAGGAGTGGCTATGCAAATACTAGGAAGGAGTGGAAATGAGCTAGGAATGGGTGGAAATGAGCTAGGAATGGGTGGAAATCAGCTAAGCGTGGGTGGAAATGAGCTACGAATGGGTGGAAATGAGCTACGAATAGGTGGAAATTAGCTAGGAGTGGGTGGAAAAGAGCTAGGAATGGGTGGAAAAGAGCTAGAAATGGGTGGAAATGAGCTAAGAATGGGTGGAAATGAGCCAAGAATGGGTGGAAATGAGCTAGGAGTGGGTGGAAATGAGCTAGGAGTGGGTGGAAATGAGCCTGGAATGGGTGGAAATGAGCCTGGAATGGGTGGAAATGAGTTAGGAATGGGTGGAAATGTGTTAGGAGTGGGTGTAAATGAGCTAGGAGCAGGGTTAGTGATTTTTTAAATCAAAAATAAAAAAAAAATCAATATTTTTCATTTATGCGATTTATTCTATTTTACTTGATTTTTCTGTTTATTATACAGCTAATATTTCAAAATCAGTATACTGAACACTGTTAACTTCATGTCCTGTCTATCCACTGATGGTTCAGGCTGAAAGCCACTGCCCAGAATCTAGATACATACCTGTTCAAGTCCTGTCTGTACACTACTGGTTAAGGCTGAGTTGCCAGTGGTAATCAAGACAGCATATTCCAAAGCTGATTTTATTAACACACAGAAAAGTCTTAAGCTGATATTCTTATGACATGGCCTTAAGTGACCAAGCACAGCCTACTTAGTCTTATGGCTTTGGTTTTTTAATTATGGCTCATCATTTCAGATGTACAGATAATGTCAATACTTAGTTACACAAATGTAAAAATATTTTTTCTGTCATACAGTGTGGCAATTTCTAATGGCACCATTCTCCAAAATCTGCTAACTCAGTGCTTAAGTATCTGAATAAATGAATGCCAACACAAAGTTATACACAATTTTTATTAACCTTCAGATTTTATATTTGTTAACTTTTGGAAAAAAAAAAATGATTTTTGTTTAAGCAAAAAAATCATTTATTTAATCATATGATTAAATTAATCTGATTTAATCAGTGCCAACCCTGGCTAGGAGTGGGTGGAAAACAGCTAAGCGTGGGTGGGAAGGAGCTAGGAGTGGGTGGAAATGAGCTAGGCGTGGCTAGGTCTTGGCAGGCACCACACACGCACCCCGCCCACCTCAACACATAACAGATTTCTGCGCATTGTTCTCGTCCCAATAATAATTATGGCGCTTTATCTTAATTTCGTTCATGCTTTTACTAACCACTCTAAGGTGTATTCTAGTAGCAGTAGTAGTAGTAGTAGTTGTGGTGCAATTGTAGTATAGTAGTACTACGGCAATAAGTAATAACAATAATAATAATAATAATAATAATAGTAGTAGTAGTAATAGTAGTAGTAGTAGTAGTAGTAGCAGTAGTAGTAGTAGCAGCAAAGAGCAACCCCAAGATCATGTGACATTGAACCCAGTAGCCTCCGGGCTAAAGCTGCCATTCTCCAGCGGTCTATTATTCCCTTTTTGGGAGGTAGGGAGAGATTTGAGGGATACTTGTATAACCAGACAGATGCACGCATATCAGTGCCACCACATGAAGGCGTCCCTCTCCAGCAGTGTATTCTGCGGCTTATGAAGTATCTTGAAACAGCACAGTTCGAATAAGAAAATTTATCTGACTGAAGGAATTAAAGCTTTTCCACTTCCACATCAATACTTCTCTCCTTTCACCTTAGGGAGATTCCTAAGCTCATTCAGCTCAGATGATGGCCAAGTGTACTCAGACAGGAGGCCCGATATGACTACATTCTTCTGACATTAACTTGGCTTAAAATTACCATCTCTCCATCCTGAATGTTAAATTGTCGCAATAGATTAAGGCTGGAATACAGAGCTAGTCATAAGTGCTATGGCAAGGATGTACAGCCTAAGTCCTGTCTTACCCTGCCATTGAGCTTCGCGAAATAAGCTGGAAAAGAAGAAAAATCAGGGCTAAGTTAATGTGAAAGGCCTTTCGTTAACCAAGGAGACTCATTCCTACCTCATAACTCAGCCTCACTAAATTTCATGTAACCACGACATAATATTCATGTCCTGTGAGTAGCCCAGTTCTATTAGTGGAAAACAAAACAAGTCTTAATTAACGTCGGTGCAGCCTGTTCCCCATTTACGAGACTCTGTTTACATTTAAGATAGCGTACTCGTTAAAACAGCCTCTTGTGAATCAGTTAAAGTCTGATGTTCTATATTTCCATCATCCAATCCTTTCTTGCCCCATCAGGAGCGTAAGGACCCGGGGCTAGGCTACTCAGTCCCGACATTTAACTTTTTAGATGCGGTGGTCTTGAATGATGTGAATTTAATCATCTGGTGTTAACTGGAATTTAAAAGTTCTTAGTCACTCTAAATGCTCGTCATCATAGTTTTTTTTGCCTACAATGCTCGTGGGATTTTCCTGATCTGTAATTGTCTACCGTTACCGAAATTAGCTAAGTTTGCAGCTCGCAACTGAAGAGAGGCGGCAAGGGTGACCAGCCTCACTCTCCCCTGAACTGCTTTATGTGAGAAATAAACCAATGGTAGTCTAACGCTCACAAGCCGCTATGTCTCAATAAAAAAAAAAAAAAAAAATCTAACATTACCTCTAATATAATACAAGATTTGTCCCAATCGTGAAATAGTGAATGAAAAGACTCGGAAGTGTATGCAAACAAAACAGATTTTCCATCCTCAACAGAATCTCATGCTCCACTTATTGTGTAATGAAAAGACAAATAAATCTCCGAACACAAACTCTTCCATGCATACAAAATGGAAACAAGTCACTCCGGCCCCTGGCTCTTCCGTCCCTAGTCACTCCGGCTCCTAGTTTTATCAGCCCTAGTTACTCTGGCCTCCCTGATAGTCTAGTACAGAAATGTCTCCTACGAGAGTGTTAGGTTAGGTTAGATTAGGTGAGGCCGGAATGACTTGGGTGGGGGGCCAGGATGAGAGGCCGGAATGACTAGGGACGATATAACAAGGGACCACAGTGACTTGAAATCAACAAAACAGAGCAGGGACGACAGAATGGAAATTTATGAAACTGCTGAATCGTAAAAACCTGACGAGAATTTCCACAAGACAAACCACTAGAGTCCTGCCTCGAGTTCAACATCCTCTTCGACACGCCATAAAACGAAGCTTTAAATAAAACAGTCGGCCCACGTAAGCTGTCGGTGAAAGAAATCACGAACCTATGCCCCCTGCTCCATAAATTCCCACGAACTCTGTAATAAAAACGTTAACTTCAAACAAATCCTTCCCAGATCCTTCAAACCATTGATGCCGCCGTAAACAGGTGAAGCTGGCCTTGAACGGAGCATGGGTTTAATTTTGGGAGGTCCGACTGATTTTTATTTTTTCTTTTGGTCTGACAGTAGCAAACCCAAACTACAAAATACATCCTCTGATTGAAGGAGTTAAGGTGAATCGCCAACACCCTTGTCAAATCCTACTTACCATCATTTTCGCCGAAAACAGGTGGAACAGGTTTGGGACGGTCCATAGGCTCGTCGACTTTCGGGGGTAGATTGGGTTTTTTCTTGTACATCCAATCAAAACACCCCGATTCCTTACAGCAGGAGCAGTTGACGTTGCCCATGGTTGCTTCTTAGTCCGGTTTCAAAAGCTATTCACTCAGTAGGGCTATCTGAGTTTTTTTTGCCTCTATTTGGATTTTTATTTCCTCGCAAAACAAGTTCTAAGCTATGTAAATATCAGGCAAAAAGTATTTCAGTGTGCACAAGTTGACAAGGGTTATATTCCACCTTCACAGGTAATTGTATTTCTTAAAAAACTATTCGCGAACTCGATTTGGGGAGAGAAAATTTCTAACAAGCCTCCCGCGCGCTTTCCCCGTTCAGTACAAACTTAGCAGAATGGCGGTTGTCCTCCACCCTTTACCAGGATCCTGTGCAGACTGAAGAGAGGGACAGCAGGCACCCGTCTAGCTTAGTCTAGGTGGGTTGCCTGGCTGTGAGGGTTGCCAAGTGGTGAGCGAATGCGCGCGGGTATGCAGTTTTCATGGCTACCAACAAGCCCGAGTCATCCATGTCGCTATGACTGCTGTCAAAATGCGCAACCTTACGTTACCTTTCGAGTGGGTGAAATTATCTGGTTTTAGTCTCAATAAAACTCGTAAATCTGTCAGTATAAGAGAAAGCATTAGATTTACACGAAATAGTTGCTAGACAGCAGTCACAAGTGCCACTGTGTTTAATTGCTGTCAAAATGTGCTGCTTTAACACTGATTCTTTCCTCTATTTCTAATTAACACCATACGATTTTATTCAGTTGAAGGCTGATCAGAGGAGCCTGAGAGTGTTACTACTGTCTCCATTATCCCTGTCATAGTCACATCAACTATTATACTTAATTCTGATTGATACCAGACGATTTTCTGCATTGAAAGCGGGTCACAGGAGCCTGAGAGTGGTAAAAGAATGCTAAGATTTCTCTTAGTTAATTATATCAGTTGGTGGCATCCTAAATAAAACTGAGTGTACCGATATCAGAGAGGATTACTGAAACAGGGAAGGATTTGAAGGGCAGGCGTGAGGGGTGTACACTGACCCCTTCCCCCCATTTTCGGCAGACCCAAAATTACTTATGATAAAGGAACAATGTTATTTACCAAAATGCGTGTAATAAACATCTTACATAAATGTTTTCAAAGAATGATTTATGTGAAAAGAAAGATTTGGTGATAAATTCTGAGGAATTTGGTAACGGGCCAGCATGAATTCAAAAGCGTGGTGATTCCGCAAATAATCCCCCCCCCCCCCTTTTCCAAGTGCTTGATGCGGCTCTGACGGAGATACATGCCATGCCGAAGTCACCAACGTAGTTATCTTTGTTCTCAAAATGTGCTTCCATAAGCAACACTGATGTCACCACCACTGCCCCTAATCCCTTCACTACGAGGACTTCATTTTTGCTCCATTCCTGATGGGTAAGGGGCGAGGGTTGTCAAGGGTCCCACCCTGCCTGAAACGTGGCCGGGACAAACGCCCACCAATTTACAAAATTTCGTGCATAATGGCTTTGCCGGTACCACCGGGAGCCGCGCCCCCTCCATGAGGAGTAACCCTTGATGGTTCTACCCTTCCCAAAACGTGGCCGGGATGAAAATCTGTCAGGTCAAAATTTCCTGTCCTTCGGTTAGAAACTGTGGCCGTGCATAACGACTTGGTCGGGGACCACAGAGGGCCGCCCCCATTGTGGGATACGGCCCTCAGTGACCCCGCCTTGCTTATAACCTGGCGCCAGTGAAACTACCACTGTGCAAAAATTCGTGTTCCTCGACGGAAAACTAGACGTGCCTAACGGTTTTGGGTGGCACACAAAGTACAGTAACTAACTCAGTGAATGAGGGAGGGAGTGACACAGTCAGAGACAAGCGCTATATTTAGCCAACCCTGTGGGTGTGACAAAACACACACACACACACACATACACACACACACAATATCGTTAGGAAAAAATGTCCTAATACCTATAATATCATTCCTGAACTCCAGCTACCGTAGAAGAGTTACTGCCTCTAGATTCGGTGCCAAAAGCGCTTCACTGGCAACCCTGGTGGTTATCCACTCAGTCCAACCATTCACCATGGCCGTATTCTCATCACCATCGGAGCATCTTTACAGAACCTCTTCCTTGAATCCTTTAACACTGTAGTTCTGTATCTAGTGCCTCAGTATATTCAAGTTTGTCATGCATCCTGTTGATGTGTAACACATACGTAATATACTGTAAATTAGTAAGATGTAATAAGCAATATCAATCGCAAAGGAGGCGCAAGGTCTCCTGGGCCTACCGGAATGCGGTCCCCGAGCCACTCATACCCGGACTCAGTTACATACCCTTCTTTTCATCCTGTAATTCTCCTGTCAGCATCTCTGCCCAGTCGAATGCGTGCAAACACTGTCATTAAGGCTCTAGGTTTAAGGCCAGGCACAATCATTAACGATTCTGTGCACGAAAAAGGTAGAAAGGCAGGCTATAGGAGATACGTTCGTTTACGTTGCCTACTTTTGCTCTAATAATTCTCCTACCATCATTTCTACCAAGCAGACTGCAAGCACACACTGTCATAATGCATCTACTGTAGGTTGAAGGTTTGTTACAGAGATTAGCGATTCTGAGCCTCGCAATGACGCAAATCAAGAAATATCAGACCCTTCACCTAGTTGCATTTTCCTCTTGTAGTTCTCCTACCAGCATCTCTTCCCAACCGACTGTAAGCTTACAGATCGATTATGCATCTAGATTTAAGGTCAAGCATAAATATTAATGATTATGTGCTTGACAAACACGCCAAAAACAAGAAATAAGAGACCCGTTCGCGACCTCTAGCGGTGAGGGTGACGGGATTGGCTGGCTACATGAATGGCGTGCCTCCATTTCTTCACGTATTATACTTCTACCAGATTTTCCACCCATTCGACTGCATAACAAACATACATTATACATCTAGGTTTTAGGTTAGGCACAAACAAAAGCGATTCTGTGCTTGATAACCGAGCAAAAACATGAAATACGAGAGCCGTCTGGGATCCCAGGCGTGAAGGTGACGGGGTGTGTTGGATGAATGAGATGCCACGATGTGTCAACGTCTACGGTCGACTTACGGTGAGGGTTAGAATTTGAAACCATCGTATCTGCTTCCACTGCTAGATATAGAAACAACACATAGCATTATTGTCTGAAGACATTGATAGATATAACTAACATATATTTGACATAGCTATATTTTGGCTGAATGTGTCGGCCTTCTTCTTTTTCTTTTTTTTTTTAATCTCTCTGATGCATTCAATATTCGAATCGTTCCTTTACTATGAAAAGAGGAACTGAAGGGGAGCCTATACCTGGTGCGCTGCACACCTTGGGTGGCGCAGCAGTGGCATCCACCAGGGAGCCGAACCTCCCCATACTTCCCTGCACCTCGCCGTAGGAAGGACCCTGGTCTGATCTTAGTGAGGCGTTGTCTACCACAAGGGGGCGCCGGATCCCTACACCGTGTACTAGTATGTGCTGTACAGTACCCATAGGACGGCCCCACAGAAGCAGCTGCTTACCTGTGGTCCATGGATCTGTTCACTCAAATCGAGGTTACCGTAGTTCACAACACCAGCAACAACAATAACAACAACAACAACAACAACAACTGTGAAAAGAAAGTTGGTTGTAATACTTCGCGCGTTCATAATTGTTACACTCTAAAATGAATGAAGGGTACGCAGCATTAGAGACATGGCTGTAATGTAAGATAATATAAAGATCATAATAAATAACAGTGGCCTCATTAAAGCCATAAAAGGGCTGTGTGGCTGGACAAAGACAATGATTACGTCTCGCGGCCATTGCATGAAGGACACACAGGCAGAACTGGTTTGGGGATCATTTTTCTCTCCCTCCCTCCCTCTCCTCCACATTGCTTTTCTCCTCCCCTTCCTCCCCATCCCCCCTCCTCAGTCCTCTCCCTCCACTCCTTTCCTCTCTCATTCCTTCCTCCCCTCCTCTCCTTTCCCCTCCCTTCCTCTTCTCCTCCCTCCTACCACTTTACATTCTTGTTCCACGACACTCATGCCACCTTCCCCTCCACTCCCCTCTCCTCTGCCCTCCCTCCCTCCCACTCCAATACCTTGCCTTCCCGTTCTCTTCCTTCTTTCTCCTTCACTCCCTTTCCCTCCCCCTCTCAAAACAGATCCTTCATTCTCTCCCCTCCCTTCCTTCACTCCCATCTTCCCTTCCTCCCTTTCCTCCCTTCCTTTCTTTCTTTTCCTCCCGTCCTTCATCCTCTTACTTCCTTCTCTCCCATCTCTCTTCCCCTCCCCTCCTTCACTCCCTTCCTTCCTCCCTCCCTTCCTTCACTCTCTCCATCTGCAACACTTTGCCTTCTCGTGTTAACTTTTGTCTCCATGGGTCAGGGAGGGTCACACCACTTCCTTCATTAATCCAGCCTTCCTTTCCTTCATCCTTCCTTTCCATCTGCACGTCTCCTTCCTTCCTTTCTTCCACCTCTTTCCTTCCTTCCTTCATTTACGTCTTCTTCCTTCTTTCCTTATTGTCATCCCTCCTACTTTCATTCATTCACTTAATTCCTTCCTTCTTTCGCTTTCCTTCAATCTTTCCTTCCTTTATTAATTCACGACCCCTTTCCTTCCTTTCTTTCACACCTTCATTCATAAATCTAATTCATTCCTTCTGTCATTCTCCGTCTTATATCACTACTCTCTTTTCTTCATAATTTTCATCCTTCATTTATTTCACCTTTCAATTTTCACCTTTCCTTCCTTTCCCTTCCTCCTTCGTTTCTTTCACCTCTTCCTTTCTTCCTTTGAACGGGAGAGAAAAATATCAATTTTTTCCCACATTAGGAACACTAGCCAGCAAGGAAAGTGAGAAGTGAAGCATTGGACAAAGAAACATATCAAGCCTCACTCAGTTTAGAAATTACATTAGCCAGGTGAGGACATTGAGAAGAGATGAAATATTAGGCAGAGAAACACAAGCCTCTCTTAGCCTATGAATACTTGCCAAAGGAGGAAAGTAACAAGTAAAAGACGCGAAATATTAGGCGGAGAAACGTACCAAGCCTCACCCAGCTAAGAAATTTTGGCCAACAGAGAAAAGTGACAAGCTGAAGAGGGGAAATGTTAAGCAGAGAAACATACCAAGCCTCTCTCAGCTTAGAAATATAAGCCGGTAGGGGGAGGTGACAAGAAGAAGAGGTGAAATATTAGGCAGATAAATATACCTAGCCTCTCACATCTTATGGATATTAGCCAGTAGACGAAAGTGAAAAGTAGAAGAGGTGAAATATTACGCAGAGAAATATACCAAGTCTCGATCAGCTTTTGAATATTTGCCAGCAGAGGGAAGTGACGCGTAGACGAGGTGAACTATTAGACAGAGAAATGAAAAGGTGAAATATTAGGCAGGGAAATGAAGAGGCGATACATTAGGCAGAGAAATGAAGCTGTGAAATATTAGGCAGAGAAATGAAGAGGTGAAATATTAGGTAGAGAAATGAAGGTGAAATACTAGGCAGAGAAATGAAATGGTGAAATATTAGGCAGAGAAATTATTACCGGTAGGTGATATATTAGGCTGAGAAATGAAGAGACGAAATATTAGGCAGAGAAACATACCAAGCCTCTCTCAGCTTAGGAATATTTGCCAGCAGAGGAAAATGAGAAGTAGATGAAGTGAAAAATAGGGTAGTCCACAAATAACACTTCTCTAGAAATCCTTAGGTATTGTAGGGACGGCTCAGTCTGCTGGTGTGGTAGTGGGAGTAGGAAATGAATGAATGATGCAGGATAGACATTGATAACGCTGACTGGACCGTACCCCCAACAGACACACACACACACACACACACACACACACACACACACAGTTCACTAGCCTCAAGAAATAATATAAAGCATATCCTCAACAGAAACTAGGGCATGTTAAGGGGAAAGGAACTTGCGTCAGGATTTTAACAGCTTTTTAATGAGTAACGGAAATGTTAATGGAATGAGGTTAAAGTTCACTGGTAGTATTAATGATAGGGGAAATGGTAGTAGTAGTTTTGGTAGTAGTAGTAGCAGCGGCAGTAACAGATCATCTTTCTTTCACCATTAAGTTAGTTGTAGTAGATGGAATAAGAATAATATACATAATAATAATGATAATCTATCTATCTATCTATAGCCCGACGCCCTAATCCCGCAAAGGGTGGCCGCAGACAAAATGCCTCCAAGTCACTCTGTCACCCACCATTTGACTCCCCTCCCCCCAACTCACCCCCCCCTCCCTCATATACCTCTCAACTCCATCCCTCCACCTCATCCTCGGTCTACCCCTCCCTCTCCCTCCCTCCACCTCACCCACATACACCCTCTTAGTCAGTCTTTCACTCTCCATCCTCTCCACATGTCCAAACCACCTCAGTGTATTTCTCCTAATCTTTTCAACCACATCCACATCTACCCCACAACGTTCCTTCACTTCTTCATTCGTCAACCTGTCCCTCCATGTCACTCCACATGCTCCTCTCAAGTAACTCATTTCCACTGCTCTCACTCTTGACTTGTTCCCCTCTTGCAAGGTCCACGCCTCGCTTCCATACGTCAGGGTAGGGATCACAATACCATCATGCAGAGACTTCTTAACTTCCATACTCACTTCCCTATTTCTCATCACTGCTTTCAGCATGCCTACAACCTTCCTTCCCTGCTGTACCCTTTCACGCACTTCATCCCCCAAAGTTCCATCCTTACTCATCACACTACCCAAGTACTTGAATGCACTCACATTCTCCATATCCTCACCATCCAACCTCACTGCACACTCTGTGACTTCATTCCTCTCAAACACCATAACTTTACTTTTGTTTACATTAACTTTCAGCTTCCTCCTCCTACACACTGTCCCAAATTCATTCACCAAACCTTGCAACTCCCATTCATCTTCACTCAACAATACTGTATCATCAGCAAACAGCAACACCGGAAGCTTCCAAATCTCACCCTCATTCGTTAGGGCCACCCCCACATCCACTGCCCTACCTTGTACCTCCTTTACGACCCCATCCATATATATATTAAACAGCCATGGAGACATTACACACCCCTGTTTCAGTCCCACATTGAGATCAAAGAACTCACTCAGCTCACCATCCACTCGCACCGTAGCCCTAGCTCCCTCGTACATACTCTTCACAGCACTCAACAATTTCCCCTCCACTCCATATATTCTTAATACCTTCCACATACCTTTCCTATCTATTCTGTCATAAGCTTTCTCCAAGTCCATGAAGGCAGCGTACACTTTCCTTCCCTTCTCTAGATACTTCTCCACTAAACATCTTAGAACAAATATCTGATCTACACACCCTTTTCCCTTCCTAAATCCCCCTTGTTCTTCTCCAACTAGCTCCTCTGTCATATGCCTAACCCTATCAATGAGTATTCTACCATATATTTTACCAGTCACACTAAGAAGGCAAATACCCCTATGGTTACCACATACTTCTCTCTCCCCTTTTCCTTTGTACAGAGGAACAATTATACCTGATTTCCAGTCCTCTGGAACCCTTCCCTCTTCCCAAGCCAATCTACACAACTTCCATATCCACTCCACAACAATCTCACCCCCATACCTAAGCATTTCACCACATACTCCATCAATTCCTGGGGCCTTTCCCAGCTTAATCTTCTTCATCGCTTCCACTACTTCCGACCTACTGATCTCTTCCTCCCTCCTCTCATCTCTTCTTCTCCCAGCCATTCCCCAACCACTTATACTCACACTGCTCTCACTCTCTACATTCAACAAATCCTCAAAGTGCTCCTTCCATCTCCTCAATTTCTCTCTCTTCTCTACCAGCAATCTATTATTCCTATCTTTCACTCCCCTACTATTTCCCCTTTCACACATCCTTACTTTCTTTACCTCCTTCCAAAATAATAATAATGTAAACGATCATCATCATCATCATCATCATCATCAACTTGAGGGAATAAAAGCTGCGGGCTAACGATGATGATAAACGTAATACAGTACCAGCGCATGAAATTAATAAATCAGCCAATAAACAGTTAACACTTACAGTTGACGATGGAGAAAGAAATGCATAATAACGAATGAGAAAATATTGTGACGGCTAAATAACGAATAACTGTTTTGGCAAAGAACATTTAACTCTTACGTATTATTATTATTATTATTATTATTATTATCATTATTATTATTATTATCTTAGGGTGTGTAGGTCTGGTATTTGCGTGATTGGTTATTATGCTGTACCTACTTCGTGTTGATGTGTGTGTGTGTGTGTGTGTGTGTGTGTGTGTGTGTGTGTGTGTGTGTGTGTGTGTGTGTGTGTGTGTGCACTGAATGGCTAGACCTGAGTGTGTGTAGCAACAGAAGTACAAAATGATTTAGGCATTTAAGATCAAATTAACGAATCAAAAGCTTGAGAGAGAGAGAGAGAGAGGGGGGGAGGGGAGGGAGGGAGGGAGAACGATGATGATGATGAAGGATGGAGGGAAGGAAGAAAGAAAATAAGAAATATAACAAAGAAAGGAAGAGAAAAAGAAACGATGAAAGGAAATGGAAAGGAGATGAGAAAAAATAAAGAAAATAAAAGCGAGGTCACAAAAATTCCTTACTGGTCCTTCGGAAAATCCTATCGGCTGGCACCGGAAACAGTTACCAAATTGCGTTGTGGATGTGTTGCAGTTTAGTTTTATATAATATACATTTTTTTTTTTACTTTAACTTGACCCATAACTGCCATCTATCCCTCTTGAATGTTGAGTTCTAGCGACAGATTAACACTAAAATATGGTGTAAGTAACGAAGAGGTGCTATGGAAAGGATGTAGAGACATTGCATTGTCTAATCCTCACACTAAGCTACGTGAAATATGCTGTAAAAGGCTGAAAATCTTGCCAAGAAATGAAGGAACTCTAGCAGTTTAACACACAGGCTTCTATGACAGTTAGCTAAGAAAATCGTCAGCCGCTAGCTGGAAGGTCGTCTACAGTTGTCCCGACCCCGTACAGTATAACTCAGGCTGCTATGACAATCAGCAGAATAAAATCTTTTGTTGTTGATGCAATAGAATGCCAGAGTTGTCTCAACCATGAGCAGGTTATGGGACCAACTGCGACTCATTCTTAGCTAAATAAATTTATTTGGTGCTTGCTGAAATTCCAAAAGAAGAGGCGACAACGAACTGGTTAAAGGGAGGTTTACATGAATTTCTATTAATTCGGTACGTATAGGCTATATTGTAAACTTGAGATTTTGCCCAGAGAAATACCGGGTCTCTCTCTCTCTCTCTCTCTCTCTCTCTCTCTCCGACGTAATACTTAGCGGAATGGTTGGCCAAGTTTAGGATTTACCGTCATTTCCGACATTCTGAAACCTCCGCCAGAGGACTTACTGGCCTCCACGTAGGTCGTAGCACTCGGAAGGAAATCATACACTCCTGCTAATAACTATGTCTACTAAGTCTTGAGACATTTATGAATTGATTAACCTCTTGTGTAAGTTTATTACATACAACATACACACAGATTATTTTATTCTTAATTAGGAAAGGCCTATCATACTGAGTGGGAGAAATTCAGTTTCCAGTACGATAGCACTTTTTTTTTTTTTTTTTTTTTTTTGGCTACCATCAGAATATTTTAATCAAAAGAAAGACCTCTTCCGGAAGTGGGCTGGTGACTGAATGACAGGCAAATAAGGTGACTGAATGTTTTTAGAGAAAAAAGGCATTCGGTGCAAATGAAACTGAATGATAAATGATGATAGAGATTGAAAGGATTAATTCTGGGACTGGACATGTATAAGCAGATAAGTATGTCAACTGAAAATCTGGAAAGAAAGCACATACCTTCTGCTGTTCTCATGTTTTGTTAAGTCCGGCAAATAACGTACTCGAGTAGTATAGATCGACTGGCAGACAGCTGAAACAGATTATAATAGATTTACCAACTTGCATTGTAACACCGTATTCTGAAGCCTTCTGTTATATTATAAACATTGCAAAGGTAGATCTCAAAACTCAGATAACAAATCGGACAGGCAAAGTGAACACAGACAACCTGTTAAATTAAGAGCAATAAATGTACACACACACACACACCGCTCGCTGGTTCAGTGGTAACGCTCTCGCTTGCCAACTGGTGGACGGGAGTTCGCGCCTCGCTCAGGTTGCGAAAAGTTTCACTGACGAAGTGGGTGGTTACTGTCCCCCTTGAGCAAGGGGACGGGTGTGTGCGTGTGTGAAGGTCACAGCCTTGCCCTTAGATCGAACTATATGAGCTCTCAGCTCCCTTCCAGGAGGGTAAAAGCTGACGATCACGACCATCAAGTGATCCTAACCGACCCGGTGAATTACACACACACACGGCATTACCTGAACAGAAGCATGTGTAAACCTGGGTTCGCTAGGGACAGAAGTTGGGCGGTCAGTCAGTGCACGGCACTGAAGTCATAGCGGACAGTGAGGCTTACAACTGACTCCCCCCCCCCCTTACACACATACATCATTCTGGCCACGTGAAC
The DNA here is from genome assembly GCF_032717465.1 of Coenobita brevimanus. NCBI lineage: Eukaryota > Metazoa > Arthropoda > Malacostraca > Decapoda > Coenobitidae > Coenobita > Coenobita brevimanus. The sequence goes on along the minus strand of NC_137022.1, from coordinate 24,438,351 downwards.
AAGGAAGAGTTGTGATGAATGCCTCTGATGGGGTTGAGTCTACATCACAACAGGTTTTGTTTTGTTCCACTGATGCCAGACGAGCTGGCTGGAGGGTTAGTTAATAAAGCCGAGGGCATTCTGACACCTCCTGCAAAGTGACCCCAGTAACCATCAAGAGCTGTGCCACTTCCCTTTGACGAGCTGCTAGTACACTACAAAGATTTCTATTGTAACTCTTTCCACAACAAACAAGGGCTGAGAGATATGAGGGGAAGGGAGGGAGGGGGCAAAATAAGTTTTTTTTTCTCTCTCTCTCTCTCTCTCTCTCCCTTAATTTAAAGTTAGTATCAAACATATAAACTTTCCTAATTTTCATCAAGTGTGAGTGAGGTAACTTATTCTAGACAGAGAGGGAAGGATGGTGGGGAGTGGGGGAAGGAATGGAGAAGTTATCTGGCCCTGTGCCAGGTATGGACACCTCTAGTCAGCGGATACAGCAGTATTCATACTTATATCCATATTTTCACAGCTTTGATGTAAAAAATTTAGTGTCAGAGGCGGTGGTAGCAGGGCTAGGCTTTGGGTACCCACTCTCAGCAGTGAGTGGTCACCCTTCTGCTACACCTGGTATGCTGTATACTTGTCCTCATACCACTGAGGATGAGTAGAAAGATGAACAGTGCTCGTAAGGCTGACACGAAATTTCAAAGCTCCCCATCCAATATCAAGATAGGCTAGATTCTCTCAGACTATTACTGCCATTCCTATGGATTATCTTTCCATCCTACCCCTCAAAAGCCCCTTACATCTATACCCATGTACATTAGTGCTGTAGTAGGCAGTAGCAACCATCATCCACTCGATATATTCCCTGCCTACTTTCTAAGGTGGCTCTTCAATGAGTGACAAGCCCAATGGTTCCCTGTAACCCAGGAAACCATTTACAATGCTGGTTGGTAACCATATAAGAAGAGTGGAGCCTACTTTGGCACCCATGTTAACTGGATGGAGAGATGAAAATGCAACATCCATCCAGGAACAAAACCTCCACACTCTTCCAGCACCTTGCTGTGGTGAGGTGCTGTCTACTGCAAGGCAGCACTAATTCATTGCATGGGACAGCCCTGCAGTTGATGGGTCTACTCGGCCAAAAAGAGTCATGTTATACTCAACGATGACAACCTGCATACGTAACACTGGGTGGGGACTGGTTACATTTCCTGTGAATGAAATTGCTCTTCTTCCACACTATAAATCACCTATCCATTAAGACCAGTAAAGCATGGCTTGAATGAGTACAAAGGGCTTGCCTGTCAGTGCCAGGTAGGTGTAAACCAATTGTACAGTTTAAGTATCTTAGTTTGATTAAGATACATTTCTCCTTTAATTCCCTATGCAGTTTTTTACTTAAATCCATCACATGCCATCTATATTACCACAGTATTTGAACTGATGGTCCACACTAACACTTGGTAATTTCAGACTGAATGAAAATGATTATCTGCTAAGTATCCCTAGGCAATGGGGTTACCTTATTTGGCTAATATAAAGTTAAATATTGTATTACTGTATACTGTAATGGGAAAGAGGCAAAAGCATTGACTTTTCATCTAATAAAACTTTTATTATAAGCAATCATATAAAAAATGTAAAAATTAACTTTAAAATGAGACTATGTACATATACACTGTTCACCCTAACATTATGGCACAAGAGGGAAACACAATAAACAGTATTAAAGTAGTGTCTTCTCAGCTTATACAGAATTAAGCACAGCCTGGAAAAGATTCATAGTAAACTGAGCAAACTGGAAATATTTCAAGGCCTCATTACATGTTAGGAATGTGTTTCAAACTATCAATGTTTTCATACATCTGGTAATATGTAATATGAACTGGGGAAAATGGCTTGTTGCTGTTGTGACCTTACTTTACACCATGCTTGAGAGAGAGAGAGAGAGAGAGAGAGAGAGAGAGAGAGAGAGAATGATAATGATGCTGTGGTGGCCCCAGGCTCATATAAAGTTGAACTCAGTGGACCACAGGCTGAGGTTGTCCTCCTCCTACAGTCTACCATCTTCCTTTCGGGGAATAGGAAGTGAGCCGAGAGATTTGAATAACTGGGCAGAGGAACCACCTAGTTATTTCAATGCCACCAGGTGAAGGTGTCCCTCTCCAGCTTCCCTTCCCCCCCCTGAAGTGGACACACAAACCTTGGACCCTCAGACCCAGAGGTTGCCTTTCCACTTGTACTTTGTTGTGGACATCATTGCAATAACAGCTGCATACAATATAATGAGGACTTACTAACAATATAATCTTGGACACTGAACACAGGGGTCCATGCTCTTGAAGGATTAGGAGATTCTCTGGTATCTCTTGTATAATAATATCTTGTAAATTTTAATCCTGCTGTATATGTATGATGATATTCAGCTTAGGAGAGACTTTCTGAACTGGAGAGGTTAGATTTAGGTTTCATCAACCCCTTCACAACTAGGACAGTTTCCTACAATAAAAAACAATCTCTGATACAGGGTAGTAGCAAGACTCAATTAAACAGTGAAACATCATACCAAAATGGTTAAGATGGACACAGTTTGCATTTCAATCACTTATTGTCAGTGAGTGCATAGGTGTATGAAAAAAAAAAAAAAAAAGAAAATCACATGGTTAGACTTTTCAAAAACAGCCAAGGTTCCCTGGGCCAGAATAATGTGAATTATCATGAGGCCCATTTCACACGCCATGCTGCCAACTACTCTCACTTTTGTACCTCTCCATTTTTCTGGAACCTACCTCAGCCCATCTTCAAGTGGGATAACAAGGCTAGGATACTGAAGATGATCAATGCTATACACATCTGACTGATAAAGGGGTGCATGTGAGACCTATTTCCATGGCACAACATTGACAGTTTTATTTAATGTATATGCTTCTCTTTGAATGAATGAATGAATATGCTTCTCTTTCCTATTTCTGGATCCCAGGTGCCTCACCCACAGTGAGATGTGGGGAAATGCATGGAGGTTTGGTTTCCAGGTGGATGCCACACTTGCATCTCTCCACCAGGTTAGCAGGGACACCATACCAGGTTGCACTTCACCCTGTATTTTGGTTACCATCTAGCATTGTAGTTTCCTGAGTTACATGAAACCGTGAGGTTTGTCACTCCATGCAATGCCAAATGAAGTGAAAAGTGGAGTAATAAGAAGTGACAGGAAGGAAAGGGAGAAGTAGGAAGAAAGGAAGGCAGACACAGAGATAGAATGATGAAGGTGAAGGAAGTAATACATAGTACTATCCACCTCACTATTTAATGGGAAATAGCATTTTGATGATATTATATGAAAAACATAAAGGAAATATTAAAACAGGGTAAAAACCATCAACAGCCAATCCCATTATTACCCCTTCTGTTGTGCAAGGGCCTGAGGTTAGGCTGCCATAGTCCAATACATTCAAAAGCAGAAGACCAGCCTACTCCCTCTAGTGGTATTACATTATCTACAAACCTCCACTCACCACCTAGGGATCACTCAATAGAGCTGTCACTGCAAATGGGATGTTTTAATCACAAGACCACCAGGCACCATTCCAATACAGTACTCTCAATTATTTATCATCACAATATCCAGCCCAACGCAATATCTGGCACTGATGGTTCGGTTCTATTAATGCAATATCCAGCACCAAAACAGGACAAAACCGGTGGTTCTATGTAATATCCGGCGTTGAGGTGTATCAAACGACTTGTAAACGTTAGCCAACCGGCACTGTATTACTGTACTGTACCAGTATCATTATTTTATTGTATCTTATGCTTAATTTTCATCTTTTACTCGAAGTTCTTAGGATAGAGGTTCAAGACAAATGGTAACACATCAGGCTCGACGCCGAATATACTGAGCCGATGGGGGGTACTATGCAACGTCTGGCATTTTGCTTTAACCGGCATAGGGCTTGGCTGAATTATGTTGGACAATTGAGAGTTTACTATATTTAAGAAAACCAGTACAGCCACCTAAACCTACAAGACTGCAGCTCAGTGAGTCTAGGTATGCATGCATTTCACAAATACAAATATGAGGATTTATCCGTATGTAAGGCACTTCTGTATCATCTCAAAGTACTGTATAATACAAAACAAAAATATGAAATGGCATATGAAATTACCAGTCAATGATGCTTAATGAAAACTAGCATATGAAGTCACCTGAAATGCAGGAAACTGGGAACATGCAAAAAAAAAAAAAAAAAAAAAAAAAAAAAAAAAAAAAAAAAAAAAAGCTTAATATAGTGTATATACGGGACCACAGCACACCAAACTCCAATGAAAATATAGATTACAATAACTGCTTAGCTTTAACATTGCTGAGCAAATGATGTATAAAATAGTGCATAATTTCTCCAAAGTTTTTACACATAATTTAGCACCATACATGGTACACCTCATCACACCCATAGGTGCGGAGGAAAAAATAAAATAGACTATGATGATGATAATGATATGTCTGCCTAGGTGAGCTGATCCAGTAACTACCGAGTAATTCTGGGAAGGCATTACGTACGTCAACTCAAATCAATCCTCAGCTGTTTATTGCTGGCTCAAAAAGTCAGCCAAATGACTTCAAACCTCATCACCTGTACTGAACTCGTACCGGTGAGGGTGCAGTGATGCCACGTGGAGGTAACTTTGGGGGGTTGCAAGAACTGGATGAATGTTCTGAGGAAACAGGGATGGAAAAATTAGCAAGCACTGCTTTGGGAGGGAGGATGAGAGCAGGAGATTGTTTAACTGGGGTAGGTGGTGGACGCGGGGAGGAAGCATGGCCATGGAAGGGTCGAGAGGTGCGGTGTGAGTGCTCCTGCTGAATATTAGCCAATGTACTCTCTCTCAGGGGCGACACTACTGCTACCTTGGGGTCAATTTTGTGACTAGGGCGTACCTGAAAACTCTTTTGGCGTGCCCTAAGCAGTTCCCTTGGTGTGAGTGTGGTGCGATGGTGTGCCACGCTGATGGACTGAGTACGCCTGGGCGTGGCACGTCGCTGCTCTGCTGAGCCTGGCCGGCCACGAAGGGGAAGGTTTTGAGGTGTGCCACAGCGAGCACGAGTCTGCCTTCGCTGGGGCGTGGTGCACTGCAAGTTGTTAAACAGCTGTACATTAGCCTTCACTTTACGTTGTTTCATCAAAGCAGCCAGTGATGGACGCCCCATATTCTCTGATGATGTCCCAGCCTCACACTCCTCTAAGTATTCAGTAAAGTCAGATGCTGGCAGCCAGTTCTCCTCACTCCCTTCTCCACTGAAGTTATGACTATTTGCAACTGTGGTGGGCTCAATATCATGTAAATTTTCCCTCTCCCCAACAGGTTGGGCTTCACAAGGGATGACTTCTATTCCAACAGCACTCTTTTTCTGACCAGTACAGGGAGATGCTGGAGAGAGTGACAGCAAGGGTAGGCGGGAAGAAAGAGACAAGAGGCTGGACCTCCTACGAGTAAGAGGGCCTGGTAGCTGCTCAAGAAAGCTGCCTGACATACTAACATCACCACTGCAGCTCATTCCAGACAAGTCTATGCCACATGAAGGTTTGTTAAGTGAATCTACCTCTTTAGAACACTCAGTGGAGATGTCTTTCCTGGATGTTTCCAGCAGGGAGCGCCTGACACACTTTGCTCTCGGTCGTTGTTCACCGGTATGTGTGTGGTCAGATCGCTTGCTGACCAGGACATGTCGGCAAGAGTCATCTAGCTGGTTGGGAGAATCAGTCATGGTGTTGCCAGATACCCTCACTACCAAAGGCAGTCCAGTCTTCACAGAATTTGGTTTGCCCCGTCGCAGTGAGGTGGTGATGGGTGTGTTCATTAGCACTGGCTTCAACCTGGGTGTGTGCTGAGTACCAGGTGTGTGGCGAGATGGACCAGGCGTGTGATGGAATGGGCCAGGTGTGTGATGAGGTGAGGCACTTGTGTGCTGAGGTGGGACACTTGTATTTTGGGGTGAGGCAGGTGTGTGATGAAGTGTGGCATTTGTGTGTTGAGGTGGAGCACATGTTTGCTGAGATGAAGCAGATATATCTTCTGTTGTTAACTGGTTGCCAGACATATTTTGCACCAGCTCTCTTGATCGCCGCCTCATATTTCCAATTCTGCGCTCGCTTGGTGAGCGGATCACCCTGTGCTCTCCGCTGCGTCGGCTGCGAATCTTGAGTTCCTTTCCAAGACGTCTAGACAGATTTTCTGATGGGCTGGCATCCAGATCCCTTGTCTCCACCTTCATTCGTTCATAAGCACTCTGGATCATGTCAGAGCAACTCATGTTCTGAACAGAGACAGGGTTGGCAGAATCGGAGAAGTATGTGTCCTGCAGATGCTGCACCTCTCTCTTCTCTAACTCCTCTTCCATGGAGCGAACCGCCTGCTTGATGTTGTCATACTGCTCCTCTAGTGTGTCTATGGAGGCAGTGAGGCCTGAGGCGGTGACTGCAGTGTCACGTAGGTTGCACTCAGCACCATCTGGAACACCACGTGGTCCCAGTGTACACACATCAGCACCATCAGGCTCATTCTGGATCATACGTCGCCCGCCACTCCTCCTCCTTGTTACCCGTCCTTCATCCTCAAAGCTGTTAGCTCTCTTTACCCCAATCCCTAGTGGGACATCACAGCTGCGACGCTTGGGTGGGAGTCTCGGAGCTGGTGAAACTGGGGTGGTGATCTGTGACCGCGTCTTACTGAGAGTGCGGACAACTCTCTCACCACTGCAACCACCATCGTCACTCTCATCCATCTCTACTCTCATGCTTAGAGGTAGGTTCTGGGTGGAGGTGGGGATGGGGCAACATGGTAGGTGCGGCGAGGGGTGGCCCACGATGGCATCCCGGCCAAGGGTGACCGCCCGCCCTCCACCACCACCAGGGGACCCACCCACCTTCTGGCTCCTCCTCTTCTGTTCAAGAAAAATCTTTATATAAGTACAATTATACTCCCAACTTCACCAAACAACAAATGTTATTTCCAAATATTCTTACCTGTGTTCATATGGAATCTGACAGATCTACTCAGAAAAAAATATGAAATTCAGTTTCTCCTGTAAAAGTATGTAAACCACAGTACAACATATCATATTCACTGTTTTTAGCTACGACATTTTGAGATATAATGAGATCATCAGCAAAATTGGCAAGGAATAAAGTTTTGTCTCTCACTCACATTTCTCTACATCATTCTTGCTATGAGTGGTAGTTGAAGATCATCATCATCCACTAACAATGTAGTGCTGTCTACTTTTTCCTTCACTTTTATCATTCTGTTTCTGTGTCTGCCCTCCTCTCTCCCCACTTCTCTCTTTCCTTTCTGTCACTTTTTATTACACTTCTTTCCACTTCAGGTGACTCCTGTAACCCAAGAAACCATGTACAATGATGGGTGGTAACCATACAACCAGATCATGGGGTGAAGTGGAGCCTACTATGGTGTCCCTGTTAACTGGGTGGAGACACTAATAAGGCAACCACCCAGGAACCCAACCTCCACACTTTTCCATCCGCCTCGCTGTGGTGAGGCGCTGTCAATCACCTGGGAATACCAGTTCACTGCATGGACTGGCCCTGCAGAGGCAGTTGCTTACCTGTGGCTAATAGATCTACTCTGTCAGACATACTGGGGTTGATCAACTACAACTCTTATAAATGTTTTGAAAAATACTCTACATATTAACAATACAATCTGGTAACTTTAATCTGCATTAGTTTTCATACAGTGCATTTTTTGCTACTATGATATTTCAACCGAGAAATGCCTTTCATTATGAAGTGAATCAATAATTAAGTTCTTACTGCACCATACCATAAACGAGAGATGTGAGACCAAACTGAATTGACAGTAAGGAAACAAATACATGCAATAAGAATTATTAACTCATTCCCACCACCCTACAGCATAAATAAAAGTAATATAAACTGTGTGTGAGTCAAGCTGCTTCATAACAACATGCAGGTGATGTCAACCTGAAATGAGAAGTACAGATGGCAGTGTTATAGCCACTGTGCAGGAGCAGCTGCAGTTTACAGAAAGTCCTTGTTATAATACCAAGAGAGTACAGTATTTTGAAAACTGAGTATGTAAAGGCAAAGGCAGGCCTAAAATTAGTGGCTCTTAGTTTTAAAACACAAGGATGGGAAATCGTTTGGTTGCAAACCACTGTGCATAATGCAATTAGCAACGGGTTACAAAGGTCAAACTTCTTTTATTTCCATCATGTACTTCAACAATTATCTTAAAAAAGGGGGCTTATTTTTCCCAAAAGATACTCAGTTTTCACAGTATGACTGCAAACCACCTTTACTGATAACCTTTCTTGTTTTTCTTTTTTTTAATTAACCCCCTTCACCATAAGGATGCTCTTTACACCAAAAGATGATTATATTTTGCCTGGGAGAGAATTTCTGGGATGGAGTAGTTCAATATAACCTTCAATAGCCAGTTCACAACAAGGGGTCTCTCATAAACTGAATAAAACAGTCTGAAGAGACAGAACAGTACTGTAATAACAATAATAATAATAATGATAATAATAAAAACCTATCTTAGCAAAGAGGTTACACCCACATTAAAATAACAGTAAAATTGACCATACAAGACCCACTGAAACATCATAACATTATTCTGCTGCACATCCTTGGCTTACAGTAAGGACTGCCTGTATTAGTGCATAAAGCAGAAGTACTCACAGCACGGGAAACTGAGGCGCACAGAGGGGGAAGGAGGGAAGCAGGCAAGACAGCAGCAGAAGCAGTGGAAGAGAAACTAGACTTGCCAACCTCTATATCCAATCTGGCTCTCTTGCTAGATGGGGAGGACGTCAAGGTGGGGATCACACTCCCGCCCTGCTCCCTGTAATGACAATAGTACCATCACTCCTGAACCATACTCTGTCCAGTTCGATACTTATCTATGATATCTAAGCAAGCTATGTCAGTATTAAAAAAGCAATGAATAATTACATAAGAGGCCTCTGAGGCGCAATAGGTAGGATATGCTGCTCAGGAAGCGGTGCTAGAAAGCCTCATAGTTGCACAAGAATATTACCACATGATATAATATTTAAATGTTGCAACCTCTGTAAACACACAGCAAGAGAGATAAACAGTATAATCAGTATACTGAAGCATGGTTGTTAAAGACAGCTCAAAGAGCACAATTGGTACTGACTGGATTCCTCAAAATCTTTTTCTGTTAATGAACTTAAACTTTCACAACTCCCTCTCTACTTCAAGCACTGATAGAGGCTGACAGAGCATAGTAGAAAAATTGACATAAGGAGATGATTATATGGTTCTTACTCTACACAGTTATATTCTCACTACACTTACCTATCCAGAAATACTAGCCTAACAGGAGTCAAACCACATGCAGACCAACCTCCACCACAAGAGATCATCATTATTACTATAATTCACCGCATATCATGAGAGTGTAGTAGTAAAAATAAGACAAAGAAAATCAGGAAGTAGAAGTTATTGACCATGACAACTGCAATGGGTTATACAGTGTACATCCACTCATGCACCATTAACATTCAAATTTTCACAACTCTAAGCTCCATCCCACAAGTAAGCCATTCTTTTAACTCCAAACCTGAACATTCAGAACCGTAACTAAGTAATTCTGAGCATAAAGATTAAAAGTATTATGTAAAAATATACTGATGATCTGAAAGTAAACAAATGCTCATAAACAGCCTTCTTTAAAATCTGAGATGCATACTCTGACTTCAGGCACTGAAAAATAAATTATGCAATTACCAATAATTTCTATGACATAAGTTGATTAGGGCTTAACACAGCTTTTCAGTACAGTCCAACATTTCTCTGTGGCTAATTATGCTACAATTTGCTTCAGATGCCCTAAACACACAGAAAGCACAAGACCCATTTATTTTTATTCCCAACTAGGGATGAAAAAGTAACACCAACATTACCTGGTACTAAAACATTCCTGTAATACTGGACATTAAAACACCTGCATAACCAAAAAATATTAACAATTCTAAATTATTCTTCTCTGGCCATCATCAAGCTAAGTTCATGGTACATCCCCACCCACCCACCCAACCAACCCTACTCCCACAACCCAACCCACACCCACAAAAATTACAACAATTCAGTGCACAAAACACAAATTCCATGCTAAAGGAGTCAAGATTAAAAATACACTGACCCACTGGTTAATGCTTACTGTATAGCCGGTACCGAACATGATGCATGATAATGGAACTGTGTGATAACAAAAGCACAGAACCTATGGGATTAATCCAAACTGGTACCAGACATCCCACATGCAAGCCCAAATTTTCCCATTTACAACAATTTAGACCCACTAAATACATGCATACTGTTGTGATGAGTAGCAAACACATATACGCAAGGCTGGGTTAACAGAAAAGAAGAAAAGGACACAAAAAGGAAGAAATACCTACCACAGAGAGACCTGAGATGGGCTTGCAGTAAGAGATTCTGAGGCTAAGGGGCGGAGTTAGTGGTTACCACTACTTGGGAACAACTCTTCGAGTAGGGCCTTATCTTTGAATCTCTCAAAGCCATTAGAAACCACAAACACTGAACCATCATTTTCGGCAGAAACCAATTCAAATGTCTGATAATGATGTTCATAAGACGAAAAATGTGTGATAACAACAGGAATGCAGAATTTCATCCTGCAGCGATACTGGAAATTGCTACAACCAAGGGATCACTGTATTGAGAAGCCAGATTACTGGTACATTTTTGGGAAAAAAAAAAAAAAAAAAAAAAAATCACCATCATAATCCAGACCTCCTTTCCCACCCTAGGGCAGGGTGAGGAAAAAAAAAAAAAAAAAAAAAAAAAAAAAAAAAAATCACCTTGCAAACTCAAGGCCCAAATCAAAGGCATCTGCACTCTTGCGTTTCCTGGGTGAGGTGGCAGGTGTGGTGGATGCAAGGTCTGGCATAGGGGAGAGCGTGACACCAGGGTGAAGACGAAGGGAGGTGTGGAGGTCTTCAGCGCTGCCAGACACACGCACTGGGGACGAGGCTGAGGATGATGATGCCTCGCCCCGGGAGTGCCCAACCACTCGCCGCAACCCAGTCATCAGTCCTGCCAAGAATTAGCAAAACCATGCATCTTCATCACCTTTATTTTAACTTTAATTCCCTGAATGTTTATCAACTTTAACCTGAATCTTTATTGTCTTTATTTCAATCTTTTATTCCCTACATATTCATTACCTTTAACCTGCATTTTTATTGTCTTTACTTCCTTCAACCTTCACTCCCTCCATCTTCATCACCAATATTTTTATTTCAGCCTTTATTCCCTGCATCATCATCATCTTTATTTCATCCTTTATTTCCTGTATCTTCATCTTTTTTTTTTTTTTCACTCTTCCCAGTAACTTCATTATTTTTATTTCAGTCTGTATTCTCTTCATCTTTCTCATCTTTATTTCAAATTTTGTTCTCGGCATTTTTATCATCTTTACTTCAGCCTACATTTCCTGCATTGTCACCATCTTTATTTCAACCTTCATTCCACGTGCATAAAAAAAAAAAAAAAAAAAAAAAAAATCCATGTAGATGTTTTCTATGGACTGGAAGCTGAATAAAGTGCCAAAACCAGCAATTACACTCCAACAGTTGCTGGAAGGTGCTGGGAGATAACTCTAAAATGAGTAATAAGATAGGTGAAAGTGTAAGTCTCAGCTTGGACTGTAACTCCATTTACTTATGGTTGAGTTTCTTGTTTGAGTGTTTTGTGGCTAATTACCATGCTTGTAGCCAAACTTGATGCTCATGGTAGTACATCCCAGGGTTGGACAATGGTAGCCACCCATGTCCATAATTCCTTGGGAAGTGGCCACAAACAAACTGCTTCCATATTTAACCCTATGTTCCTTCAGCAGGTAGTCCCTCACTTCATTTCTAACCACTTTCATTCATATTCACCCAATCCCACCACCTTTTCCTCAGTCTCCCTCCCCCTTTTCTTCCTCCATCTCATACATATACACTCTCCTGGTTAATCTTTTTCCCCACAAAGGAAAAAAAGGTGGTGGATGTAGTCAGAGAGTAGGTGGAGTGGAGGGAATCCCATTTATACTGCCAAGAAACAGAAGGTATCACAGTTATACCATAGTTCATTTGCCTTACCCTGGCAGAGATTTTTGCCCTGCAGCTTCTTTCCCATAGTTCAGTGGCATGCAAGCTTGAAGAGACATGGCACCATAGCTCCTAACAATAACTAAAGATAAACACCAAGCAAAATTTTAAAGACCACTAACTCTGTATGGAAGCGCTGCGGCGTTTCTTCCTGGTGTGGGGGAGGTGGGTATGGTCAGTGGAGTGTGTGTTGGGATGGAGGAGGTCCTCAGTGGAGCGGGTGCGAAGGCGAAGCTGAAGCGCTTCACATACAGCGCTGGGTGGTCTGCAAACCATGTCACCACACTCCAGCAACATCTGCATCATGACATGCATTACATAACCACACTACCATGTCAAAGATTCTATGGAGCTATCATAACAATAGACAGGCCCAATTCATACCCTGTGTGGTACAGCAGCTTTAGATTCATATATCCAGTAGCTAACATACAGTATATACTGATAAATGGTGCTGGAGAGGGATGACTATACTCACTGCCATCATACGAACAAATAGCTATGCTATTGGGTTAAACAAATATTCTTCAATTTCCTCCCAATCCCCTGAAGGGAAATGGTAGGATGAAGGGCATTTTCAGCCTGTAATCCACTGGGTTCACATCCACATGAGCCAACGGCAACAACAAAAGTACTGAAACAGAACAACATTTCGAAACACTAAACAGTACACCCATCACAAACATCAACACCGCTGTGCACACTTTCAATACAATCATACAAAATGCAGACAAAAGACACATCCCTAGAGGCAACAGAAAGAGAGACAACCCCAATTTCACACCAGAAATTCAAGGCCTCATCAGACAACGGGACACACTGCGACACTCCCCAACACCCTATACACAAGACACCATACAACAAATACATGAACTCAACACTCAGATAAACAGTAAAATATCAGAACAGCAAACACAAGGGCGTGGGAAGTAATTCCATCTTGTGCAGTGTGTGTGATAAATGGGTGCATAAGAGATGTAGTGGTATCAGAGGTAGACTAAGAGATAATGCTGATTTTATGTGTACGGCGTGCCAGGGTGAGCAGGTGGAGATTGTCAGACGTGAAAGGATTGAACTTGCTGGTGAATCTCTTGAGTGTGTGGAAGAGTTTTGTTATTTGAGAGACATGTCGTGTGCTGGAGGTGGGGCTGGAGCTAGCTCTGTGGCTAGGGTGAGAAGTGGTTGGAAGAAGTTCAGAGAGCTCTTGCCTCTCATGACATTGAGAGGGCTCTCCCTACGTGCTAAGGGGTCTTTATATGCAGCATATGTTAGGAGTGTAATGCTGTATGGCAGTGAGACCTGGGCAGTGAAGGAGGAAGATATTCGCCGGCTCAGACATACAGAAATGACAATGATTAGGTGGATGTGCAGTGCGTCCCTGCGTCCAAGGCCTGGAGGGGCTGGGTTTACAATGGAAAAGTTGAGAGGTAGGATGGGACTGGAGTGTATTGGTGTTGTGATGAGGAGAGGTAGATTGAGGTGGTTTGGACATGTGGAGAGGATGGAGGATGATAATTGGGTGAGGAAGGTGAGAAGTGTTAATATTGGGGGTGGGGTTATGAGGGGTAGACCGAGAAAGACATGGGACGAGGTCATTAAGAGTGACCTTAGGGTTAAGGGACTGAACAGGGAGGCTGCAATGGATCGTGCAGCGTGGAGAGCCACCATTAGGTGACCAAGGCCGACACATGCAAGCATGTTGGAGCCTTTAAAAACGAAACGAAACGAAACACTAAACTGGAAAAATTACCTCCAAACACTTGACCACAAGACAAACATCAGCAAACTCTACAAAACACTAAACAGCATCACACTTTCCAACAGCAACACCACACAATCACATGCTGCCATCACAACAACAGACACCATACCCTCAAACAAACAACAAGCAAACACTCTCATCAATCACTTTTCACAAGTCAGCCATCTAACTCCCCATCCGGAAGACCGACTTATCATCAGATGTAAGAGACAGTTCCCCACAGACCCAGACTACGCACCTTTCAATTACAACCAGATGAAGTACATCATTAACAACCTCAAGCACTCATCTGCCTGTGGACCAGACAACATAAGCAACATTCACCTTAAACACCTAGGACCACGAGGCATACAAGCACTCACCAACATATCAAACTACAGCTACTCACACAACATAATACCCAACATCTGGAAGCATGGCAATATCATCACTATCCCTAAACCCAACAAAGACCCCACGTTACCCTCCTCACATCGCCCCATCACACTCCTCTGCACCCCCTCTAAAGTCACTGAACGACTGATACTACAACTAGTCACACCTCACATTCCCCTAGCCCAGTCACAACATGGCTTTAGGCCACTACACTCCACAAACACCCTTCTTACAGACCTTACACAGAGAGTTTTCAATGGCATGAATTCAGCTAGGCCACCAAACAGAACACTCCTCGTCACACTAGACATTAGCAAAGCTTTTGATGCCATCCCCCGCCACAACCTCACAAACAAAATACTCAACTCAAACATGCACAATAACACAAAAAGATGGCTGCCAAACTACTTAGCAGGCAGATGTGGACATGTAACATTTGCCGGTCAGTCTTCTAACATCAGAAACTTCACAAACGGCGTCCCCCAAGGATCTGTTTTGTCCCCTACACTCTTTAATCTATACATGCACGACGTACCCACACCCCACACACCACAGATACACATAGCTTCCTATGCAGATGATATAACACTTACATGTACACATCTAAATGGAAACACAGCTGCACACATCATTCAACCTTACCTCAACACACTACACGAATGGTTCACCACAAACAGGCTCAAAATAGCCCCAGCCAAATCTACAGTGACTCTTCTCACAAATTGGACAGCAGAACACAGTCACATCCCACACCTTACCATAAACAACACTCCCCTATCACACACACACACACCCAAAATCCTTGATGTAACATACAATACATCAATGTCATTTAAACAACACATCACAAACATTAAAAATAAAATAACACCAAGACTCAATGCCTTGAGGTCACTTGCCCATACAACATTCGGACACAACAAAGAAACCACCACCACAGTATACAAACAATACATACATTCAGTGATGAATTATGCAAGCCCTGCCTGGGCTTCTAACCTGACCAAAACACACCACAACACTCTACAGACCATACAGAACAAGGCCCTAAAAATAATCACAGGATGCACAGCTACTACACCCACAGACCACCTACATCATGAAACCAAAGTCCTCAAAGTCAAGGATCATCTAGACATGAGAGGCACCCAGTTTCTTGCTGCAGCCTCCACAAACCCACAACATCCACTACAGTACATGGCAGCACATCCACCCAAACCAAGGAACATCAAAACAACACCCAGCACACGATACCATACACAAATACTGTCATCTCTCCCCCCTCGCTCACCTCAGACCAGCTTCCAGAAGCATATCCACACTCAGATCACTTGCCACTCCATTCAGTTACTTAAAGACAACACACAGCTGCATGCACAGCCTCCTGACATCCACCCTTCTGAATCCTATCTTCCTCGTGAGGACAGGGTCCAGCTGGCCAGGCTGAGATGTGGGAACCATCCAGCCCTCTTAAGCTACCAGAAGAGGCTGGATGACTCCGTCGCTGATGTCTGTCCAGGATGCAACACAGCACCCCATACTATTAAGCACATTATGGAAGACTGCATTGCACATAATCACCTACGCCAACAACACAACATACACTCTTTGAGAGCTCTGTGGGAAAGCCCGGTCTCGGCCATTGCCTTCCTAAGGGACTCGGGGCTGTTAGCCAGACTGCCTAGGGAACAACTACTACTACTACTACTACAAAAGTACTGTACAATACTGTATATACCCCAGTTGCTCTTGTTGTTGTTGATCAACCTCACTGTCTGACTGAGCAGACCTATCAACTGCAGGCAAGCAACTGGCCTTGCATGGCCATCCCATGCAGTCATTATTATTATTTTTTTTATGCAAGGAAGAAGGAACAAAAGGCCAGGAGCCTGTAAAAAAAAGATAAATATATAAATAAATAAATAACAGTGAGCCAAATTCAAGATCTGTTCATTTCAAGATGCCTGGACACATTGCGTTTGAAAGACTGGAGATCACAGGCAAAAGGAAATACAGAGGGAGATCATTCCAGGGTTGACCTATTGCATACATGAAGGACTGGGAGTAACGGACAACTCTTTCATTAGAGAGCTGGACAGAAAAGGGATGAGAGATTGTTGCTAGACGGGTGCTACACACCTGCCAAGTAGACAGATCAGAGAAGCAGTGACCATTGACGTAGCAGTAGAAAAGAGATAAAGATGCAACAGTGTGGTGAAGAGACAGATGTTTAAGTGAGCAAGTAAGAGGAGGAGATTTAATGAGATAAAAAGACTTTGACTGCACCTTGCTGAGCTGTATGTGGGGAACCTCCCCACACGTGAAAGTTGTACTCAACATGGGCAAATAAAACATGTGTATAAAGTCAACAACTGTGCAGGGGTAAAGAAGGAAGAGAGTCAGCTTAACACACCTAATCTCTTGGAAGCAGATTTTACAAGAGGGGTAATACATTCTTTCCAAGAAAAATCTGATATTTTCTAGCAGCTGACAGTGCCCTGCTGTGGTGAGGCACAGGGAATAGTGTGGAGGTTTGGTTCCTGGATTGATGCTGCATTTGTGTCTCTTCACCCAGTTTGCAGGGACACCATTGCAGACTCCACTTCATCCCATAATTTGGTTGTATGGTTACCACTCTGCATTGTAAATGGTTCCCTGGGTTGGAAACCATTAAGCTTGTCACTCAAAGTACAGCCACCTGAGGTGGAAGGAGTAATAAAAAGTGACAGGAAGGAAAGGTAGCAGCAGGAAGAGAGGAGGTCATAGAGATCGATTAAGAAAGAGGAACTCTGGAAGAAACAGGCTGCACTACCACTTCAAGTGAGTGGATGATGGTTACCACACCTACCACCTGACCCACCACAATAAATCTTAAAAATACTTATTCTGACCTGCATGATCTCAATGTTGGTGGTAAGGGTGGTGTCTGGGGATGTGTGTGCGAGGTCATGGCCGGTGGACTTGCGGCGTGAAGAGGGTGAGGAGAGGGTCGACGACAATAGGTTGGGGGCCAGCACGATGGACAGGTTATGTGCATCCATAAGGTTACTCTCACTTGCATCAATAACATCCGAGAAAAACTGCATTAAGAGTAAAGAGTAGAAATCAGTGACACTGGATAAAAAGTGCAATCAAGAAAACAAAAACCAGACATCACATAGGAGAATCAATAACTTGAGAAATACTGCAATCTAGGTAACTGAAAAGAATCACAGTGATCACACAAAAAAAAAAAATTAATAAAAGAATACATGTACTGTATTGGGCAAATGGATGCAATACAGGTATTATCAAATGGTTCACATTACCTGTACATTTATATAATTCAGCACATGTCTTCTATCTGAAGCAGAATTAAAAAGCATAACAAAAGCACACAACGGATGTTTTTATCTTCAGGAGTTAACTCTAATGTGGTATAAAACAGTTTTTCCTCTTTTCCTTTCTTCCATGATAATTAAAGAAAGCAAGGGAAATATCTAAACAATTTCCCTAAATAAAATATAGGCACTGTTATCTAAACAATTTCCCTAAATAAAATATAGGCACTGTCATGAGTTACAAGGAATGTCTTTGCACACTGGAAAGTAGCAATCCTTCAAAATTTCACTGTATTTCTCTTACACACTTTGCTAAATCATACTCTGGGGGATTTCTTACTTCAGTTATATACAAGCTCATTGGAAACTGGGCAACCTACATCCATGAGGTAGATAAGCATGTGTCTTTGTGTTCGCGGGAGGAGCAGTGTACACAAAACAACAGCCTCCAGCCTGTCCTCCTCCCGGGGCAGAGCCAGGCAGCGGGCTAGTTTGGTGTGGATGTCTGGAGGCAAGAGGGGGTCCGGGAGGCAACGCAGGTACTGCTTCAGGAGGCAGGCTGCATCCACAACATGTATGTTGCTTGGAAGACTGCTGCCACTATCGATCAGTCGCTATCAAAAGAACACAAACACACACACACACCATCAGTTAAGTTTATATTAACTACCCAATTAATTCTCACTTGGAAGGTGTTTCCAATAATGAACATCATTACTTACGATACATGGTATAATGGTACTGTACAGTCACACTAAGAAGTTTGCCAACATTTCCCTATCAGCTGTGGCAATGAAAGGTGTTACATATCTGTACATGAGACAGACAGCAATACAAAATACACAACTGAATGAGATGGATGGATACCCTCTGATGTTCAGGAAGGAATGAGAAATGTTCTTACAAATGGAACCAACCTTAATGTCTGCCTGTCGCTGTGAAGAGCCAGCCTTACGGAAGATGCCCTCGGTGGTGATGGAACGGCGTATGTGACCACACACATCCACCAGGAACTCAGGCACGGTCACCTCCAAACTTTCCTCCACCACCACCACCGTCCCCGCCTGCTCACTCACACACCGACCAAACACCTATACCAGGTACCAAGGCCAGAGAAAACACACTGCTGAGGACATGTCAACATTTTTGAGCTATTGAAAAAGAAATAAAAAATAGTTAGTTGTTGAGTACAATACACTTGTGAGCCATTCTGTTCACTTTCTAGTCCTACTCAAGGGTGATGTGCCAATGGAATGCCTCTTTGTGGTGGCTCCACCTCCCACAGATCTCCTGAGAGTCAAACTATCTCGACTATCCTGGCCTGGAGGAGTGTGCTGTCCCAGCACTGCTGTAGTCATGGGGTGCCTCACCCACCGGGCATGAAACAGCCAGGGTGCCAGTCTCCTCACCGGACCTCTGGTGAGGGTCGTCGGTTTCCCCCCGCTGTTCTGGTGTTCCACCTCAGTGACACTGTCAGCAACCCAACAATAACTCATGGGTACAGGGAGGTCACAGCCTGTATATCGCACCAAAGACCTGTTGTTCAGTGGTGGTAGGCTAGTTCAAAGATCTGCTTGATTATACAAGCACTGTACTCTGTTCACTTCACCATGGCATAAAACTGGTATCTCTACATCTTGAAAGCTCAGCCGTAACAAGAGAACACTAGAATATTGTGCTAGTCACAAAGAAGTACTATGGAATGGATGCAACGCCACAGTACTGTCTGTTCTGTCACTGAGTTATAGGTTATCGGCTTCAAAAGGACAAACATTTCTGCCTAGTTAAAATGAAGGAGCTACAGTATACTCTCAACTATCCATTGTTGCAATATCTGGCCCAAAGCAATATCCGGCGCTGCTGGCTCAGTTCTGTTAAATATCCGGGGAAATTATGCAATATCAGGGGCTGAAACAGGACGTAACTGGTCATTCTAAGCAATCTCCGACATTGAGGCACATCAACCGGTTTGTCATTGGTAGCTAACCAGCGTCACCGTACTGTATCATTATTCTACTGTATTTTATACTTAGTTTTCATATTTTACTCATGGGAAAGTTTTTAGGACAGAGGGTCAAGACAGATAGTAACACAATATCCGGCTCAACAACAAATGTTGAGCCGATTGGGGGGGGAGGAGAATGCAATATCCGGCGTTTCACATAATTTGACATACCCTGGAGTTTCACGTCACTTGATGTACCATAGGGCTTGGCTGATATATAACAGTTAATTGTGAGTTTACTGTATTCGTGTAATACTGTTACTCATGCAGTCTACAAAGGCTTCAAGTTATCCACAGAAAGCATTTGTTTTTTGTAAAACCCTGGGTGTAGTTTCCTTCCAGCCAAGAATACCGGTAGTGACAAAGTGTGAGCAGGAACACTGGGTGGCTATTTGCTATATACCAGGGTAAAACAAAGTATGGAGAAACAAACTGCAGCTAAGCCAAGAAAAGAATACTGTGCATTCAACTGCCTTTGCCACAGTCACCCTAAACATGATAATCACATCAATTATAAGGGCTCCAACATGCTTGCATGCATCAGCCTCTGTCACCTAATGGCAGCTCTCAATGCTTCTCAGTCTCTGGCAGCCTCCCCATTCAGTTCCTTATCCTTGAGGCAAAACTATGACCTCACCCCAGGTCTTTTTTGGTCTGCCTCTTGCAACCCCAGCCCTGACATTCAAAATTCTCACCTTCCACACTCAATATATGCCCAAACCATCTCAACCTACCCCTCCTGATCACAGCATCAACACTCCAGTCCCACCCTTCCTCTCAACTCTTCAATTGTAATCCTAGCCCCAACAGGCCTCACATTCAAGGATGCACTACTGTACTGTACGAATATTGTACCGTACATCTAATCATCGTCATTTCTGTACGTTTGAACCTAAGGTTCTTTTATTATTATTTTTTTTTTTTACATAGAAATACAGTATTGTACAATGTTTTTGTTGTTGCCCGTGGCTCACTTAGTGAACTGCAGGCTGAAGCTACCCTTCTTCATCCTACCATCTCCCTTAAGAGAACTGGGAGGAAATTGAGGAATATAGTGGACTGGGAAATAGCTTAAATAACAAGATGACAAACAAACTGTGGATTAATAAATAAATAAAATGTTGTTACACCATACCAGACTGGTCAAAACCGTGTGGCTAACAACTGTACCCTAGGTTACAGTTTTGTACCAGACAATGAAATATTGGTTTTGTAAACTTACAAAGTTCCTTGGCATATCTTTTTTAAATTTATTTCAACATGTGGCATACCGGTACTTATTTCTGCTCGCATGATATTTACACAAATTATCTGGATACCAGTACTGAAACTACTGTAGTTATCAGTAAATATGATACGGTACTGTACCAGTACACTACAGGAGAATAAAGTACAAAATGATACCCTTGTTTTCTTTATTAAGGTCCCAGAATCCTTGCATTCGTTAGCATAGGTCACCTAGTGGCAGTTCTCTATGCTTCTTGATCTCTGGCAGCCTCCCTATTCAGTCCCTTATCCCTAAGGTCAAACTCTACGACTTCATTCACAGCCTTTTTCAATCTGGCTCTCACAACCTTATCCCCCAGTGTTCATACTGTACTTCACATTTTCCACACCCAGCTGTCATCCATCCTCTGCACATGCCAAAGCCATCTCAATTTGCCCCCTGTTCATCACAGCACCAATACACCAATCCCAACCTTCCATTCAACTCTTCAATTGCAAGCCTAGCCAGGATAATTCAAATATTTCTCATTCTCATATATACATCACACTTATTAGCCTGTTTGTCAGTGCTATGTTATGTTACCCCTAACCCACCCACCCTCCATCCACACTGCCCCTCACCCTTTTCTTGTTCTCCTTGTTCAGCTGCTGTTGTCTCCTGTATTCTGCCCGCCTCTTGGAACTGGCAAAGGGGGACTTGGGCGTGTGTTTCCTGTCACTGTGTGGCCGCGAGCTGGGGCTGTTGGGGCTCCTCCTCCCCTTGCCACGACCCTTGTTAAACTTCCCCATGTTATTGCCAGCTCCACTGAGAAATTTGTGACCATGTTGGGGTTTCTTCCCGTTGTTGCCCTCCTCAACCCCTAGACGAATTAATTCTTCTAGTACCACGTCCCTCATGTCCTCCTGCTCGTCCTCCATGGTCCCAACGAAAAAGGACGTAGATAAATGGTGTAAACAGGATGTCAAAGTAAGCAGGCGGGGAAGGTTTAAAGCACAACAAAACGCTCACTTTAAATCTCGAGCTCAGCCAATCAGACGCCCCGCCACTGGACACTCTCGCGCCAGGGACTCATCTAGTTTCCCTGTTTATTTTCTTCCCTTGTAATGAACGATACACTTAATAATACAATTTAACACATACAGTAAACGGTTTATGGATATTATGCTGTCTCTCTCGTAACTTTCGATGTCTGTAAACGTACAAAGTTTAGCATGGTTATTGGTGCCTGTCAAAACTTTTTTTTTTTTTTTTTTGTCCAAGGAATGTCACATCTCTGCACAAATATAGAATATCGTCATTGCTCCATTTAAGCATGCTGTTACATACCCTACATATCCTTTGCTGTTAATGATGATGGTATTTACCGAGAGAAATGTTGTCCTGTGAACAAAATAACCTCAACAGATGTTCGATCTATCTTGCCTACCTAAGACTTCCCCATCTTTATCAGTCACTGTCCTTTCACTGCAATGCAAAGATGTCTCTCAGCTTTGGGAATGATAATATATAATATCTACCACCACTTAACCTGTAAACCAAAACACTTCGACAGCTATATATCAATAATTCTGCACATGCACTAATACCTCTTTTAACTCCATAATGAAAGGATGGAGAATGAAAGACTGACTAAGAGGGTGTATGTAGGTGAGGTGGAGGGAGGGAGAGGGAGGGGTAGACCGAGGATGAGGTGGAGGGATGGAGTTGAGAGGTATATGAGGGAGGGGGGGGGTGAGTTGGGGGGAGGGGAGTCAAATGGTGGGTGACAGAGTGACTTGGAGGCGTTTTGTCTGCGGCCACCCTTTGCGGGATTAGGGCGTCGGGCTATAGATAGATAGATAGAACTCCATAATGCACCAGGAAATCCTCATATGTTAGTACTACATTCGCTCACCAGCATCTAGCTCAGACACTGTCATCTCAACTTACAAAATTTACCAAACCACATGAATAATCAGTTTTTCAGAGGCTGTGTATGCTGAACCTATCTGTACTGCTCAGCACATACAGCACTTTTGAAAAGGTGGAATCAAGGGCTATTAATTTTATCCATTCCCATCACGCTTTCTATGTTCCATCACTCTCTGCATTTGGTTAGTTTCTTTTTTTTTCTTTTTTACTTTCTGCTTATATGCTCCCCTAACCACATGCTCATCCCTTTTCTGTCCCAGTTCTTTCTCAGTGTATGTATTTAACTAGCATTTTATCATAGATAGGAAAATTTTATCAGTTTTCCTTTGCCTCTTTCCCTCATTCTTCTAGTCTTTCATCTGCAATGTGTCCTGGTTCTTTCCCTTGCCTGTCATTGGGATTCTCAGTCAAACAACCTGAAGCCCTTAGTTTTGTCTTTTTTCATTGCACACACACACACACACACACAGAAACAATGCTTTATACCTTGCACAAGTGGCTGGTGACGGCGACCACCATCCACTTGATGTAATGCTGCCCATTTCTTCCTACATCATTTCATCATTCTGTTTGTCTGCCTTCCTCTCTTCATACACCTCCCTTTCTTTCCTGTGATTTTCTATTACTCTTCTTTCCACTTCTGGTGTCACTACACTGTGACAAATCTAATGATTTCCTGTAACCCAGGAAACCATTTACAACACTGGGTGGCAACAAGTACTTTTACATGTAATTCACCAAAATTGATGATCTTGCACACAAAGAATTTGCTTTTCTTACACAAAAGTCTTCTCATTCATGCTACCCACACACAACTATCTAACATGATTTTCAGGAAGCGCTAAGAAAACATCCATTAGAACCAACCTCATGTGTTTCACTGCACATCACTCACACACTATACATTATTATGCAGAAAACGAAGTAAACCACACCATGCCTTACACCATCACCTAGTGAAGGCAACACATTAACTGAAACATGCAAATAAAACTAAATGAGCAGTTCCACTGACGTTTATTTTAGAAAAGGAGAAACTGATCTAGAAGAGGGCAGGGACTAGTCTGTGTTGGAAGGCCATAAACAAATGTAGCCTGGGCTTAACCAATATCGCCCCACAGACTCTGTAGCAACACCTAATTACAAATAACATGTGTCACCCTGGCCCCTTGCACAACATAAAATTCTTTAGAACTGTTTATAAAATATACATCAGATGTTTAATTTACAGAACAAAATTGAGGGATAATTACCTCATAAAATCTCCAAGGTTGTGTGGATAAACATTCACTTTTTTGCAAGTTTACGTCCAACTATCAAGTCATTTGTACAATACATCTGTTCTACTGTCAAAACTTATTTATATATCTAACCAAATTTAAAAGCTGCATCTGCGTGGAAGTTCAAGTTGTCACTGGTTGCCCAAGTTGAAGATTTAAGCTTACAGAAATAAAAAGCAAAGAAGAGAAAATTTCTTTGATATACTGTGTATCACAGTAAGTTATCGTCCCGGCAGGACCACACATGAGGGAGTATAACCAACATAACCATGATTAGTCGACTGCTTAACTAACAGCATAGTTATTGTCCTGTAGGAGGTACAGCACCACAGTGGGCCACACAGTCTATTTTAATACGCTTTGGAGATTACACAACACCTCTTCCATAGTGATTAACTCTACACATTATGCCTCAGTAACTTTCTGTTATTCATACAAACTATATGGGTATCACAATGATATAAATAACACAAAAGAAAGCATTAAAGTGCAATATGAAAAATAATACGCTAAGAAATAGGTGCTACAGAGTCTCCTATGTCACTTGGAATATGGCCTACATTCTAAATGGCTAAGGAGGTTTTGTAACACCTTTTTGTAAGCAATTTATTTTGGCCATTACATCTTAGCCTGTATTCTCATCAGCTTAGGAGGCTTCCTGGCAACTCTATCACGGCACTGTATTCTGCAAACTATTCCTTACTTCTCTCCTGTAAGTGGTCAGTATTTCATTACCACATAAACTTCTTAAATTACATAGAAGGGATTATTAACAAGCTCTATACAGAAATAAAGTGTTGAGGAATGAGTGCCTGGGAACCTCACTGACCAAGAAGAAAACCATTTTTAACTGTGTTGTACAACCTTAGTGTATTTATTCTGACTATCCCAATCATATATGGTTTAGGAAAACTAGCAGCAGCAACAAAGAATGTTAATGAGTCTCTAGCTCAACCTTCTTAATCTGGGTAACATCTTTTAAATTTCTTTCTTGCTGCTAAAAGATTATTTTCTTTAACTTAGCAAAGGTGTCTCATAACAAAGGGGTTTACCGAATCTTACTCCTCCAATTCCCTAAGTTACCCCTCATTCAAGAAAATAATCTGGTAGCAGCAATAATTCACCTCTAAATTATGTACCCCAGGCTGAATGGGTTTTTATCCCCTTGTAAGTTACTGATGTAATTATACCAATACATTATTACATACATACAGACATAAATAAAACAATAACAGCCAATCTATTTTGCTTCTCCAGTCACCTCTTGAGAACTGAACCTATGTGTTGCACAGCCATACCAAAAGACCACAAGGTATCACACACAAGAGAATACTAATGTGTAATATCTAAAATCATCGCAAAGGAAGAAGTACTACAGAGTTCTAAGCCGATGAGACTGCAACTCAGTTTTCTTCTTGCTGTTAGCTAGGTCACAACTACTTCAACATGACTCCACAATGCTCTAATTGGGTTTCTGTAACATAATCTCACAGCCTCATCCCAATTCTTTACAAAATAACATTTTACCTTCTTATAAGAGCCTTTTAAGACCTAGAACCGCATTCCTGGTGGCATAAGAAGCTTCAGAGCTTCTCTTCCTTGGTGATTAATATGCATATTGCACCTTACCTGTATACAATATACCATTTTAATCAACATAATTTGCATCAATAATATACAACAGGATACAGTAGTGTCATGTGCAGGACAAACTGCAGGGGATGAGATTATATCTTAACATTTTCTTGTGTGTTATCTATATTGTCTTAATATCAACAAACTTTGCATCAGTACCAAATATAATGAGCCAAATAAAACACTAAGAAACAGGCGTTATGAAGTCTCCCATGCCACCCAGAATAAGGCCCCAAGAGCTATGTTCTTGTCAGGTTAACCCCTACATATATAATGTATTTTATTCACCCTATCTGCACAGCTGTACTCAGCTTTGGAGAGAGATTTAAATCTGGAGGAGTTAGATACAGCATTCATTTAATCCTTCTCCACAAGAGGTGGAGAGACACTTTGGACTGAGAGGTTACATACACTCATAACATTGTTTCATCACTTCATTACCAGAGGTGGAGAGACATACTGAACTGGAAGGGTCAGACAAAGCCTTTTTTAACCTCGTTCACTAACGGCAGGCTCTTCCAGTTAAATAAAATCATGTAGTAGTAACAAGAACAAATATTAAAAGTACCACATCATCAAACTGAAGAGGTCAATATTCTCTAGTACAGTAAGTAATTTATATTCCTGTATGGTGAACAGACAGGGACAAAAATTCACCTAATATTTCACCCGTTGTGTGTGTCCCTTTCCAATGTTGGTCAATATTCCCTGGCTGTGAGAAGCATTGCAAATTGCTCTGCCCACAGATGGTTCTCTTTGAAATGACACATCCAGAAGGAAAGTGACAAACATGTCCTAAGAGTGGAGTATATGCAGTGTAGTGAGTGTCCTTGACTGGATACAAATACCATACGTATGAATATAAATGTGCTATATGCAGAAATGAGTTGCAAAGGAAAAGACATGAGAAAACCTCTTTAATTCCTGCAATCCAGGGATGCATTTTTTTTTTTTTTTTTTTTTTTTTTTTTTAGGTGACCACCAGATGATTTTATTCGCCTCTTCACCGCAAGGTCTCTGGTTACATTTATATTCTGAGACCTCTGACTCACCATATTCTGCCCGTAGGCTGAATAAAACTGTCTAGTGGTTGCAAAATGAATAGGAAAATATGTCCTATGAGTGATGAGTGAAGGGCTCCAACCCAACTTACTTCTGCAACCTCCACATGATTTTATTCACCCCATGATATACTTTTCTAACTGAAGATGCTATATACAGCATTCACTTATCCCTTTACAACATGACGTCTCTCAGCTGAATAAAATAATCTATAGCATGTTTAACTTGACAAACAATCATAACTCTTTGCAGCTCAGCTGATGACCAAATGTAGTTAAAGTGGAGGGCAGATTCAAGTATTTACCATGAAGAACCACTCCTATCTCATAATTAGGGTTCACTGAGTTTCATGGAACCACAGCTTAGTGTTCAAGCTGTGAGAGTGGTTCAATTCTGTCAGATGATAGCAAATGGCTACAGCTGCACAAGATCAATGTTTACGGGCTGAGCTGATAAGAACATAATCCCTAGACCCAGATTTACAAACTTATGATCCACTGTCTCGTAAATAAGGAGTGTATGCTTAACCCTTTCAGTGTGATGATGTACTTTTTACCCCAATTGTTACTTTCTCCCAATGGTTTCATTTGGCTGAGGAGAGACCTTTCAAAATGGAAGGGTTAGATACAGCCATAACCAATGCCTTCACAACCAGAAATCTTTCATACGTTGCATAAAACCACCTTATGGTTACCTCATTAAAAAGACATCATCAGACTAGAAGGGGTTTACTCTTAAACTGCTAAATGGAATGCAAATCCTGATTTATTATGATCGTTTACTGAATGCCTGTTATGATTAGGTATGGTCAGCCTGCATTCCACATTACCGAGTGCAGTTAGCAATGATGCAGAGAGGTCAAACATGTTCCACCTTCACCACAGGCTTCAGAAACTGTCCTACAAAACTGGGAGCATGCATTTCACAGCCATCTGTTGGTTTAAGTACATGACCATAAGATTTGCTGATGCAGGAACAAGAGGAAACATAACACCTGCTCTCCTTTCACATCCAAATAAATCATAATTATGACAGCAAACTAACTGTAAATTTGTCTGTGAGGCTGTGACTATGTCTGTTGTGCTATTCTGCCCCTCTCAACTCCTTCAATCAGGTGATTATTCTTTATTTTATCCTTCTTATCTCCAGATGATTTTATTCTGATAATGGAAAGGTCCCAACAGTAAGAAGGTCAAATAAGTCTTTATCTAACTCCCCATGTCCAAAAAGTCTCTCCAAAGTTGGTAAAGTGATGCCTATATCTAATGCATGTTCAAAAAAATCTATCAAACCTGGTAACTGATGCCTATATTGAAGTTGTTTAAAACTCTCTCCACAGCTGGTAAGTGATGTCAATATTGAAATGCTCCTATTCAAAAAGTCTCTCCAAGGCTGAATAAAATCATCTGATGGTTGATAAAAAATTCATCACTGGGGCAAAGTGGTTAACCAACACGATGCTCCACTAACACTTCCAAACTCTTGCGGACAAAGACCGAATGGCTCGTGTTCACTTAATGATTAGCATATGGCACACCTTCATTTACCTAACTTATACTTCTCTTGTTCTAGTTACCAAATTTACACTTCTTTTCAGTCCTAATTACCAGATTTATACCACTCTCCTGTCGATATATAATTTACGCCTCCCGCCATTGATTTTACATCTAGAGTCGAGCCCACATCAGCATATGAGCCTCTAAAACACTTCTTCCTTAAAGACTTACTGGACTCATTACGGAACAATATTCTCCTGTGTTATTTATACCAATGTAGTATGGATGAAGCCTGCATAAATAACTATCTATTTACAGCCAGATATATTAATCCTGGAGGAGGTGGTCATGACCAAAACATTTCCATGTCACCTTCTCCTCTGCCATTATGCTGCCCCTTCTGAAACTTACACCAACCTTGTGATTATTAATGTATCATATGCTGAAATAAACAGGTAAGGAAGAAGTGCTGAGGAGCCTCCTAGGCTGAGAATATAACCCAGAGAATCCTGAATATTACAGTATTTAAATTAAATATTAAAACTGCCGATGTTAACCATGCACCACTAAGAAATGCCCTCTGAAACTTAACTTTAAAAGACACCGAGATTAGTTTTGGTTGGGTTTACTTTGCGTGTGAAACTAAGGGCTGTATGAATAAACCCTAAACTGTGATGTGGAATGCATGCCCCTAATTGTTTCGTCATTTGTGAAGTGCAAGTGAGTATTTGGTAGGATCAGCCTGCATTCCATATATAGAGTGCAGTCAGTAATGACATAAGAGGAAATAAAATTCCATCTTTGTCATGTACTTCAGAAATGATCATCAAATATAAAGCCTGCATTCCACTGCACATTAAAGGGCTGAACCATACAATCATAACTCCTACACTCCTCTATGGTACAAAACATTAGCTTATGTGGGTGACATTCAATAGCAAGTTGCTATAGACAACAGGCCTTCATAAAGTTTACTTCTACAGGTTCATATCTTAAGTAAATGGACTGTGTAGGTGGACAAATATATCACCTACTGAGCCTGAGGCTGTGATCAACAAAAATACATTTAACCCCCTCACTCAGATGTATTCATTAAATTCTTGCCATCTCCAGATAATTTTAACTGGTTCAAGACTTAAGTTTCTGTTAACCCCCCCACTGCCTTGGGGTTCTCCTAAACTGGAGAGAGAAAAAAATAATCTGGTGACAGAATAAAATAACCGACATCATCATATTGAAGGGATTAATTGGTAGCATTACTCAAAATGCTCAAAATACTTTATTTTAAAAAAGATAGGGAAAAAAAAAGATTCAATGATACCCAGAATTCAGAACTGTTCAAAACAGTAAACACAAAGCGCACGAAAATATGCAAGAGCCCTCATGGCCACCAGAGAGCAAGTTATCACCACCAAAACATTTCCAAGCTTACTGCCTTTCATTTAATATATGTAATAAAACCTGAAAGATTTATTTGTCCAACTGGCTAACATATTGGATTGGATTAACCCCTTCAATTCAATGACTTTTATCATTATTCTTGCTACCTTCAGATGATTTTGTTAAGCCTTGGAGAGGCCATTTATAATCATAGGGGGTAGCAAATGATCTCCATTAAACTCTTATAAACCTGACTTCTCTCTTTACGCTGAATATCATCTATTAAAAACCGGAATAGTACATAATTTTCTCTCCAGGAATAAACTTTTTCTTTTATTACCGCCATCTGCAAACAAATTTAATCAAACTGGGAAGGATCTCTCTAGAGTTAATGAAGGCTACTTTCAGTGCCTAGAATTCCAAGGTAAATCTCCAAATCATCTGAAGGGAGAAGAAAAAAAAAAATCACATGAGTTAGCTGGTTAAGACTTGACAGGGCTTTGACTCCTGGTCTTGCTGACATTATGAGGCTCAAGCATTGCCATCCTGTCCTGAGCTGCCCGCACTATGCTGGGATCAGGCTGGGGTTGGCAGCGGGAGAGGTGGTGTGCCGGGGGGAAGGGTGCAGCTGCCAGGGCAACAAAGGGAAGGGCCTGGGGCAGCTCCACCTTGCTAGTGTCTGAGGTGGAGGTCGGGGAGGCCAGCGCTGCCACCACCCCTGCCAAGAAGTCTTGCCACACCTTGTTCTCAATCAGGGACGTGTGTACCTGCTCTCCACGTACCATCATGGCCAGTACCAGGCTCACGCCATACTGAAATACCACCACCACCATCATCATCATCATCAAGTCAGTCAGTAGCCAGTACCAGACTTACACCATACTGAAATATCATCATCATCAAGCAGAAATCATAGTCAGAAAGTACCATGCTCAAACAATATTGAATTATCAGCAGCATCAAGTGTACATCATAGCCAGTACCAGGCTCACACCATATTGAAAAATCAGTACAATAATCACACCATACTGAAACCACACAGAAAGTCAGTGATAAACAGAAAATTATTAACCATTCCAAATGTCTGCTGATAAAATAGAATTCAAGTATAAAAGGTTATCCTGCGAGGCAGATACAATCACAAGATTGAAATGTGCAAACCTTAGTAATAAGAAGCAATGTCTCACTGTCAACATGCCCCTTTTACGCAGCCGCAGGTGGAGTGCTGCAGGGTCTAGAAAGCAAAGAAAACAAAAAGGCCACATACTCATCCACTCACCATTCAAGCCCCTTGTGTCTTAGCTCAACTTCATAAGCACAACTTCCTCATGTAGCTTCATAACTACTAAACCAATTAGGCACTCTCACTCTCACAACTGTTGAGTTAAAAAGGGGATGACAAACCCTTGTCATACACTCCTGATGACAAACCCTTGTCATACTCTCCTCCATACAATAAATGGAACTGACTGTTATTGTATGCTACCTAAAGTGGTACCCCAATTGGACTGTCTCCCCCACCAGTTTCCTTCCTTTCCCACTGCATGGTTTACCTTATTGGTGAGAGCAGCAGTGAGGCTGGTCTTGTGCGTTGCTGTGTGTGAGGTGGTGGGTGCTGTGAGAGCTGAAGCCAGGTCCAGAAGGCGAGGAAGGGGAGCTGTGGCCACCAAGCGGTCCGTCAGTGGCCAGAAGAGGGCCAGGTGTTGGTCATGAGTGTCCTTCTTGGCCAGCAGTGGCATGTTGGTTACCAGTGTCCCCACCAGCACCACTGCCTCATTCTCTCCCAACCAGTGTGCCAGCCTCGACAACAAGCTCTGAAACAATGTACCTTTCCAAGTTTTGACATACATGCAGCAGGCAATCCCTATTACAAGCAGCCTTTTATGGTATCCTGTGGTAATATAAAATCCTTATTAAATTAAAGAAAATTGTCAATTAGTGTTTCCACTGCTACCAATGAAGTTGAACTGCCAGTTTCCTAAATTTAAAGGAGCAGTATGGTACTGCATATTACTTGTGATACTGAGCTTTATGACTCACCTTTGCTTACAACTAGGACTGCCAGCCCTAAGAGAAATGCATTACTGAATATGAAAATTCAAAAAGCCACCTCCCTTTCCAACCCTGCACCTTTTTTAACCCCTACGCATCGGTTCACGTGTATAACCGTCACGATTTTGGGCACGGAGCAACGCCGCTAGACATGTATAGCCACAAGCATCTTCCTGCCACCCTTTGAACTTTAACTTATCCTTTGCTCATTGATGGGACTACCTGGAGACTTGGGAATACTTTCATTTGAAAGAGGAAGAGTTGGTGAGTCTTATGTATCTTTAATTTTTTCTCCCATAGGGAGAAGCATGCAACATAGGAAAACTCCTGGAATGTCGGGATTAATGTAGAGAAGGAACCAATTACTCCAAGCCTAGAAAGCTGTTGAGAGAGAGAGAGAGAGAGAAACATTTTGACGACTTACAGGCTTGACTCAAGACATCCCATTACACTCCTCTACATCCCTTACAAATACCCATAAAACTGCTTGTCTTCATTTCAGCATTTTGACATGGTTAAACTTTTCAACACAATGGCATCATTTTTTGTTTCATTCTTGATATACTAATATGATTTATTCAATGCAAAAGACACCTGTCCAAACTAGAGGGATTATATTTAAGTACATACATTATTGGATGTGAGAGTTCTGAGAGGGGAGGGTGGAGGTATGTCTGACCACTACCTGGTGGAGGGAAAGTTAAGAGTAGGTAAGAGATGGGTGAGAGCTAGGAGGGTTAGGTGTGGCAGGGAGGTTTTGAAAGTGAGTGAGTTGGATAAAAGAGAGAAAAAGATTGAGTATCAGGAGAAATTGAAAGATGAGTGGAACTCAGTGAAAGATCGGGAAAATGGCAGCGTGGAGGAGGAATGGGAGTTGTTTAAGAGTGCTGTGGTGGGGCATGCAGAAGAGGTGTGTGGTGTGAGACGTGTGGGTGGTGGTGTAAGAAAAGGAAGTGAATGGTGGTGCGAGGAAGTAAGTATGGCTGTGGCTGAGAAGAGACGTGCATATGAAGTGTGGCTGCAGAGGAAGGATGAGATGTCATATGAAAGGTATAAGGAAAAGAGGAATAGAGCAAGAAGGGCTGTGCGTGATGCTAAAGTGGCAGCAGATGAGAGGTGGGGTAGGCGGCTGACAGAGAATTTTCAACAGAATAAGAAAATGTTTTGGAAGGAGGTGAAAAGGGTGCGAAAGGGAGAGTCTGGGAAGGAAGAACGAGTAAAAGCAGAGGATGGAAGGATGTTAATTGAGATGGATGCGGTAAGGAAGAGATGGGCAGAGTATTTTGAAAGATTGTTAAATGTAGAGGAGGAAAGGGTGGCTGAGATTGTGGCAGACAGAAGGGTGCAAGGAATAAATGTGTTGGGAGAGTTGAATGATTCTTTGATCACGAAGGAGGAAGTGGAGAAGGCAGTAAAGGAGATGAAAACAGGGAAAGCTGCAGGTATGGATGGATGTGCTGTGGAATGCCTGAAGGGTGGTGGAGTGACTATTGTTGACTGGTTAGTAAGATTGTTGAATGTGTGCTTTGAGAAAGGTATGGTGCCAATTGACTGGGCAAGTGCTTGTGTGGTCCCGTTGTATAAAGACAAGGGTGATAAGTATGAATGTACTAGCTTTAGGGGTATAAGTCTGTTGAGTGTTGTAGGTAAAGTGTATGGTAGAGTGTTAATTATGAGAGTTAGAGAGGGTACAGAGGGAGTGATTAGTGATGAGCAGTGTGGCTTTAGGAGAGGGAGGGGATGCGTTGATCAGGTGTTTGCTGTGAGACAAGTGTGTGAAAAGTATTTAGCGAAAGGCAAGGATGTGTTTTGGGCATTTATGGATTTAGAGAAAGCGTATGATAGAATTGATAGGGAAGCTTTGTGGACTGTTTTAAGATTGTATGGACTTGATGGTAGGTTACTACAAGGGGTGAAAAGTTTTTATGTAAATAGTAGAGCGTGTGTAAGAGTGGGAAATGCTGTGAGTGATTGGTTTCCCGTGAGAGTGGGGCTGCGACAGGGATGTGTGATGTCGCCTTGGTTGTTTAATATTTACATGGATGGTGTTGTAAGGGAGGTGAATGCAAGAGTTTTAGGTGGTCTGAGTCTGGTAAATGTTGATGGAGGAGAGTGGAATCTGAAGCAGCTGCTGTTTGCAGATGATACTGCACTGGTGACTGATTCAGAGGAGAGATTGAGACAGTTGGTAGAGGAGTTTGGAAGGGTGTGTGAAAGGAGGAAATTGAAAGTAAATGAGAATAAGAGTAAAGTGATGAAGTGTACGAGGTTGATAGATGGTAGGGGAATGAATATAGATTTGAATGGTGAGTTGCTTGAGGAGGTAGATTGTTTTAAATATCTAGGGTCACATGTTGCTGTGGATGGAAGAATAGATGCAGAAGTGAAGTTTAGAATAAATGAAGTAGGAAAGGTGCTGGGAGGAATGAAAAAAGTGTTTAAATGTCGTTCGCTTAGAATGGATGTAAAGAGAAGGCTGTATGAGGGTGTTGTGGTACCGACTGCATTATATGGGGCTGAAACATGGAATATGGGTGTAGCAGAGAGGAAAAGTTTGAATGTAATGGATATGAGATGTCTGAGGAGTATGTGTGGAGTGACGCGTATGGATCGAGTGCGAAATGATGAAGTGCGAAGGAGAACTGGAGTTGTTCGGGAGATGGCTGGTAGAGTTGAGCAGAGGGTGTTGCAATGGTTTGGGCATATGGAGAGAATGGATAATGAGCGATTGGTGAAAAAGATAACTAGATCTGATGTGAGAGGTGTAAGACTGAGAGGAAGACCACGAATAGGATGGATGGACAGTGTGAAGAGAGCGCTGGATGCGAGAGGGATGTCTGTTGAGCAAGGAAGAGTGGCTGTGCGTGACAGAAATAAATGGAGAGAAATTGTGAATGAATAAGTGATGACGCAGCCCTGAGGGGATATTCTCCCGCATTTGGTCTGATCAGCTAGTCAGGTCAGGTGTGGGTAAGGGGATGGGTCTGTTATGATGTGGCAGGGGTAAACCAGTTCTGCTGTCGGGCCCTGCTGTGGATGTCACTGCTTGCATTGCGCAGTTGACCCTTGTGCGGTGTGATGCGGTGAGGATCTGTCCGTTCTCCCCTTTGGGGCTAAGATGCGAATGAATGTGTTTGAATGGATGAGTAAATGGAGAGTGAGTCGTCCTGTCTCGGCTACCTCCCTTTCCTTGGGGGAAGCAGCCTAGGTATATAGATAGATAGACATACATACATTCAAATGATGCGGTATTACTTCCTGAAGAATCCCCATTCTGAGGTAGGTCATGGTACAGCTGCTGTATGAATGGGAAGTTAAAAGAAGTGTGAAAACAAGCTACTTACTTTCTAACAGTTTATTGGAAACTGTTGGAATGTAAAAAGTACAAGATGTGTATTTAGATTTGAGCAATTAATAGTCTCGACCTAGAATCTGACTCTATGTGAGCTGGTACAGGTTTATATCCAAGGGATGGTTGGGGTTTATTGCTCATGTAATGCCACTCAGGGATGAGTGAGGCTGGTCACTCTCATCTTAAATGTCACGACCAACTTGCCTAACCCCGGGCACCTACGCTCCTCATGGAGTAAAACAGGATTAAATGATGTGTGTGTGTGTGTGTGTGTGTGTGTGTATATACAGTATATATATATATATATATATATATATATATATATATCATCATCCGGACCTCCTTTCCCACACAAGGGCAGGGTAAGGTATATATTTATATATATATATATGTAATTCTGGTTCAGTGTTTCCTGCCTCAGAGTGACAGCTGTGTGGCAAGTTGCTAACATACAGTTATGCTTCACTCTTATGATGGATATACTACCTCAGGCTGATGGTAGCCATCCATCTACTACCTTTCAATATAAGGCTGGCTCATCTAAACTGAAGGATTTGTCCAAGAATAAATGAAAAACATGTTGTTGTTGCCAATGTAACAGAGTCTTTATTGTAAGCTGCCTTTCTTATGTTTACTTTTGCTACTATCTCTGCAGTTATTAACACAAATTTAGCCTAATATTTTCACTGATATATATGTAATGCTGATTTGCCAGTTCCCCCATTTCACAGTATCATCTGCATGGAAAATGTTATGATAATGTGTTCTGAACATATCACCTGAATATGGTAAACACTGACCACAGAACACAGTTGCTTCGTTATACACAGATTTCCGCTGATGACATACCTTGCCTTTCCTTACACACAGGAGTTGTATGAGGCGGTCTGGCGTCCCAGTGACGTTATTCCAAAGCCGTGTAGCCAACATACGGGATTTGGACTTGAAGAGGTCCCGGGTGGGGCAGTCAGGCAGGTGCCGGATCTTACGCTCAAGGTCATCAAGCTCCATCATTATATTAAACAACTGCACATATACAAAACAAGTACAGGTAAATAATACTGTATACTGTACTCTTAAACAGTATCCCTATATTACATAATACTGCAAAAATTATGGCATTTAACAATTTTTCACTCACTACCCTTCATAGTATCATCTGATCAGAATGGAACATTCACAAAAAAAAAAAAAAAAAAAAAAAAAAAAAAAAAGCAGTGTACATGTGCTTCTATATTACCCCATCTTTCCTTGCTCAGATATATACTCTATGCCTCCCAACTCCATGTACACAAGAAAAAATGTCAAATGGCAATACTGCAATATCATATACATGAAAAAAAGAGAAACAGTTCTGGGACACTTTAAGGACTCCACATCAAAAAAAAAAAAAAAAAAAAAAAAAAAAAAAAAAAAACCCTGCTTGACTACATACTACTGCATTTGTAAGGTTATATTTTGAGAACCTGAAACTAACATGTCTTCAAAGTTCTCAATTCCATCTTACCAACTGATAGCATGTTAATCAGGGCTCTTGTTTGGTGAGCCACAGCTCGCAAATGTGAGTACTTTTTCCCTTCGGCGAACAAATTTTACATGCAAGTCGTCTTTTGGCGCGGAGAAAATACATCCTCTTCAAAATCCAGTAAACTACAAAATAAATAAATCTCACTTAAACGAACAAAAAAGCACGTTGTGATAGATTATTAAGTCTTTCCTTGTCGCCACTGTGAATGTTTAAAAATAGACGTGTAAATAAATAAATAAATATATTTATTGCTTGTAAAATATTTCGGCTTGTAGTTAGTTTGGCTACTAAAAATTTATTTGGCTCATAAATCTGAAACCCTAGGAGCCAAATGGTCACAACCATCGGCAGTTAGCAAGAGCCCTGTTAATAAACATGCATTCAAGGCTATGCCACTGTAATGCAGAAGATATGGTGGCATAGTAGAGAAATAGCTTCTTCCTTCTTTCCTCCCTTCCTCTTCTGTCTTTCTTTCCATCATTCTTTCCTCTTCCTTCTGTCTATGGTTGACTCTACACTAAGTGACAAGCCAAATGGTTTCCTGTAAACCAGGAAACCATTTACTATGCTGGATGGTCACCATATAACCAAACTATGGCACCTGGTGGTTTAATGGGTAATTAAGTTGCTCCAATCGGATTGAGCCAGTGTAGGTTTATATCCTAGGGGTGCCTGGGGTTTATTGCACATGTAATGCCACTGCAGGATGAGTGAGGTTGGTCACTCTGATCTTAAATGTCAGGACCAACTTGCCTAGCCCCTAGCTCCTATGCTCCTCATGGGGCATTAGATGATGAATGAAAATGAATACGTTACTGCACTGGAAGCAGTAAAGCATAGTCTACATACCTTTTCGATATAGAGGAGTAGGTGTCTGTGTCGTCTCATCTCACGCTGAAGAGGTGTGGTGGGGTGGGACGGGTCCAAATGAACCACCTGCAGGTCAATGATCTTGCGGGGGGCATTGACGCTCACAACCTGTATCACAAGCAGTACATTTCATGTCACAGAACATTACTGGTAGATGAGTATAGAACATTCCTGGCAAAAATGAATACTTATACAGTACAGTGAAAATGGATCAAACGATACTGATGTTGAAGGATTTTTATCTTATTCCCTGGTACAGTAGCTTATTTTCCACATTACATATCTTGTATTTTATTTATATCACTCTGAATCCATCCATTCATCCATCATCCAATCTTTTTTAGCCTAATTAAGTGTGTAGGAGCCTGGGGAAAGGTTACTCATTCCCAACATTTACAGCAAGGATACCCAGCCTCACTGTACCAGAAGTTCGACCCCACAGCAACAGCCTCATACTATGGTTGATGGGTCTGCTTAGCCAGACAAAATGAGGTTAAGTAACAAGTACCATGCTAAGGTTTTCTTATATACCTGATTAAACCAGTTCTATTTATCTATCTATAGCCCGATGTCCTAATCCCACAAAGGGTGGCCGCAGACAAAACGCCTCCAAGTCGCTCTGTCACCCACCATTTGACTACCCTCCCCCCAACTCACCCCCCCCTCCCTCATATACCTCTCAACTCCATCCCTCCACCTCATCCTCGGTCTACCTCTCCCTCTCCCTCCCTCCACCTCACCTATATACACCCTCTTAGTCAGTCTTTCATTCTCCATTCTCTTCACATGTCCAAACCACCTCAGTGTATTTCTCCTAATCTTCTCAACCACATCCACATCCACCCCACAGCGTTCCTTCACTTCTTCATTCGTCAAGCTGTCCCTCCATGTCACTCCACATGCTCCTCTCAAGTAACTCATTTCCACTGCTCTCACTCTTGACTTGTTCCCCTCTTGCAAGGTCCATGCCTCGCTTCCATACGTCAGGGTAGGGATCATAATACTATCATGCAGTGACTTCTTAACTTCCATACTCACCTCCCTATTTCTCATCACTGCTTTCAGTGTACCAACAACCTTCCTTCCCTGCTGTACCCTTTCACGCACTTCATCACCCAAAGTTCCATCCTTACTCATCACACTACCCAAGTACTTGAATGCACTCACATTCTCCATATCCTCACCATCTAACCTCACTGCACACTCTGTGACTTCATTCCTCTCAAACACCATAACTTTACTTTTGTTTACATTAACTTTCAGATTCCTCCTCCTACACACTGTCCCAAATTCATTCACCAAACCTTGCAACTCCCATTCATCTTCACTCAACAGTACTGTATCATCAGAAAACAGCAACACCGGAAGCTTCCAAATCTCACCCTCATTCATTAGAGCCACCCCCACATCCACTGCCCTACCCTGCACCTCCTTTACAACCCCATCCATGTATATATTAAACAGCCATGGAGACATCACACAACCCTGCTTCAGTCCCACACTGAGATCAGAGAACTCACTCAGCTCACCATCCACTCGCACCGTAGCCCTAGCTCCCTCGTACGTACTCTTCACAGCACTCAACAATTTCCCCTCCACTCCATATATTCTTAATACCTTCCACATACCTTGCCTATCTATTCTGTCATAAGCTTTCTCCAAGTCCATGAAGGCAGCATACACTTTCCTTCCCTTCTCTAGATACTTCTCCACTAAACAACTTAGAACAAATATCTGATCTACACACCCTTTTCCCTTCCTAAATCCCCCTTGTTCTTCTCCAACTAGCTCCTCTGTCATATGCCTAACCCTATCAATGAGTATTCTACCATATATTTTACCAGTCACACTAAGAAGGCAAATACCCCTATGGTTACCACATACTTCTCTCTCCCCTTTTCCTTTGTATAAAGGAACAATTATACCTGATTTCCAGTCCTCTGGAACCCTTCCCTCTTCCCAAGCCAATCTACACAACTTCCATATCCACTCCACAACAATCTCACCCCCATACCTAAGCATTTCACCAAACACTCTAGCAATTCCTGGGGTCTTTCCCAATTTAATCTTCTGCATCGCTTCCACTACTTCCGCACTACTGATCTCTTCCTCCCTCCTCTCATCTCTTCTTCTCCCAGCCATTCCCCAACCACTTATACTCGCACTGCTCTCACTCTCTACATTCAACAAATCCTCAAAGTGCTCCTTCCATCTCCTCAATTTCTCTCTCTTCTCCACCAACAATCTACTATTCCTCTCTTTCACTCCCCTACTATTTCCCCTTTCACACTGCCTTACTTTCTTTACCTCCTTCCAAAACAATTTCTTACTCTCCCTCCATTTCACACTCAGATTCCTCCCAAACTCTTCATCCACCCTCTTCTTACTCTCCTTCACCAGTCTCTTAACCTCCCTTTTCCTGCTCACATATACCCCTCTCTTCTCTCTCTCATCTTCTCCCCTACCTCTACTCGCTAACCATTCACTATATGCCTTCTTCTTTTGTTCCACAGCTCGTTTCACCTCATCATTCCACCATGCTGTCCCTTGCACACCCTTGCATCTCCTCCTCACTCCACAAACCGCCTCACGCGCAGCGCCTATCTCTTCCGTGAATATCTTACATACGTCTTCCACCCCTTCCTGCTCTAGCTCATACCTTCCCAATCTTTCTTCCACTATGCTCTTATAGTCTGTCATTTTCTCACTATCTTGCAATTTCTCCACTCTTCTCACAGGAGCTACTTCCTCCTGTCTTCCCCTTCGTCTCCTCAACCACTTTCTTTGCAGCTCTACCTTGGCCATCACTAAGTGATGATCCGAGACTCCATTCCCCCACCCTCTCCACACTCTTGCATCCAACACATGTCTTCTCATTCGCTCATCCACACACACATAGTCTATCATTGCCTTTCGTTCAACAACTTCACCATCCATCCTCCTCATTACTCTCCATGTATACCGGTGGATCATCTTATGACGAAAGTAGGTGTTGGCTATTGCCAACCCCTTACAAGCACAGGTGTCCACCAAAGCATTTCCATTCCCATCTAAATCAGCTGGCACACCCCACTGACCAACCACTCCATCCACTCGTACATTTAATATCAATAATTATAAAGTGACCTCCTAAAAAAGGGATTAATTTCTGCTCTATATCTCTGCCTCTTTCCCATAAGACTTACTTCATTCCCTGTATTTTCACTACTTACACTGCTCTCACCTTGCCTCACTCCTCCTCATCAATCTTCACCCTACCTACCCCGGCAACAATACTTCTAATACTGCCTCACTGTGCCTTACTCAGCATTAATCTGCCTCAGACTACTTCATCCTGCCTCTGCACATCTCATCCTGTCTCAGCCTACCTCAACCTTCCAGTTTATCTCATACTGCCTCAATCCTGCTTAGCCTATCTCACTCTGCTTTATCCCTTTCCCTCTCCATCAGTCTTGCTCACCTTATCTCCCCCTGAGCACATGCTCCACCTCTGCCTTGCAAAGGGTCTCTTCTTACCAGCCCCATCCCTCAGTCTGTTATTTCCTGCCTCATTTCCTCCAACCCCATCTTCCCATGGATCTCTGTTCCCCATTCAACTTGCCTCATCCCTCAGCTCGCCTATCTCCTACCTCCCTCCAGTCTCCCCCTGCCTCACCCTACCTTTTCCTTTTGCATCTTTTCCTACCCTATCTTTCTGTGTTTCTTATCTCCATCAAATCATTGGCCTTCACTTCTCATCCTGCCTTCCTCTGGCCTCACTCCTCATCCTGCCTTTCTACAGCCTTCCTCTGGTGTCACCCTTCAGCCTGCCTAGCTCTGGCATCCCTCCTACCTTCCTGCCTTACTCTCTACCAAGGAAAATGATACAAGAAAGAAAGTAGCTAATGGGGAAGAAGGAGGGAAAGGAGTGGGCAAGAGGAAAAATCGGAGGCGAAGAGTGGAAAGTGCACGGAGGAATGAATAACATACAAAACACAATAGCATTTCATACTCAGAAATAAAACAAGTAGCCTATGATTGCCATTCTCCTCTTCAGGTTTTCCAGGGAGAAACAATGCACTGGAGATAATGATGAGGTGGTAAGGACTCTAATGAGCACTGAAGTCACAATGTAGCTCTTACTTTTCAGGCTGGACATGGTGACTGTACAAATACAACTCCAGTTCCAGACTGTCATCATAACTTCAAATACTGCACACTCATACATTCTGAAAGATATCCCCTGTACCTGTAGCTTCCCAAGTGAATTCTCCAGGCGGGGCGGCTCGTATTCCCGGCCACCTTCCTTGCCCCGGTCTGGCAACAACAGCTGCAGTCCGTCTATTTCTATGACTTCCTCCTCACGCTTGCGTTGCTGCTTCACACTATGCATCTGTTGTGGAAAGTGAACTACTGTTACTGATTGGGTAGGATCCAGAGACAAGAGAAGTGAACTGCTGAAGTAGGACATCTATGAACTGCTAATGATAATCGCTGCAAGTTATCATTCTTGATGTCAAGGTAAAACGTGATATATTTGCACTCATTACTTCTGTGAAAGTTTGAGTTTTCTCTCCATGTTTAGGTGAAACTTGAGTTTACTCTCAATGTTTGGCAAAAGTTTGATATTTCACTGAACATATTCATGATATTATTCTTACCAAAAATACCAGTATGAATTAAAAATCTGAGATAGTATTTTCATAATGACATACCACAAAATAGTAGTCATCTTGGTATGGTGAGTCAGAGTGTAGTTGCATGGCCTGTATATACTTGAGCCAACCCTTCTCCCTAGGTGTCATCAGGCCACAGTATTCGTCCTGTTCACGCTTCCTGTGCCACTCCTCCCACTCTGCCTCACTGTCCCGTCGTGTCCTCCCCCCACTGTGCTCGTCTCGCCCTCCGCGATCACCACCACTGCGATCATACTGACTGCAACCGTAAGGGACAACAGTGAGATAACAGAATAAAAAAATATACAAATTAACGGTAAACTGCGAGAATGACCAAAAAGGTAGTGACTATCTGGAAGGTGTAACTGAAATGAACCTACAGAGTGGAAGGTGTAACTGAAATGAACATACAGTGTGGAAGGTGTAGCTGAAATGCACCTACAGAGAAAAATACCAATATATATAACATGTGCAGACGGTTTGGCCTGTGAGGTGGAATCAGCATCCAAGGGATCTGAATTACGGTATACCGGTATGTGAATGACTCACTTTTCTCACTTTCTGGATCCTATCTCATCTGTCCCTTGGTGGGAAAAAAAGGTAGCAAGATAACGATTTTCTTACATTCAGTTTAACGACTGAAACAAAAGCATGCACTCCTCTTCCAGCATACTAACATACTGGATTCATATAATTTACCTAATCTTTCAGTTTCAATTTAATGGGCAACTAAGAGTACCAGTGTACGAGGAACATATGACAGTCACGTGTTATGTTCTCAATGCTGTAGCTATATTCTTACTGAAAATGAAGATGGACCATACACTAGGATTAATGGAATGAACTCTTCAGTCTCAGGTTAAGACTGATCTCAGCTTGTGCATGTAGGTTCTAAATACTTCTTGATATACACCCAATCTCTCCTTTAAGTCTAAACATAGGGTCCAAATACTTTCCAATATAAGACCAACCTCACCATTTCTGCTTTTAAGGTTCAAATACTTCTTAATATTAATTCAAACTCATACTTTACTCTGTCTGTGGGGGTCCAATACTTTCCACTGTAAGACCAATATCACCTTTTATTCTCTTTATGGGGTTCAATATTTTCCAACATAAAATCAATCTCATCTATTATTCTGCTCACAGGGTCCAAATTCTCCTCAACACAAACTCATTCTCACCCTTTATTCTGCTCGTAGGGTCGACGTTCAAACCCCCTTCGCTCATAGCCATTGTGGGTGAAGTAGTGGCCCCCGCCACCGCCTCCCTCAGACCCACGGTGGCTGGCATTGTGGTAATGATAGTTTTGGTGGGGGTGGTTGCCATAATGGATGTTGTGGTGGTGGGGGTGGGTGGTGTGGTGCTGGTGGTGGAAGGTGGGGAAGTTGTCAGGGTGGTGGGGCTGGTTGGGGAAGTGATTGACTTGGTGAGGGTGTTGCTGCAGGGGATGCTGGTTGAACGTGGCATTTCCTTTGTTACTGCTGCCACCTGGGAAGCTATTCATAAACCGCTGTTGCTGTTGTTGTTGCTGCTGAACGTGCTGCCGGTGTGGAAACTGCTGTTGCTGCTGCATGGGACCTCCTGGATAATTACCTGTTGCCAAAACATAACAATCTCATCATCAAAAAAATCAAATACACACAGTAGACCCTTGCTACAATGGACTAACTGGGGGAAAGCCTGGTTCGATAGACCTGACAGTCTGTTATATCTGATGGTTGCCCCCGAGGTGGGAATGATTCAAGAACATGTTTGAAAATGAGTACAACATATTCATTCGTTCCTTCATTCATTTTCTAAGGCTCCAACATGCATACATGCGTCGGTTGGTCACCTAATGGCGGCTCTCCATGCTGCTCGATCTCTGGCAGTTTCCCTATTCAGTCCCTTTTCCCAGAGGTCACACTCAGTGACCTCGTCCCAGGTCTTTTTCGGCCTACCTCTC
Source organism: Coenobita brevimanus (assembly GCF_032717465.1). Taxonomy (NCBI): domain Eukaryota; kingdom Metazoa; phylum Arthropoda; class Malacostraca; order Decapoda; family Coenobitidae; genus Coenobita; species Coenobita brevimanus. The sequence goes on along the minus strand of NC_137022.1, from coordinate 24,394,308 downwards.
GCAACCCTACCCCTAACGCTAACACTTCTCACTTCCTGCACCCAATCATCATCCCTCATCCTCTCCATATGCCCAAACCATCTCAATCTACCTTTCCTCATCACAACACCAATAAACTCCAGTCCCACCCTACCCCTCAACTCTTCCATCGTAAAGCTAGCCCTCCCAGACTCACGCTCAGGGACACACTGCACATCTGCTTAATCACTGTCATTTCTGTACGTTTCAGCCTGCGAATATCATCTTCCTTTATTTCCAAGTCTCACTACCATACAGCTTTACACTCCTAACACATACAGTATACAAAGATCCCATAGTATGGAAGGAAAGCCCTCTCATTGTCAGGAGGCAACAGCTCCCTGAACTTGTTCCAACCACTCCTCACCTCCAGCATGTCTCCCAAATAACAAAATTCTTCCACACTCTCAAGAGACTCACCAGCAAGACCAATCCTTTCATGCCTGACAATCTCCACATGCTCTCATAAAATCAGCATTATCTGACAGTCTACCTCCAGTACCACTACATCTCTTATGCACCCACTTATCATAGACACTGCACAAGATGGAACTACTGTACTTCTCACGCCCTTGTGGCAAATCGCACATGGCCACTCTCCCTCTTCTTTGACAGTACCACCACCAGCCCTAGATATCATCACTTTGATCTTCATTTACTCTTAAGCCCTTGTGTCCCATACCATCTCTCCACTTCCTAAATCTTTCCTCTGCCTCCTTTTCATTCTCAGAAATCAACAACAAATCATCCGCATACAACATCTCCCACGAGAATCCATTTCTGAGGTCGCATGACAGGGCTTCAAGTACCAAGATAAACAATATGGGAATTAAAACTGATCCCTGGTGCACACCAACATTCACGAAAAACTCATCATGCAAATCTCCATTCACCTTTACCTGGGTGAGCACACCCACAAACATGGCCATAACCATCCTAACCAACTACTCCTCGATCCCAAGCTTTCTCATTGCCCACTTCACCAACTTTCTAGAGACTCTGTCAAAGGCCTTCTCAAATCAACAGAAACAAAGTACAGTTCCCTCTTCTTTCCTATATACAGTACTTTTCCTGAAGCTGTCAAACAATGAATATGGCATCAGTGGTCCCTTTGCCTGGCATAAACCCAAACTGCATCTCATCAGTATTCACTCTTTCTCTAATCATACCTTCTAGAACTCTCCATAACCTTCGTTATCTGGTCTGAAAGCTTTATGCCCCTATAATTTCCTCTTTCCACAGCATCACCCTTCCCCTTGTACACATTAACAATTACATTCTTCAGCCAATCACCTGGAACAACACACTATATAATTGTATTTTTCAGGTCAGCGAATTACCTTATGCCTATACCTCCTGAGGCTTTCAACATTTCAGCAGTCAGCCCAGACACACCTGTTTCCTTCCCCACCTGCATAATTTTGTCCTTTTGCAGCTTGTTTCACATCCTTGCCATAGCACTTTTTCATACCTAGTACAGCATTACTACAGTCTGTTATTACAGTTCAGCAATCATGATGGGGAGATGGCTATTTCAGGTAAGGCTGGAGTGAAAAAAAAATAAAAATAAAGTAGGAAACATGTACTGCAACCCACTCTGCCCTATTGAACGAACACTGTTATAACCGACGGAAGTTTGGTGGCCTTCGTTGTGTCTGTTGAATCTGATATCTGCTATACTGGGGTTGATTATAATGAGGGTCTACTGCACCATGCAAAGTACTGTTTAGATCACCAAGCTAAAAATATAGCTCAAAAAACCTAGCAAGGAAAAAAAAAAATTACACATACTATCATGATTATCAAGCACAAAACTTATGGTATATTGATATAAATTTTGGGCATACTCTTCCTGTTTGCTTCATGCATCACAATTTGTAATAATCTGAGTACCATGCAGCTAATGAAGGATTATAATAATGATTGTAACCTAACTGTAATCTGTATACTGGTAAGATGTCTAATACTTTCCTTCCAGGTAATCAATACCATGTAAATACTTGTTAGTACCATGTATCTGCAACACACTAATTTAGATGTTGAAAAAATTGCCAAATTCAAAGCTCTATAATTAGCTCATGTTACAGCTTACCTTGGTTCATGGGTGATCTTTGGAAAGGTCTACTGAGGTGTGGGTGAGGGCCAGGGAGGGCAGGGTTGAATGGGCCAGGCCGCTGCTGGTTAAATTGTGGACCTGCCTGATGGCCAAGACCACCACCCAGCCCCAACCCACCACCTGGTGGTAGCTGTGGTTTGCTCACTGACTGACGGGCAAGTTCCCTCTCTAGGTCCTCTGCTCTCAATGCCTGAACATGGGAAGTCAGAATGAATGCAAGATATAATTCACAATTATTATCATTTTTTTTTTCCACATGGGGTAGGGAGATCTAAAGCCTGGGGTCTTTTCTTTCATCTCACTGGGAATACAAATCCAAGGGGGGGGGGGGGAAATCCCAGAAAAAATTTAATAAATAAATAAAAGCTAGGGAACACCAAAATGCCCCAAGCACATACTGGTACATAAATTCATAAACAGCAAGGTTAAGACTACAAACACAGCAGAGAGAGTCCAATAAGGTGTTGTGGTGGGTCTCACATTAAGGTGTAGTGATGAGGGCTGATTATGTGCATGTTGGAGCTTCAGCTCCTCCTCTAGCTCAGCTACAGTCTTGATGGTGGGGAGGCCCATGGGGGTGGGGGTCATAGAAGGCTGGTGCTGTGACTGGGGGGGGCCAAGGCCAGGGAGAGGGCCCAAGCTTCGGCCAAGGCTGTTGGAGGACGGGGGCGGGGCGGAGTGGGTGACAGGGCGCAGCTTATCCACCCCAGGGGAGGGAGTCCAGATACTGCCCGAGGGTGAACCAGGCAGGTCAGCCCCTCCCAGCAGTGAGGCATGGCTGCTGGGGTAGCCCACGATACCAATGGGGGCACTGACACCACCACCACTGATGTTGCCATCATGACCATCATATCCACTCAGCCTAAGGTTTCTCAGCTCTCCCAGGAGACCCCCATCATCCTAAAATCAATATAAAATACATATAAATAACTGTTTCTACCTCACACACACACTTTCATGTAATATACATGACTGCCATTACATTACCTTTCCATATAAGTACTGTCATTAATCTTCAGTCTATTCAAGCAATGTCTGACAATATTCCTACTCCACAAAGTGCCTCTAACTCCCTTTCAATTCCTTCATTAGCTACAAGAGGCTTCCATATAAATTGATCTCAGGGACAAGGAACTATATAGGGAGGTTGCCAGGGATCGTGCAGCATGGAGAACCACCACTGAACGACACAGGCTGATGCATGCAAGCAAGTTGAAGCCTTTTATAAAGAAAACGAAATGAAACAAATTATCAGATGACTACAGGTAAATGAAATTCATACCAGTAACTGCACTGATGACATTAATGGAGATGGAGATTACATGCATCCATGTTATAAGCAGCCTTTTTTTTGACAATCATTTTTTGTGCTGTGTCCACATTAAAAAAAAAAAAAAAAAAAAAAAAAAAAACTCCCATTGCTACCTACACAGCTGATCAGCCATTTCCGGCAATTTGCAATGCCGGTGACATCCATGACATATTAGGACTTACTGATATTGGTTTCTCCTGAACTACACAAAATCATCTGGTGATAACTATCTATCTACTGTACTCCAACAAGAGGAGGGCACAAATGAATGGTCTTCATGTCAAACTGTCCTCTGCTCCCCCCCCACTCATAAACCACTCCCCCACATTCCCCCACCTCATCCTGGTGGCAACAAGAATACTGTAATATGTCCCTACACAGGTGGAGTTATGACACAACTCACCTCGTGGGCTGGGTCTTGATGGTGTCCAGGCTCGATTCCCCTTTGCCGTCTGGCCTCAGTCAGAGAGACCAGCTGCTCATGACTCTCCTCCCAGTCCCCATCCACTGCAGCAGACCCAAACGTCTCATCATTCAGCGCATCATACTCCTCATCCTCCGTCAGCCCGGCCACCTCCAGCCCTCCATCGTCTGGCTGCAAAAAGTAGATGCCAACTAACATCATTGTCAATATTCTAGCCTTGTTTCCCACTAATGTTGTCTGTGAGTAGTCAGGACTCAGTAGTAAGTAAAAAGGAAAGCACAAAATTAGGGAAACCCTCAAGTGTGTTTAATAAAATGAGACACAGATCCCCTCCCTAATAATTCATGCTTTTAAAATTCTTGGCCCAACCCAATGGAATAGTCGGTATTTTCATATGAAAGGGGGGGGGGGACATCCTACTGGTTTGTGATAGTCAGTTTGTTTTCATTTGTGGAGCTGGGCTTCTCTCATTCATTCATTCATTCATTGCCAGACGCCATGTATCCCAAACGGGGTGGCCAACGGCTTAGAGTTAATTGTTTTACAGGGAGGGGTACTAATCCTCCACCAACCCCACTTGACACGTAGGGATGCTAACAGCATCTGGTGTTCCCAGGTGGTCACCCATCCAAGTACTAACCAGACTCTCACAACATGAATATTGGACCATGGTTGCATGAATAAGTTTCCAAGGCTGTAGTGCCTGTAACTGTTGCCCCAGGTTCATAGGAAAAGTGAATAGTCTCAGTTTCCGAAATGTGAACCTAGTAGACTGCAAACTCTAGTTATCTTCCTTGTGCTGTTCACCATTCTTCTTTTGGAGGACGGGAAGGAAGATGAGGAATGTTTGTACAACTGGGCACTGGAGTTACAAGGTTATAACAGTGCCATCATATGAACGTATTGCTTTCCAGCAGTCTCCTTGATTACTAGACAAATGAACCCAATGGGACTGAAATGTACCATATTAATGCTGTGATGAGGAAAGGCAGATTGAGGTGGTTTGGGCATGTGTACTGGATGGGGAATGGTAGTATTTTGGGAGCAAAAAGCAAGAAGTGTTAGTGTTAGGGGTAGGGTTGCGAGAGGCAGACCGAAAAAGACCTGGGATGAGGTCACTGAGCGTGACCTCAGGGATAAGGGACTGAATATGGAGGCCGCTAGAGATCGAGCAGCATGGAGGGCCGCCATTAGAAAACCAAGGCCAATGCACGCAAGCAAGTTGGAGCCTTCGAAAACAATACAAAACAATTCTTAATCAAGGGTACACATACCCTTAGGATACAAAATGTCACTGCCGAGGACAAAATACTGAACAGTACTGTACTGGCTGATTAACTTACTTATGCTGCTAAAAAGTTACTAACCCAATTCATCACATACAGTATAATAATATCCTTGTTTATTAACAGTTTCTCTTCTGACTCAAAAGTGCACCTCTGCGCACTTTCATAAAGTCACTCAATCAATTCAAAGTTATTATTATTTTTTTTTTAGGTGGTCCTGTGTTTCCTTAAGGATTACCAATAAATGAGCTATCAGTTGATTTAAGAAACTGCCTGTATATAACTGACCATTATAGCTAATGAGTAAATTAAATAGCTAATAAGCATTTTACTGTGCTATTTCAGATACCAGTACCGGTAATTATTGTTGTGATTCTGCTTTGAAAAAATGGAGTTTTACAGATCAGAACTTTCTTTTGACACGGGTTTCAAGCAAATACAGTACATGCACTCTGAAAACACAGGGGATGGGGCCAAGTTTCAGAACTGCTGAATTAACCTACCCTCACCCCACTTAATCAACCAAGACCCCAAGTACTTCTGTCCTAACCCCCAAAATTCCTAACTTGCCTTACTTCTCAGCCTAGCATTCCTAAAAATCAAGAGCAGGAATCAAAGACTGCCTGCTGCTCACAGAGGCTACACGAAAATTGAGTTGCTGGGCACCTAGATGACTGGCTAAAGTTAACTGCATGACTCTTGTTCAGGTCACTAACTGGCAATATTTAAATACAGTATGTTACAACTCCATTATTACTGACTTCCAAAAGAAGGGTTGGTGAATCCCCCAAGCTAGGACCAATGGACCATACAGCTCTACAGGGCAAAGAGAGATCCTCAGGGAGACCGCTGCATCTCTAAACAGAAAGACGCTACCCTGCTGTGGGCTCAAACTGCTAACCTACGGTCATGATGTGCAAGTGCTACCACTGAGCTATTCTGGCCCCCTACTTCCAGCAGAAGTATCACAGAAGAAATGGTGTATGAACCGATGAGATCCAACTACTCAACGCTCCCAAATACCATGATCGATTATATGCGGGCTGGAAAGAAAATACAGTACTGCAATATCAAAGCAATAGAGAAGATCCCCTAATTCAATTATTGTCAAAAAGCTCATTAGATATATCAAACTTTATTATGAACAAAGTATTTACCAAATGAACATATGGTAAATTTGCATTTTTAGTCAGTCAAGGTATTCTGATTTTATTTCTAACCTAATCTAACCTTAACCAACTAAGTTACTCTAATTAAACTAACCTACCTGATCAAACCTAACTACCCTAACAGATAAACTAAACTAACTTAAACTAACCTAACTAGCCTAAGTGAAGGGTGTAACTGTCTGAAACTGCAATAATACTGAACACACAAATTACATCCATAAATCCCTAAATAGCAGATACCAATTTACTTCCTCACTTACCTAGATGGATGTTGGAGTGGCCCTGGTGAGAGAGGACAGTGTTTGGAAACTCCCTGTACTGTTGTTTGCAGATGATACTGTGTTGTTGAGTGAAGACAAAGAGGAGCTGCAAGGCTTGGTGGATGAGTTTGGGAGAGTGTGTAAGAAACGGAATCTAAAGGTGAATGTAGGGAAGAGTAAAGTGATGGTCTTTGAGAGAGGTGAAGTCAGTGAATGTACAGTGAGGTTGGATGGTGAGGAATTGGTAAATGTGAGTATGTTTAAGTATGGTACTTGGGTAGTGTGATGAGTAAGGATGGAGGTTTGGAGGGTGAAGTGCTTGAAAGGGTACAGCAGGGAAGAAAGGTTGCTGGTTCCTTGAAAGCAGTGATAAGAAACAGGGAAGTGAGCATGGAAGTGAAAAAGTTACTACATAACAGTATTGTGATACCAACTCTAACGTATGGAAGTGAAGCTTGGACGTTGTTGGAAGGACACAAGTCAAGAGTGAGAGCAGTGGAAATGAGTTATTTAAACGGAGCCTGTGGAGTCACATGGAGAGACAGGCTGACGAATGAGGATATAAAGGAGTGTTGTGGTGTGGATGTGATAGGAAGCATTATGAGGAACACACTGAGGTGGTTTGGCCATGTGGAGAGGATGGAGGGTGAAAGACTGACGAAGAGAGTGTCTGTGAGTGAGGTGGAGGGGGGAAGAGGGAGGGGGAGGCCGAGGATGAGATGGAGGGATAGGGTGGAGAGGTCTATGAGAGAGGGGGGTGTGAGTTGGAAGCAGGGCAGTGAAATGGCGGGGGACAGGGTGACGTGGAGGCGATTTGTTTGTGGCCACCCTAAACGGGATTGAGGCGTCTGGCAATAGATAGATAGATGGACTTACCTAGAGTTGATTTCCAGTGCAGGATCTTTATGGTTCCTCTATGCTAGACTCAGAAGTCTCTGTTACTTATCCGATACTGCTGGGTTCAGCTTTGAAATTATCAAGGTGGTTCAATCAACAATCTAATTTATTTTTAAAACTATTGAGGCTTACTGCTTCTACCGTTTCCTCTGGTTAAGTATTCCAAGTTTTCATACCGTGTAGTTCTCAAAACGAAAAATTCTCTTCTCTTTGTCATGTGTGCTGGTTTCAGGTATAACCTGAGACAGTGACCTCTGGTACCCATTAGTTGAGTGGTACCCTTCCTCAGATTTATGATGTCGCAACCTGTTTGATCACAGAAACCATGAAGCACTTTGCATATTTCTGTCATATCTGCTCGCAACATTCAGTACCTCCAACTAGGCAATCCAATCTTTTTAAGTCTTTCTGGGCAGGGGAGGTACTTCATTCCAGGAAGTTGCTTAGTGGCTCTCTGCTGGAGCGACTCCATTTTTTCTGTTGAGACCTTTGAATAAGGTTGCCATATTATACAGAAAAAAGATCAAAGTAGCTAAGAACAAACCACTGATTTGAAGAGTGAGACAAAGATCCAACATCAAGACATTGAAAAGTTCTTCTGATCACTATCATCACCACATTAGCCTTATTAACTTTTTCCAATAAATGTTTAAATTTCAGGTTAGAATCTATTACAACTCCAATGTCCTTCTCCAATTCCATATGAAGCACTTTGGTATCTTGTTGATACCTCCAATCATGATCACACTTCCTGCCTATATGAAAATGTCTATTTTTCTGGATGAGACCTCAGCTACCATCTAGAAATCTACTCCTCTAAGCTTCTGAGATCCTCACTTAGTCTAAGATTATCCAACTCTGAAGTAGTTATGGTAAAGTTGTTAGCAAGCTTGAATGGTATTGGTCTGCCATCACTGACAGTACTTTAACACTCACAATGGCAAGAAAATTATTCCTTTTGGATGAAGGGAAAATTAAACCAAATCCTCACTGAAAGCCAAGGTGAATTATGGCTATAAAACAATGGCCACATCGAGTTAAGGCACTCAACTGGTTAAACAAGACAGAACCTTTACCATCTCTACATGCATTTCTTGTAGGTATGAACATGAAAAATGCCAGCCCAAAACCTCAATAATACTTCGTCATGTTCATGTGTCTGAAAGTTAAAATTAAAATGTTGCATTTTATTTGCGAAGTTACTTTAAGGATGGTGGAAATGGATGTGTTACATCACGTCACAAAATTTACTTGTTTTGACCACTTTCAGCCACTTCCTCTACATTCTGCAACTTCTAGCATTTTGGTCACATATCATAAATCATTTACTATCCTCATACCATATTCTCAAATACAAAAGTGGTCACCTGATTACATTTTGGTGACCCAGAGCTAAATAAAGAGAAGGTAGGAATAGTTCAAGATCGCACGCAAGGCTCATCTTATCTCAACCATATCTCACCGCTAATGAAGATTATTTTCCGAAAACCTAAAAAAATAAGCGCATTAATAACTTGTTGAGAGTTCTAACATATTATTTAACGTCTCTTACCGGGATCGAAGCGTCAAATTCGAAGAAACTGTCCGAATCCATAGTACTTTCTCCAATACCGGGTCATGGTTTCCAGCACCATCTGGTTCCAATATTTAGAAATGACCCCCACTGCTTTATTTTGATTCAATATTATTATCACAGTATGCAGAGATACGGTACAATAAAAACAATACTAATTGTAATTTACTGTTCCGGAACATTGTGTATTTTTTCAAATTCGCTGTCTCTTACAGTAGACAGGCGATATATTTTTATAAGACTTGTCAGATTGCTTTGACGATGTACTTCAGAATTCGATCCTTTATGTAAAACATAAATAAGCATTTTGAAGCCGAGAGGAGGTCTCAATTCTATTTTTCATTAAAAGGTCCCTTGGTGATGAGCTTGTCACATACAGGTCGATTGTCAAGTTTACGAAGTGAACAGAGGTATGGCTGCATATTTGTAAACTGTGGGAACTTCGGGTCTGGCAGGGAGTTACCAAGCCCAAATTTTTCATGGAGTTTTGCTGTGAAACAAAGTTCAGAATATATATATATATATATATATATATATATATACAGTACAGTATATATATATATATATATATATATATATATATATATATATATATATATATATATATATATATATATATATACAGTACAGTATATATATATATATATATATATATATATATATATATATATATATATATATATATATATACAGTATATATATATATATATATATATATATATATATATATATATATATATATATATATATATATATATATATACAGTACAGTATATATATATATATATATATATATATATATCCATCATTCAGTCCTACATTGCCCCATGAGGAGCGTAGAAGCCTGGGACTAGGCAGGTTGGTCCTGACATTCAAGATGAGAGTGACCAGCCTCACTCATCCCTGAGTGGCATAATGTGAGCAATAAACCCCAACCACGCCTTGGATATATACCTGCACATGCTCAATTCGGCTGGAGCGCCTTCATTATCCACTTAACCACCAGGCGCCATGATTAGGCTATATGGTTACCACCCAGCGTAGTAAATGGTTTCCTAATGTACAGGAAATCATTTGGCTTGTCACTCAGTGTAGGGTCACCCATAGGCAGAAGAAAGAGGAAAGAATGAAGGGAAAAAAGGCAGAAGAGGGAGTGTAAGTCACCCATAGGCATAAGGAAGAAGAAAGAATGAAGGAAAGAAAGACGGAAGAGGATAGAAGGAAAGAAAGAAGAAAGAAAGGAAAGGGCAGTCACCCGAGAGAAGCACAACATATTAATTTCTTATATTTGCATGAAATGTTTGGAATATAAAGAACAACATCTCGATTTATATACTTCGGAATAACAAATTAACCGAGAAAGCTTTTGTAAATCGGCACTGTTCCAGTCTTTTGACAATTTTCCTGTCCAATGAGAATCTGTGGTCATGGATTGGTCACACCAGTTGATTCGCACATTCTCTGAAGACTCAACCAGCTTATATTCTTGATTTTCTTTAAGCTATATTCTCTCCCTCCTTGTTCAGGTATTGGTCGGACTTTCAGCGCTAGGCTTAAAAATTGACTTCCTGTGCTAAACTTTTCTCCTAACTCGTGTTCAGTTTTTGATCCGACTTCGTGTGCTAAGCTTCTCTCCTTAAAAATCTTGTTCTCTCATTTACCTTACTTTCTATGTGCTAGGTTTCTTTAGCCCTAAGGTTTGCTTAGTCACGGATCTTAACTCCTCTGTGCTAGTCATCTCTGATGACCGAATGGCCACCCCTTCCGGGATTATGACGTCTGGCTATAGATAATACTGGTAATAATAATAATAATAAAAATAATAACAATAATGATAATTATTATTATTTAGGCGTAGAAATAGTAGTAGTAGTTCCAATAGTAGCAGTAGTAGTAGTAGCAGCAGCAGTAGTAGTAGCAGCAACAGCAGTAGTAGTAGCAGTGGTAGAAGGAAGACTAGTAGTAGTAGTTGTAATAGTAGCAGTAGTACTAGTGATAACTGCGTTACTGGCAGTGAGCTGTGGTGTGGCAGTGGTAAAGGGTGGCGTGTGGATAATGGGGGAGGGGTAGAGGCTATGGGAGAAATGTATGGATGCTGAAAGAGGGCCAGAGATGCTGTGAGAAAGGTAGGGATGTCGGGAAAAGAATAGGGAAGCTGGGAGGGGTAGAGATGCTGGGGGAGGGATAGGGATGCTTGGGGAGGGGGAGGGATGCTGGGGGAGAGACAGGGATGCTTGGAGAGGGGCAGGGATGCTTGGGGAGGGGCAGGGATGCTTGGAGAGGGGTAGGGATGCTTGGAGAGGGGCAGGGATGCTTGGAGAGGGGTAGGGATGCTTGGGGAAGGGAAGGGATTCTTGAGGAGGGGTAGGGATGCTAGGAGAAGGGTAAGGATACTGGGAAAGGGGTGCAGATGCTGGGAGCAGGGTGCAGATGCTGGGGGTAGGGGTGTAGGGATTCTAGGAAAGGGGTAGAGATGCTCGGAGAGAGGCAGGGATGCTGGGAGAGGAGTAGAGGGGCTGGGACAGGGGTAGGGAAGTTAGGTGAAGGGTAGGGATGCTAGGAAAGGGGTAGATATGCTGGAAGAGCTCTCACACGAGGACCCGTAGACGTCGTATCCAGAACAGAATGGACGTTCATACTCAGCCTGCTCCCTCACACGGTGTGCGTCGATGGCCACCTTCTTTATCAAGTTCACCCCACGCTGCTGGGAGGTCACTTGTTCCGATTCCCTAGCAGACGACGTGTTTATCAAAAATGGATGTGAATCAGCTAATGACCTTTGGAATGGGTATTGCAGTCCTCACCCAGCAGGAAAAGGAAGAAGCCTCTGCAAGTAGACAAAGAAGATGAGGGAGAAAGGTGTGGAGGGAGAGAATGGAGGAGACGTAGGGCATTGTGGAGGAGGGAATGGCTCGCACTGAGAAAAAAAGACAGCGAGTACAGAAAGTTCAAGGGACTGGTCTTGGAAGATCACAAGAGATTCACAAGTTGGATACAAGTTGGCCGTACCCACTTCAGTTACCTGCTAGAGCTTCTGAGACCTGCTATTAGCAAGTTTTATACAAGCATGAAGAGAGCGGTTAAAGTCCATTATAGATATCACATTTGAAAAATTTCTCAAACATAAAAGCATAAGTCGTCCGTGGTCAATGATTTTGGGTGTCTCGACCGTGGGTCATCTTCGGTGCTCTCCCTGCCCTGTTTGAAATCAGCAGGCCACTTCTTTATGGTGGAATTACAAGGAGAGTCTTCACCAAGTGTGGAGACCATGTCTTCATGGATTTCCCTGGGGTCATACCCCTTTTATATAGATACTTTACCACAGTAAGGGCTTCCTTCTTGTTCATTTTTGGGTTTTGCTCTAATATACCAAATTTGCAAGGCCCTCACCTGCAAACAAATAAAGACAAGGATGAGTTCTTGTCTATAGTCATATGAGGCTTTACAGTATACGGTCATATCCAGAAGTTGTGGTTACTCCTCTTGTTTCTGGAGAGGCTGAGAACTTTTTGAAGAACCATGGATTTTGTATATCAGGCGTATTGTGATAATGTATGATTATTACCATATGAGGGCTAGTACAGTAGTGTGAGGGCATGATGTTATGACGTCATTCTGTTCAACTAACTTTTTCACAGTTGTTCAGATCATCCGCTTTATTAGTCTCTTATTATTCCCTACACGTCCAAGTGTTCGTTAAAAAGGTCGGACCACTGTTCTAGTACAATGACATTAAATTAAGTGAAGACTGGTGATTCTGGAAAACTAAAATGCATCTAGTGTCTGTGGTACGGTATGGAGGTAGGGAGGCCAACGTGACATCACTACAAACGTTAACCAGTCAGCGATCAACGATGACACAGCTCATGGAATGGGCCTTATGTTAACCTGTTTGATGAAATTGCATGGAAGTGCTGGAATCTGTGTGTGTGTGTATGTGTGTGTGTGTGTGTGTTTGTCCGTCGGTCTCAGTCAGTGTCTGGGTTTGTCAGTCTGTGTCTGCATCTGTCTGTCCGTGTCAGTCTGTCTGTCTGTTTGTCTGTCTGTCTGTGTTTGTCAGTCTGTCCCTGTCTACCTGTTAGCATAAAAGAGAACTTACTCAGCACCAAGTAATCCAAGTGCAGTAAATTTGGTAAGCAGATTAGCATGAAAAACTACCCGACTTTTTCCTAGTTTTATAGATTTCTTTCCGTGATGACAACTGAGAAGTTTTTACAGTATCTTGGGAAGTGTTGACCTGTCCGTTGGGACCAGGATTCCGGTGGCTTAAATGGTGATTGAATGGGAGTGCGTCTCATTTAGTTAAGCAAACTCTGGGTAGAATTTCAATGGCAGTGTTTTTCTGGCTCTGACCCTACTTCCATGCGCTATGCAACATAAACCCCCCAGATGGTGGTAGGTGGTGGTAAAGGTGGTAGTTTTTGTGGTAGTTGGTGATGGTGGTGGTATTGGTGGTAGTTGGTGATGGTGGTGGTATTGGTGGTAGTTGGTGATGGTGGTGGTATTGGTGGTAGTTGGTGGTGGAGGTATTGGTGGTAGTTGGTGATGGTGGTGGTATTGGTGGTAGTTGGTGATGGTGGTGGTATTGGTCGTAGTTGGTGGTGGTGGTGGTATTGGTGGTAGTTGGTGATGGTGGTGGTATTGGTAGTGGTTGGTGATGGTAGTGGTATTGGTAGTAGTTGGTATTGGTGGCAGTTGGTGATGGTGGTGGTATTGGTGGTAGTTGGATATGGTGGTGGTATTGGTGGTAGTTGGTGATGATGGTGGTATTGGTGGTAGTTGGTGATGGTGGTGGAATTGGTAGTAGTTGGTTATGGTGGTGGTATTGGCGGTGGTGGTAATAGTGGTAGTTGTTGGTGGTGGTAATTGTGGTAGTTGTTGGTGGTGGTAATTGTGGTAGTTGTTGGTGGTGGTGGTAAAGGTGGTCGTTGTTTGTGGTAGTTGGTGATGGTAGTGGTACTGGTGGGAGTTGTTGGTGGTGGTAATAGTGAATGCTGGTGTTAGTGCTAGTTGTTATTGATAATATTGGTAGTTAGTGGTGGTGGTATATGTTGGTAGTTGTTTGTAGTGGTGGTAATATTGGTAGCTGGTGGTGGTAATTATGGTACTGGTAATTCTGGCTGAGATCATAAAGCCATTAGTACTGGTGTAATCATCATCATCATCATTAGCTTCACCTTCACAAGAAGATGACCACTCCAGGAACAAATCACCTCCTCAAGTATGTTCATCGCAAAGTAGACAAAATGAATATTGAGTTCCAGTCGCAGTACTTTCGCCTTTCAGCTCTACATTCTACAACATCTGATGAATATAGATGCATCTTAGCAATGTTTGTGGGTGAACAGGTAATTCAGCCATTAGGACGGAGCAACACTGATCCCCATGTCATGCAATATAGAAGAAAGTTGATGATATTGACCTTGGTGGCAGATGTGAGTCCATGCTTAGGAGCCTCTGAGAGAAACCGAAAGATTATTTAATCTTGGCTGTAAGAAGTTTTTGGTGGAACTTTGTGCTCAAATGCGAAAGAGATTTACTTTTGAGGAAGACAGTATTCTTGCCATGCTGTGAGTCCTGGACCTCAAAGGAGCACTCTCCCTTCAGAGAAGCTTATACTACTCTATTGTAAAATTGGCAGTCCAGTTTCCTACACTGATTAAAGAAGACTTAGGTGAACTACAGGACGAGTGAAAAGTTTTGTTGCATTTCAAGGCATCACTGAAAAACGTGAGTGACTCAGCAACTAATTTCTGGCTTGAACTGCGGACGGTAAAAGATGGCCATAACCATCCGAAACGCAGCCTCCTCTCTTATTTCATGTGTTGCCTCCTGGCTCTACCCCACTCGTCTGCAAGTGATGAGAAAGTATTCTCTCAGCACAATAAAAAATAATTGAACAAACAGACTGCATATGTCTTTTGTTATAAACCGCTTTCAAGCTAAGAGAGCAATTGCACGACAGGAAGCAACATGCTATAAGTGGGTGCCAACGCCATCGTTAATAGGATTTATTATAAGTGGGCAGTGCTACTAGAGCTCTCTGAACAGAGAAGCTGCCAGGATGCATAGAGAAGTGGCAACCAACTATCCTGATGATGCCGAGGCTCCCAGTGATGAATAAGAACCTCTTCATGTATTTCTACAGTACAGTAGTTCTTCAGTATTCATGTGAGGTAAATGCCATAGCTAATCAATGTTTTAGCATTAATTTACATTATTTATAAACCTTGGGATATTTTGACCCGTCTTGGGAGTTTTCAGGGGTTAGTCTCAGGATTTATCAAATTTTAGAGTGGCAACACTGCGGGAAAGTCTCAGGTTGACTATTGTGGGGGTAGGGGGGGTGCAGGGATCTGCTCCTGCTTTATCTCTAGAATAACTGGGTAAGTTCCTGTAAGAGATTGTTTTTATTATAAAGGATTATAAGTATTAGCTAAGGAAAGGCGGTACTGTGTGATAAAATAAGAAGACGAAACATCAACTGGAGAATACTTAAGCTGGAGGAACGTGACATAGTTGGCGGCCGTGCAATGTGGCCGTGACTTAAACCCATTTTCCTTGAAAAGTATCGCCTTCGAATGTAAATTACTCTTGCGATTAAGTATTCGAATGAAGGAAAAGTATACACATCTCACTCTTTGCTGTCGTTTTTACTCAATACTTAATTGTCGCAGATGATTATTAGCATTATAATTTAAACGTTATTCTGGCCGTGCTTGGGACCATGGGCAGGGTTTTTGGCGGGTGAAAAGTACGGGAGCGCCGACCAATCAGGTTGAAGCTTTCTAGTCACGTGACACCTACGCAGATGCGCCGACCAATCCGATTTGAAGATTGAGTCACGTGACACCTACGTCAACATTTGTCAAGAAAGTCGGACTCGGATCTGAGTTCAGTTTAAGCCAGCATGGGCCAGCATGGCTGTTGCGGCTACAACCGCGGGGATTTCGTGAAGCGTTTTTACAAGAGGACGATGTAGCGCTAGAGTTTTTAATTATCGCATGGAGTTCTATATTATCAACACAAGTTGACTCTCCAAAGTGCAAATTGCCCAGTATTTAGGCCTACCGAAAAGACAAACTTGTGCTGTGGACGCTTATCTTCCATAGTCCGAGAAAGTAAGAACTGCCTGTAATCCGCCCCCAGTTGAATTCAGTCGAGAAAACTCCAGCATCCAAGAACCGCAACCATGAACTTAGAAACAATAAGGTAAGATTTACGTATTTTCAAGGATAGGTTTGTTATGAGAAGGACTTAATATGGGGGGGCTGGTTGGAGGGGTGGAGCTCCCCAATTAGGAATGTTTTTCTGATGTTTCGTTGATTAGATCGATTTTGGCCTTCAGATTTGTTGCAGATAAACCGCTTCTGCCGTGCTCCCCCCACCCAAAACCCCCGATTCCTCACCGGATCCCCGTTATTGTCAGGGGGGGGGGGCACGGTTTATTTGCGACATCAGATTCAAAATCGATCGAATCACAGCAAAACACCAGAAAAACATTTTCTTATTAAAATTCGATGGTTGTACGAAACGGAAAATTGACCGGAAAAAGAAGTATTTAGTGGGTGATGAGAACTATGAAAATTGAGAAGTGGCTAATAATTTCTTGTCGCCTAACTTCTTCAGTCTGGTGACACTTTTACATTTATTTTTGCTATTTGCAAATCTGATTTACCTTTAAGATATTTTGAAACGCGTTATAAACACCCTTCATCAGTACCTTCGGACAAACTGCCGTTTCGTGCAACCAGAGAACTTTGAAATTTCCTTTTGACAGTACACACATCTCATCTTTTGCTGTCGTTTTTACTAATCGTCTCAGATGATTATTAACAATTTAAACGTTATTGTGGTCGTGTATGGGGCCATGGGCAGGGTTTTTGGTGGGTAAAAGTACAGGAGCGCCGACCAATCAGGTTGAAGCATTTTAGTCACGTGACACCTACGCAGATGCGCCGACCAATCCGATTTGAAGATTGAGTCACGTGACACGTAGCAGATGCGCCGACCAGTCCGATTTGAAGATTGAGTCACGTGACACCTACGTCAACATTTGTCTAGAAAGTCGGATCAGAGTTCAGTTAAAAAATGGCTGTTACATGTGGTGGTGCAGCTACAACTTCGGGGATTTCGTGAAGCGTTTTTACAAAGAGGACGATGTAGCGCTAGAGTTTTTAAAAATTGCATGGAGTTCTATGTTATCAACACATGTTGACTCTCCAAAGTGCAAATTGCCCAGTAGGCCTACCGAAAAGACAAACTTGTACTGTGGACGCTTATCCTCCATAGTCCGAGAAAGTAAGAACTGCCTGTAATCTGCCCCCAGTTGAATTCAGTCGAGAAAACTCCAGCATCCAAGAACCGCAACCATGAACTTAGAAACAATAAGGTAAGATTTACGTATTTGCAAGGATAGGTTATGAGATACGGTCGGTTAATATTGGAGGGGGGGGGTTGGAGGGGCGGAGCCCCCAATTAAGAATGTTTTTGTGATCGATTTTGGCCTCCGGCTTTGTTGCAAATAAACCACTTCTGCCGTGCTCCCCCTACCCAAAACTCACGATTCCTCACCGGACCCCCATTGTTGGGGGGGGGGGGGGCACGGTTTATTTGCGACAAATCTGATTCAGAATTGGCAGGAAAAAAAAAAATGGTTTTACGAAACTAAAAATTGACCGGAAAAAGTATTTAATGGCTGATGAGTGAACTTGAAAACTGAGAAGTGGCTTATAATTTGCGTTAGCTAAATCCCTTAATTTCGATGTTTTTACATTTAGTCTTGCTATCTGCAGATCTGGTTTACCTTCTGTATATACTTTGAATTGCGTTACACAAGAGCCTTCATCTATATAGAAGTCTGCATCAATTGGGAAATATAACTTAGCGGTCACAAATAGTGAATAATACATTATGGGACGATTTATGAAAATCAATGTAATCCAAAATGAAAGTTGAGACAATTGAAAGTATAGGGTGGTGCGAATATTGACCTGAAATCTTTGTGTTGCGGGGACGGCTCAGTCATACAGAGCAGGCGTTTTGGCAGCATCATAAAAGTACCAGTCGGCCATGTAGTCAGGAGGTAAAAAAGCAGATTTTGTAAAGCATGTAGTGTTATAAGTACCGTTTGAAATGTTTAAGTACAGTTAGAAATTTTTAAAGACATGTAACTGGTATGTCCGGGTAACACGGGAGTTGCTTAATATTTGACTACCCTGTAGAAGTCGCCCATTGATCTACGACGGACGTTATAAGAATAAATAGAGCGTCCACTCTAATCTGAAAAGTATCCTTAACGTTTTGATCGATTGATGGCCAGGTGTCATTTGCAATGTCAGGTTTTAAGCTTGGTTTTAGCGGTCTTTGGTAGGGTCTTGGTCCTCTGCATTCTTGGAGTGGGTATTCGTTTTGGCGCCAATTATTCGGATCAGCCAATCAGCGCGCCGTGACTTGGTGGGAGAGCGCGTCCCCTGCCCGCGAAATTTGAACTGTTTCAGGTTGACCGTTGTTTGGGTAGGGGGTGCTGGGGTCTGCTGCATTATCCTCAGAATAACCGAGTAAGTTATACTTAGAGAGTGTCATTATTAAGGACTGCAATGTTGATAAAGGAAAGATGGCAGTGTTAAGTTTGATAACGAAAAAGAAAACGGCCGGAGGAACGTGACGTGGTTGACGGCGTTGCAGCGTGGCTGCGTGACCACCCATATTAATTGAAAATCGCCTTCGAATGTTAATGATCGCGATTAAGCATTGGAATTAAGAGAAAAATATATTTAATGGGTGCTGAGTAAACTCGAAAATTGAAAGTTGTGAATAATTACTTGCACTAGCCTAACCCCTTGAATCCGGCGACATGTTTGCATTGCCATATTCAGATGTAGGTTCTGTTTAGCATGGATGTTTTGAAATGGGTTATATATATATATATATATATATATATATATATATATATATATATATACACACACACACACAGTATATAGCACTCAAGAATACCGCCACTACCGGACTTCTGCACGAGGTGGAGAAAGTAGTTTAGCCGTAGCAAAATTGAAGTCTTTGTAGATAACACCATGGGAATGGACGGTTGTGAAATATGTGACTAGTAGTTGAAAAACTCCCTGCCGATGGGTGCGAGCCACGTGGCTCCTAAGGTTTCGGATTCACGAGCCAAATAAATTTTTAGTAGCCAAACTGACTACGAGCCGTCGGTCTGTTCTTAAACATTGACAATGGCGACATGGAAAGACTTAATAATCGATCACAATGTGCTTTTTTGTTCATTTAAGTGAGATTTTCTTATTTTGTAATTTACTGGGTTTTGAAGAGGTATTTTCTCGCCGAAAGGCGACATGCATGTAAAATTTGTTCGTCGAAGGGAAAAAAAATACTCGCATTTGCGAGCTGTGGCTCGCCAAACAAGAGCCCTGCTAGCACAATTGAAAATTCAAGTTACACCGGCGGGGAAATGTTCAGTTTTGGCGGGAAGAGGGCGGGAGCGGCGCGTGGGATGGGAGGGAGGCGGTGGCGTCCGGGAAAGGCGGTTGAACCGCTGGCATTTCCGCGCGCCTCCTCCTCCATACCACGAGCCGCTCCCCTCCATGTCCCGGGCGCCGCCTCTTTCCTCCTGTCAAAACAATATTTCCCTGTAGAAGTAGAATATTATTATTATTATGTAATATACGTCTCATCATTTAATGGGTACAAGCTAATCATTTGTCTCCCACCCCGGGTACTTCAAATTCAAGCCGCGCACCATTACCGCTGTTCTCCCCACTTCCTCACTTCACCAAAATGAACTACCAGCAAAATATATTTCCATACCAATTGATAAAAGCAATATTTCCTACTTGGTGCGAAATTTGCAACCACTTGAAAATACGAAATTTAACTTGGGCGAACATATCGACCTTGGGTTTACCTTATGCATTTCCCGCCATAATATTATCAAGTTCTGCAGTTTGCAACTAAGGCTTCCCTTTCTTACATCCATAAGCTTAACATTTCCAGTTTCATTTGCCATCAGAAAATATGTACAGTATCTACTTAAGATTTTGCAATGGAAGTTGTAGAGCGTAAGTTGTGTGATTTGATGACCACTAAGAATTTGCAATGGAAGCTGTAGAGCCAAGTTGTGTGATTCTATGACACTGCAGTCAAACTATTGGGTAGTTTGACTAAGCATTAGTCACAGACGGATCTCAAAAATTGAAAAACTCACGAACTCGAGGGGGGGGGGGAAATCACAAAGTAACATCGTACTGTAAGATACTGTCATCTGTGGGGCTCGAACCCACCTCGCCACTGCATGTCTAATATACGTGTGGCCGTTACGCAATTATGACGTTTTTCCAGTTGGATCCACATATTCCGACTTCCTGCAATGCGGGCGGTAGTGAATGTAAGCACTTCCGGTCACGATGGTTGAAAAATTGAATAGCCAAATGTGAGAGTGAGAATTTCCATCAGCTTGTCTTACGCAACCCCGCAAATTCCCAACGACTAATTCGCACTTTGTTTTTAATTCCAGATTATGTGATTAACCTTGCAAAGCTGTGACTCCGTAGAATAAACCATGGAGTTACTGGGATTTTTTTTTGTGCTTTAACCCTGAAGAGCTGCGACCTCTTCACACAAGTAAACCATGGAGATACTGGGATTTTATTTTGAAGCGCTCGCTACCGCATCTCACCGCCCCTAGAGCGGTGCCACTTTCACATACCCCAGCCAAGATAAGTTCAAGAATTTTATATTTTACTATTATCACCCTATAGTATGTCTGATAATTATTACTTGGAAGAGTAACTGAATGGATAAGATTGATTTTTAGGAGTATATATAACATTCCCTCTCCCTTTTTTTTCTAACCTGGCTTTTTTTTTTTTTTTTTTTTTTTTTTTAAATATTTTCGCTTTTGGTTTCATAGCTGTGTTTGATTTACTGTGAAATTTGTGCTAATAAAGCCTAAGTATTGAGATGCCATGTGCAGAATATTGTAAATCATTAAAGAAAAGGCTGTCCAGATTATCAGTAAGGTAATGATGAAGAATCAGAGTAATTTTAGGCAACGTAGATTTACGTGTCATTCTGTAACTGCACTAATATCTTGGCTCCGACCTGTCTTTTGGTATATTTAATATAGCTGAGTGGCAGTTTATGTAATGTTATGGCTCTACAACTTTTCGTAGCCGTTCATTGTGACTGGTATCACTAGCATTTATCTGTAATGACAGCATTCGTTATGCTTTCATAAGAGTAAGCAGTGTTTACTTATAACAAATTATTTTGCACTGTAGGGTCAGTATGTTCTGGATGGAAAAAAAGAGGGGGAGGGGGTTCTTTAGGGAAGCATCCACTCGCCATTCAATACAGTATTGTGCTTTGTGAAACATCCATATTATCTATATGGTTTTAAAAGGTGAAAATGCATATTTATGAAAGATAGAACCTCATCAGTTTCACATTCAAACCAAGCCCAAAGGAATCCAAGATTAATTGAAAACAGTAGTTTTGGCCCTAAACTCGGTACGTTCAACAGATTGGGTCCTTCTCAAAGCTTGCTGTATCATAAAATAGGAGTTCTACTAGATTTTCTGGAGGGGAAGTGTTATATAAAGAGCAGAGGTTTAGAGGTAGTGTGGGTGGAAGGCTGGTAGGTTGAATTCTGCATCTACTTTCAGGTTGATCCATCCCCCATCAGAGACTGAATAGTAACCCTGTCTCAGCACATTGTGAGAGCATTAGCAAGACTTCTGGCAGATGGCTTCAGTTTAAACAGCAAAACTTAACTGCTTCCCAGTGAAGATAAACTGGGTAACATCTTTAGTACCATCCCAGATGACTTACAGTAATAGCTCAAGCAGTATTGGCAGTATCAACCTATCCTGGACCAGCTGGATATGAAGAAAGGACGTGTGCAGCAGTGGGCCGTGTGGCCTTTGGGAGAGCCTGCAGAAATTTGCAGTATTTGAGTAAGTATTCCGACAGTAATAACTGAAAGGTCACCTTTTACAGCATAGTGGATGGCCAAACTGTAAAGCGACTCGTTCCTGCTGCATAAGAAACGTGTAACCTTAAATTTGCCAAGATTTTTGTTCACTTGCATATGATTATGTTGTTCAGTAGGATTTTTTTTTAATGGTTCCACATTTCACAGCAGTTTAATGGCTAGCATTGTACAGTAATATGGAATTAATCTCTTGTTGCAATGTAACATTAAAGTTTGGAGGGATGACTGTTTTAGTTCGTTAAAGTGGAAAGAATATAGTGAATTTGGCCCCAGTTCTGTCAGAAGCACGTCTGAACTTGGATGACTGAAGTAAATTGGAACCAATAATTTAAAGCAACATTGCCCATATGGGTGGTTAGGTTTGCTAAATTTTAGGTTAACTTCTGGTGATTTTATTAAACATAACCTAACGTAATGCATTCATTATTGTTTCAGATGATTACCTGAACTTTTCGTTTCATTACGGTATATTTGAAAATCACTCGTGTGAAAGTTCAAATTGAAGCTGCTGCCCAGCCTATAGTACGTGTATTTCTTCACACGTAAATTTTGATATGCTCAATATTTATATATACTGTATACATTTTTTTACTGCTGAGCCTTTTTATAATTATCAGATAAGTATTTGTGTGTGTAGGATTACGCCTGTGGGATAGTTAGAATTCCTGAGGCTTGAAGTTTGTGTGTATTGTCCACTTGATTGGTATGTCGTACTTTTATGATTGATGATTCTGCCTTTTCTCTGACTGGCCAAAGATGGGATGACGATGATGAACTTAGGTGATAGTGATGAGTTCGTGATATTGGAATTGGTGATAGTATTGATAGTGCTTTGGGGACGATGATAGTGATTAATGATTGTATTGCAGGAGTGATGAGTAGGTGACAACCTTGGAATTCCCTCAACTAGTGATCATCCCGCCTGTTCTGTGACTATTCAAAAGTTCAAGGTGGAAGATCCAGGAGATGGCCCAGACGTCCCTTGCCCATGGAGAGGATAGCACAGGTGTGGACTTTCAGCACTTCAGTAGGAGGCTTTGTGTCACCATTTCTTTTGTGATTTACAGCATTTTACCTTTTTTGCCTCTATCTATTTATCTATCCGCCGGACGCCTTAATCCCGTAAGGAGAGGCCGCAAACATATCGCCTCCATGTCCTGTCCCCAGCCATTTCACTGCCCTGCTCCCAGCTCACACACCCCTCTCTCATAGACCTCTCCACTCCATCGCTTCATCTCATCCTTGGCCTCCCTCTCACTCCCCCCCCCCCCCGTTAATACTCCCTTTTATTTTTTATTACTGGGTTAGCTTGCAGTGATAGAAAAGAATATTTTTGGCAGTTTATTTTACATCGTGATTTAACATTCCCTTACATATAGACACAGTTTGTATTAATAAGATATACTTGTAGGGGATACTGGGTAAAAATGCAGAATTACTCGCAAAGGATGGAACATTGCAAAATCTTTATCATCGGTCCAGTATAGGTTTTGTGTATTTGCATGTGTTAATATATGTATATATATATAAATATTTAAATGTTATTTAAAAGATTTTTCATTCATCCATCATCCAATCCTATGTCGCCTCATAGAGGAGCGTAGGAACCCGGGGCAAGGCAAGTTGATCTTGACATTTAAGATGAATGAATATTTAAAAGTTTATAAAACCTATCTGTAGCCAGACACCAGAATCCCATAAGGGATGATGTAAAATGTTTAGTTTTTGTGAGCAGTACTGCGTTCTCTGCTACTGCGTGATGTTAGCAGTACCGGTAGCTCATTAATTCTCACTATTACTATACGGTGATTTGTTTAGGTAATTAGAAATGTCTGTTTACAGTATGTTTTTTAAGTGAGGGGACATTGATTTATGCTTGATTTTGTCTTCTAGGTGGGATATGCTGCTATCTTCATCCTTTTTGAGCTTACTGGTGTTGCCCTTGGTGAGTGTTTGATTTTAAATTATTAACTCACACTGCAAGCCACATTGTACATTCCACAATCTATTTATGTAAGGGTTAGGAATTTGCTCTATATGTGTTGGGGTTAGGAATTTGCTTTATTAGTGTAGGGGTTAGAAATTTGCCCTTTTTATGTATGAGTTAGGAATTTGCTCTATGTAGGTTTTAAGACTTTGCTCTCAGGACCCTACCTCACCACATCGTTAAGTGGATAAGAGTCTGGATGATGAGACCCTAACTCCCCTTATCCTTATGTCTGGGTGATGATAGGTTAAGGGATTATGTAAAGTTTCCTCCCCTTCTCCCATCTAAAAACTAGTTGCTGGTTCAGGTGTAGTGGCCTCAGAAATACATATCTCCTTAGCAATAGGCTCTTATTAATTTGCTGTAATGGAGTACTATGATTTAAAATGTTTGGGTCAGATTCTGTACATGGAAGGTTGTGGAATGTAAGCTACCGTAGTGATAATTATTAGACAGTCATGTACTGTAAGAAGTACATGTAGCCTACAGCACCAGTAAATAAAATAAAACATTAATGCTATCAGTTTGCACACATGTTGACCAAAAAATATAAATATATATACATAATATAATGCCCTAAATTGTGACACACGAGGCTTAGCTTATCTTTCACTTCATGACAGTATTTTGACTTACCAATGCTGCAGTTTATGTTTTAACTTCTTGCATGGTTAATTATACTTCAAGATAGACATGTTACAGTCAGCAATATTGATACCTACTGCTGTATTTGTGGCCCCAGTCTCCTGTTGTGAACTTTGTGTACTGCAGGCTAAAGCTTTCCTTTTCCTGCAGTCCACCATCCTCCTTTTGGTGTATAGGGAGGAAGTTTAGAGAGGTTTTTTAAATCAAAGCAGCAGTTACATTGTTACTAGCACGTTCCCTTCTGGTACCACCCAGTACTCTGAATAATGGGTAAGACAAGTATAGCACCCTGTGATAAAGCAAATCTTTTACATGATAATTTTTTTAGTTATATAAAACAGTTCAGTACAAGCTGTTATGTTTGAGATGCACGGGTAATTATCCACCTTTGAAGCTTTTTTACCATTCATTGAACTGAGGGGTGCTGCATTTGTTTGTTGACTATACTGTATATATATTTGCATGCATTTGTGATCATTATTTTATTACTGATAATCTGAAAACTGTGTTTGCATATTAATTATCGACTGTTGGGGGACTGGATTATTGGTAGGTAATGCCATATCTAATGTTGCTATTATTTTACTTGTATTTAGTCTAAAAACTGGCTCAGCCTATTTTGGGCCATTTAGCACTGACTTACAGTTGGGTTACCATAGGGGTCCTGTACTTATAAATTCCCTCAATTTGTATATGATTGTTCTTATACAATTGCCTAATGCTTATAACTAAATTAGGGTAAAATTAGTTTGCATTTCAGCCCATTGAACGGGACATCATTTGATATATTGATATGTTATCTCCAGTGTTTTCATATAGATAATTTGAAGCAATGTAAAATTTGGCAAGTGTGCATCCGTGTGAGAAATAATTACAGGAGAGATGGTGCAGTTGAGGGATTTAAATATGGCAACTGGCAAGACACAAATATACTAATGGGGCGAAACATTTAAACGATTGTAAAGTGTAGCGATTGGCACCCCTACGAGAAATTTGAGTTATAAAATTTGAGAGTAAAATTTGAGTTAGCGTAAAATGTGAGTTATCGTAATATCAGAGTTGTGAAATGTGAGTTATTGTACAATTTGAGTTATCGTAAAATTTGACAGTTGGCACTCGCAAGAAATTAAAACGACAGATTAAATGAAGCATATAAATGGTGCTAACCTTTCGAGAAATTAAAATCAGTTTAGTGAAGACTAATAGGACCCGTAAGAGCTGAAATTATAGATGAGATGAAGTAGCTGAAATTAGACCAAGGATGAGAGAGGGTAAATGAGTGTAGTGTGTGTTGGAGAAAGGGCAGCGTGATGGCAAAGGACTCGGGAGAGATGGAAAGATTGGCTAGAAATGTGAATTAGTTGAGAGAAGACTGGTCTGGAGTGATTGATAGGAAGTTAATAGTGATTTGTTGGGAGACCAGAAAGACTGGTCTCGAGTGATTGGTAGGAAGTTTATAGTGATTTGTTGGGAGACCAGAAAGATTGGTCTGGAGTGATTGGTAGGAAGTCAGTAGGGATTTGTCGGGAGACCAGAAAGATTGGTCAGGAGTGATTGATAGGAAGTTAATAGTGATTTGTTGGGAGACCAGAAAGATTGGTCTGGAGTGATTGGTAGGAAGTTAATAGTGATTTTTTGAGTTAACACTGATTTTTTGGGAGACCAGAAAGTGGTCTGGAGGGTATGATTGGTCTTGAAAGATTGGTCTGGAATGAATGGTAAGTCAAGAAAGCTGTTAATGAGAAAGATTAGTTGAGAGACCAGAAAGATTGGTGCGGAGTAATTGGTAGGAAATCAATGGCGATTTGTTGGGAGACCAGAAATGGTCTTGTGTGATTGTTAGGAAGTTAATAGTTATTTGTTGAGAGACCAGAAAGATTGGTCTGGAGTGATTGATAGGAAGTTAATAGTGATTTGTTGGCAGACAAGAAAGATTGGTCGAATAAGTGATTGGCAGGAAATGAAAAAAGAAACAGTTTATAGACCGGAAAGATTGATAGGAAGAATCGAGATATTTGGGAGACCTGAAAGATTGGTCTGGAGGGTATGATTGGTCTTGAAAGATCGGTAGGAAGAAGTCAAAGATTAGTTGGGACCAGAAAAATCGATCTGGAGCGATTGGTAGGAAGTCAAGAAAGCTTATTTTGGAGACTAAAAAGATTGGTTCGGGATTGATTGGTAGGATTTCAAGAGATTTGGGAGACCAGAAAGATTGGTCTGGAGTGATTGGTTGGATAAGTGATTATTTGGGAGACCAGAAAGATTGGTTTGGAGTGATTGGTAGGGTGTCAAGGGATTATTTGGGAGACCAGAAAGATTGGTCTGGAGTGATTGGTATGAATCGACAGGGCGTCCATTAGTTGACATACGACCGAATATTACGTCCAGAAAAGAAAAGAAAAAAATAAAAATGCAGTACGACCGATTTCATGAAGTCTCAGTAACTCCCAGGTTCGTGAGCGTACACCTAAAATAAGATCGCTGGCCATACCACGCTGCGTGTAAAATGACCAGTTTTTACGTAATATTTAGCCCGCGTGTACCATAAATTACATAATATTGAGCTCACGTGCACCATAAATTCATTGCGTAATATTGAGCCCACGTGTACCATAAATTCATTAGGCCTATAGACGTAATATTGAGCTCACGTGTACCATTAATTCATTACGTAATATTTAGCCCACGTGCACCATAAATTTTCGTTCTGCACATCTGTTGACTATTGCCCGGGCCGTTTGAACTAGTTTACGGATATGACTTTGGCACATGAATCTCCTCGGCATTAAAGTGACTTCCAAAATTTTAAGCTGTGACTTCCAAATTTAAAGGAACAGGAAGTCAAGACCGCCAAAATTTGAGATTAAGTGAAAACCTTGAAAGGGAGTCAAGAAAGATTAGCTGGAGGACTAGAATGATTGGTCTTGAGATTCGTAAAGTCAAGAAAAAAATTATTGGAGTGATTGATAAGGGATCAAGAGATTGGTTGGCAGGCCAGAAGGAATATTCTGGAGTAATGATTGGTAGGAGGTCAAGAAAGGATTAGGTGGGAGACCTGAAAGGATTGGTCTGAGGTGATTGGTATGAAGTCAGGAAAAATTAGTTGGGAGGCCAAAATGATTGGTCTAGCATGATTCGCAGGAAGTCGAGAAAAATGAGTTGGGAGACCAGATCGTTGGTCTGGAATGATTGATAAGGAAGAGTCAAAGAGATAGGCTGGCAGACCAGAAGGATTAATCTGGAGGATGAATGACAGGAAAAGTCAAGATAGATTAGGTGAGACCAAAGATTGGTCGAGAGGAAACGGTAGGTCGAGACTGATGAACAGGAATCGAGAGTCTAGCTGGGAGACCACAATGGTCTGGAGGGAATGATTGGTAGTAAGAGTTAAGAAATATTAGTTGGGAGACCAGAAAGATTGGTCTGGAGGAAATTATTGATTGGTAGGAGGAGTTGAGAGATTAATTGGGAGACCACAGATTGGTCTGGAGGGAATGATTAGTTATAAGAATTAAGAAATATTAGTTTAGGAGACCAGAAAGATTGGTCTGGAGGAAATTATTGAAATCGTTTGGTAGGAGGAGTTGAGAGACCGCAGATTGGTCTGGAGGATATGATTGATCGAGACTGATTGGTAGGAGGAGTTGAGAGACCACAGATTGGTCTGGAGGATATGATTGAAACTGATTGGTAGGAGGGATTGAGAGATTAGTAGGGAGACCACAGATGGGTCTGGAGGGAATGATTGATAGGAAAAGTAGAAAAATAATAAAAATAATTAGGTGGGGGACCAGAAAGATTGGTCTAGCGGGAAAGAGATGTAATGATAGGAAGAGCCAAGAAAAATTAGTTGGGAGACCAGACACATTGATCTGGAGTGACTGTTTATGAGTCAAGAAATTATTTGGGAGGCAAGAATGATTGATAGGAAGTGAAGAAAAAATTGGGAGACCAGAAAATTGGTCTGGAGTGATTGTTAGTAAGGGTTGAGAAATATTAGTTGGGAGACCAGAAAGATTGGTCCGGAGGAAATGATTAGTAGGAGTTAAGATTAGTTGGGAGACCACAGACTGGTCTGGAGGGAATGATTGCAAGTAAAAAAAATATTAGTTGGGAGACCAGAAAGATTGGTCTAGAGGAAATGACCGAAATTGATTAGTAGGAGGAGTTAGCAGACCACAGATTGGTCTGGAGGAAATGATTGATAGAAGTTGATGGGTAGGAGGAATTGGGAGACCACAGATTGGTCTGGAGGATATGATTGATCGAAATTGATTAGTAGGAGGAGTTGAGAGTTTAGCTGGGAGACCATAGATTGGTCTGGAGGATGTGATTGACCGAAAATGCTTGGTAGGGGTTGGGAGACCACAGATATGTCTGGAGGGAATGACTGATAGGAAAAGAACACAAAAAAATTAGGTAGGAGACCAGAAATATTGGTCTGGAGTGATTGGTAGCAGGTCAAGACATTATTCGGGAGACCAGAAAAATTGGTCTGGAGGATATGATTGATCGAAATTGATTAGTAGGAGGAGTTGAGAGATTTGTTGGGAGACCACAGATAGGTTTGGAGGTAATAATTGATAGGAAGAGTAAAAGAAAATAATAATCAGGTGGGAGACCAGAAAGATTGGTCTGGAGTGATTGGTTGGAAGTCAAGACATTAGTTGGGAGACCAGAAAGATTGGTCTAGAGGGAAAGATGTAGTGACAGGAGCCAAGCAGAATTAGTTGGGGGACCAGAAACATTGGTCTGGAGCGGCTGGTATGAGTCAAGAAAGATTATTTGGAAGGGAAGAGTGATTGGTAGGAAGTGAAGAAAACATTGGGAGACCAGAAAATTGGTCTGGATTGATTGGTAAGAAGTCGAGATTAGTGGCAGACCAGAATGGTTTAGTCTGGAGGAATGATTGGTAGAAAGAGACAAGAAATATTAGTTGGGAGACCATAATGATTGGTCTGGAGTGATTGGCAGTGAGTTGAAAAGTATTAGTTGGGAGACCAGAAAGATTGGTCTGCAGGGAATGATTGATTGAAATTGATTGGTAGGTGTTGAGAGATTAGGTTGGAGACCAGACTGGTGTGTAAGGAATGATTGGCATTAAGAGTTAAATGTTAGTTGGGAGACCAGAAAGATTGGTCTGGAGGAAATGATTGATTGGGAGGAGTTGAGAGATTATTTGGGAGACCACAGATTGGTCTAGAGGGAAAGATGTAGTGACAGGAGCCAAGCAGAATTAGTTGGGGGACCAGAAACATTGGTCTGGAGCGGCTGGTATGAGTCAAGAAAGATTATTTGGAAGGGAAGAGTGATTGGTAGGAAGTGAAGAAAACATTGGGAGACCAGAAAATTGGTCTGGATTGATTGGTAAGAAGTCGAGATTAGTGGCAGACCAGAATGGTTTAGTCTGGAGGAATGATTGGTAGAAAGAGACAAGAAATATTAGTTGGGAGACCATAATGATTGGTCTGGAGTGATTGGCAGTGAGTTGAAAAGTATTAGTTGGGAGACCAGAAAGATTGGTCTGCAGGGAATGATTGATTGAAATTGATTGGTAGGTGTTGAGAGATTAGGTTGGAGACCAGACTGGTGTGTAAGGAATGATTGGCATTAAGAGTTAAATGTTAGTTGGGAGACCAGAAAGATTGGTCTGGAGGAAATGATTGATTGGGAGGAGTTGAGAGATTATTTGGGAGACCACAGATTGGTCTGGAGGGAATGATTGGTAGTAAGAGTTAAGAAATATTTGGGAGACCAGAAAGATTGGTCTGGAGGGAATGATTGAAAAAATTGATTGGTAGGAGTTGAGTTTAGTTGGGATACCAGAGATTGGTCTGGAGGAAATGATTGATCGAAAATGATTGTTAGGAGTTGGGAGACCACAGGTTGGTCTTGAAGATATGATTGATCGAAATTGATTGATAGGAGTTGAGAGATTAGTTGGGAGTCCACAGATTGGTGTGGAGAGAATGATTGCTAGGGAGAGTAAAGAAAAAAATAGTTGGGAGACCAGAAAGATTCTGGAGTGATTGGTTGAAAGGGATTAACAAAAAAAATAAAAGCACACCATGACACCCAGGACAAAGAATGAGACGGATATGCCCGTACTATAATGTGAAAGGACTGTCTGGGGATGGAAAATAGTAGATACTTTATATGATTAGGATACTAGTATGTACTTGAATAACACAATTTGTAGTTTAACCAGGCATAATCTAATCTAACCTAACTAACCGTAGCCTAACCTAACCTTTTCTTATCGGGTATCTACTGTTTTTCACCCTTAGGACAATTCTGGCATATTTTAGGACTGCTGTACTTTTGTCCTTTATTTTCCTGTCCTGTAAGTGTCATGTGTACTGGAATGAGTGTCTGGAGAGAGGACGAGAAGAAATGGTCATGATAGTTAAATGGGAAGATTTAGTCGAGAGAGAGAGAGAGAGAGAAATTTGCCAGGAGGAAGAACTCAGAATGTACTGGAATGAGTGTCAGGAGATAGGAGAGGAAGAAATGGTCATGACAGTGAAATAGAAAGGTTTAGTCAGGAGAAAGAGAGTGAACCTTGTCAGGAGGAAGAAAGACCTCTGAAAGAACTGTGGAAGGTATTAGTAGGAGTTAAGTCTGATACCAATCTGGTGGATTATGGGTAGAGAGAAGGTATGGGCAGAGATTGATAGGATGGGACAGGGCTTTCCATGGAATGAACTTAAGCCACAGGAAAAGAGGATGAACGAAGGATAGGATGGGTTACACGACTAGGGAATGATTAGGCGTGAACAAGGAAGAATGGTAGGGAGAGATAGAGGATTAGGTCTAACTAAGAGAGATTTGTTAGCAGGAAGAAAAACCCCGTATAGAATTGTGGATGATTGTATTAAGAGTGTAGTCTGAAACCAACGCAGTGGACTACTGATAGGGAGAATGATTAAGTGTGGGCAGCGATTGAGTGGATGTGACCGGGCTCAGCATGGATTGCATGGGAGTAGGAGAATGAGGGAATACTGGGATGGGATAGGCGACTAGGGAGAGTGAGTGAACTAGAAAGAATGGTAGGGAGAGACAGGATTAGGGATGCTTAATCGAGAGAGAGATTTGTCGGCAGGAAGATTTTATGAAGAATTGTGGAAGGTAGTAGCAGAAGTTACTGTGAAACCTCAACCCAGTGGACTACTGGTAGGGAGATTGAAGTTTGGCAGAGATTGACTGCGACAGGGCTTGGCCTGGATAAGATGGGAGTTGGAAGAGAGGATGAGGGAAGGATAGGATGGAGTAGACGACTAAGGAATGCTGTGGAGTGAAAGTCTACAATGAATGGTTGGAAGAGAGAGAATTAGGGAGGCTTAGTCGAGAGAGATTTGTCAGCAGGAAGAAAGATCTCGTAAAGAATTGTGGAAGATTGTCGTAGGAGTTATAGTAGAGAGAGAGGAGTTTGAGCAGATTTGATTGGATATGGCAGTAATCTGCATACTTTTTCTTTTTGACAATATTAACAAAGGAAACAAAAAAAAAATAATCGTACACCAGATTACGGGTGTCCCATGCATAAAAAATCTGTAACAGTTGGACTTGAACTTCGGGGGGAAACTTTTCTGGGGAAGTAAGTTCCAAAGAGACTGGATGTAAGTAGGAGGAAGAGAAGATGAGAGAAGGATAGGATGGAATAGACGACTAGAAAATGGGAGGAAAGTGAACTAGAAAGAATGGCATGGAGAGATGGAGGATTAGGGAAGGATGGATGAAAGAGGTGACCAAGGAGTTACTGGAAGTGAGAGTAACTGAACAGATTATTAGAGAGGTTTAGGGATAGAGAAGATTAAATAATTAACTGACAGTCAAAGGAAATATGTTGTGAATGTTCCTACCTCAAAGGTTACTAATGTTGAAACATTGACTTTGGGTGTTGGTGGTGTAAGAACTGTGAGCAAATTTTGAGTATTTTATATCGACAAATGTCGCTTCGTGCCATAAAATTTACTGTTGATTTTTAGGGTAACTGCGTCTTAACGAATGGAAGATGATGCTATGAACAGATGAAGTTTTTACAAGTCTGAATTTCCTTTCTTCACTGCTTTGAGTAACTTTGGTGGAAAGAACATAAACTGCAAAATGCTAGCAATTCCCAAGATTCGGAGAATGATGTAGAAAGTAAAATCGGTGCCGGTATTTGTACAAAAAGAAAGTCGTTATCAGTATTTAATGAGAAAAGAAGTAATATTGGTTTGATACGAACAAGTGCTTAAATTCTTAAAATTATCCTTTCACCATAGATTATACCTTCATTGCATTTTTCAGATTAACTATTAAGCATACGTGTCTTGCAACCGTCTGTCTGTTATTCATAATTGTACTGTTCCACCTATGTCCTTAAATTTGCTTTTTTCTGTTGGTTTTAGCCCACTTTCAAGGTGAGTTTGGCTGTACGTTAAATATTTCCGACTGAAGTATTTTACCATTTTATGAAAATTGAAGTCAGAATTAATAAATGTACCTGCGAAATCAAAAGATAATATATAAAAGACATCCTTTGCTTCTTCAAATGGGCAAGGCATATTGTGGTAGCTCAGGGATAATTCTATCATTCGGGTTCCCAGTTGTCATAGTTATATTATTGTTCAAGTCTATGACTTTTCCTGTATGGAAAATATTGGTGGCAAGAGATCTTGATTTTACGTGTGTGATGTAAGAGGAACGTAACTGCCTGATGAGCGTATGTAGGACGTCATGATCAAACATGGCTAAGAAGTGCTTTTGCATCCCATCAATAAGTCACGATACAACTAGCTTCGAACGTCAGCCTCAGCGACCTTGTAACTGTAGCGGAAGTTTCCCTTGGTCAACAGGTCATTGACTGTTGGGTACATTGAGGCTGCTTGTTTGCATCCCTGCACCTGGAGCACCACAGTCGGGTATTATTTGTCCCCATCTCATTTCCCGTGGATGTGCTCACTCCTCGTTTTCACTTGACTCTCCTGTCACAACAGGATCTGCTTCCTTTACTGGAGTAGCTGCCATTGCTTCTGGCTTGCTGAGGGGCTTGTCTCGTATTAGGAGGCTTGTGCCACCCAATAGTGAACTTGAACTCTGAAGGGATAATACTGGAGAAAGATCTTCAATAGACTGCTGTATCCCAAGGCTCATCGTCTAGTGGCGCTGCCCAGATCTAGAGTGCTGGCTTCTGTGATTCCCTCTAAGGGTTCATGGGTGCCAATATTGTTAACCACGTTGCCCCATTGGATGGCTTGGACCCTGAGTATTGCCCAGAAATAAATAGTCTTTTGGGTCTCCACCAATTTAGCTTTTTCAGTGGAGATTGTGCTTCATGTCATCTTTCCAAGTTGGCCTCCAGCGGCATGTTTCATTAATTTTCTCCCTCATGAGACTGCACCTACACCAATAGGGATTACCTTTCCTAGGTAATTTTTCCCACCTTTGGCCTCAACTAGAGAGAGGGGAATCTTTTACGCACTCAAGAGACTTGAGTAAAATGAATAACTTCCCGCCCCTTTCATCCTGCATGCTTTCTTTTACATACCGCACTCAAAATCAGCACTATCCTGCAGCTTACCTCTAATACCATATCTCTTATGCATCCATATCACGAACACTGCACAAATGGAGTTTTTCCCCACACCCTACACCCTTTTGATAAACTGCACATGGCCACACGCCTCTTGCAGTACTGACACCTGCCCAAGACATCATTACTTTTGTTTTAGCCATGATTAATCTTTTGTACCCCATTCCATCTCTGCACCGATTAAAATTTTCTTCTGCTCTCACATTGCCCACAGCGAACAATAAGTCATCAGCATACAACACCTGTCTGGGGAGTCCAGTTCTGAAATCACTTTAGAGAGCAATTAGTTTTAAGCATGATACTTCTGTTTGGAAATTCAGAGTTATGTTCAATAAGGCTTGAACATAAACATGAAATTGTGAGCTTTGCATTAAGTCAAGAAGAAAAATGTTAAAATCTGTTACTGGTACGTTTAATAAGACATGAAACTGAGTATTGGTGACGTAAAAATGTTAGTGTTCAGCAGAAAAATGCTAAAATCAGTTACTGATACATTAAATAAGGCAAGAAACAGTATTAAATTGGTGACGTAAAAATGTCAGTGTTCCACTTGTATAGAAGTAAGTGTAAATATGGTGGTTCTCTGGAAAATCAGTTTTATACTCGAAAATAATAGTAAATATTGGAGCAGACTTGAAAATGCCGGTGCGTATGTGTGTATAGGAACTGCAAGGAAAATGCAGTTGAGTTCACAGCAATGATGGAAATACATTACAGTAAAAGTACACCTATTAAAAGGTGGTTCTCTGGAATATTAGTTTTATGCTGGAAAAGAGTAAATATAAGAGCAGACTTGAAAATGCCAGTGCATACATGTGTATGGGAACTGCAAGGAAAATGCAGTGGAGTTCAAAGTAATGATGAAAATACATTACGGTAAAAATAGTTATTAAAATATGTTTACAGTATTTCCTCAGACTACACTATGCAACATTCGTAGATAATTCTTATTTCCTCTAACTACAGACAGGTCAATACATATTTCCAACAAAGCTCATAAATTATAATACATGTGCATAAATACATTCTCTGACTGCAGCAATACAACACTCGTACACAATACACCCCAGGGGAGGGGGGGACAGAATTTCCCAGTATCACTGCTTGTCGTAGGAGGCGAATGAAAGGGGTCTTTTTGCCTCATCTTTCTCTCCTTACTGTCTTCTCTGTCCTATCTCTCTTCTTGATATATACGTGTTTCTTCCGGCCTTTATTTTCCCTCCACTATCAGGTTAGACATTTGGTTTCATGGCATGAATAGTGTAAGGTCTTATTATTGGCATTCCCTATCCTTTATGTAATCTAAAGTCCCCTCATTAGTTTCTGATTATTTTCTTCCGTGTCCTTCATACTCCTTACTATACCTTCAAATAACATAGTGCCATGTGATCTTCGCTTTCTAACACTTGGATTTCATTCAGTCATACACAGTACATAAATACTTCCTCAAACAACAGTAAGGAACGCTGGTACATATTTCCTTTAACTACACCAAACACTCTAAGTTTTCTTTACAGTAACAACACTCATAATTAAATGTATCTTCCAACCATGCCAGGCAGCACTCATAACATTTCTAATTACACTTAAGAGCATTCATACATAAATGTATCCTAACCACCAAACAGCACTCATGTATCCTGTAACTACATCAAACACTCGTATATATAAGTCACTCAGACTTAAATGTATCATCTATGCCAAGTAACACTCATACATAACATTTCGTCTAATTACACTGAACATCAGTGATGTATAAATATTTCCTCTATGCCAAACAGCACTTATACTCTTACATAAACAATTCCTGTAACCACGCTAAGCAATACTCGTACGTGATATATTTTCAATTTCCATTAAAATACTGTCTATCTATAGCCAGACGCCATAATCCCGGAAAGGGTGGCCACAAACAAATCGCTTACATGTCGCACTCCCTTGCCATTTTGCCCCCCCTCTCCCCTCTTATACCTCCACTCCATCCCTCCATTTCATTCTCGGTCCCTAGTGATGGACGATACTCGATTTTTTTCTGTAATCGATTACTTCGATTACTTTTACCTTAAAATATTATATGGGTATATTGGTAAGGTACAGTATAAGATAAAATGTTAGAGCTTCATTGTAGTCTCTCTCTCTCTCAAGCATTAAGTTTAAGCAAAAGATCCGGGAAAAGTGAAAACATTAATACATGAAAATCTCTCTCTCCCTCTCTCTCTCTCTCTCTCTCTCTCTCAAGTTTAAGCAAAAGATGCGAGAAAAGTGAAAACATTAATACATGAAAATTTAATTAACCAGTAATCAGATCTGCTGAGCCGATCGCTACACAGTCACACGACACACTGCCACACAGCTGGCAGTTGTGCAGTGCACACCCGCCACAGTCTACACAGTACACAGTAGTACACAGAAACTGCACGTATGAGTTTGTTGTATTAGATTCGTCTTCTCCAATGTCTGAGGCCCCGGCTTTTTATCCTGCTCGTACATACACGCTATTAATTCTCAGCTACCTCTTTTTAAAGTATATCTATGAATTAATGCGTTTATTATAAAACAGATTAATATATATTGGGTAAAATCCATTGAAATGCACGTGTCAGTAATATATATTTAATGTGTAATTTATGCTAGGAGTAATCGTTTGGTAATCGATTACCGGGAAATATTATCGATTAGTGAAAAATTTTACCTTCCAATCGCTGTAATCGATTACGCCCACCACTATCGGTTCCCCTCCACCTCACTCCTACATTCTCTTCGTTAGTCGCGCATTCCATCCTTTCCACATGTCCAGACTACCTCAGTGGATTTCTCCTGTTATCACATCCACACCACAACACTCCTTCACTATCTCATTTTTCAGTCTCTCTCTTCATGTAACTCCACATGCTCCTTAAATAATCATTTCCACTGCTCTCACTCATGACGGATCCTTCCAACAAGGTCCAAGGTTCGCTTCCATACGTTGGAGTTTATGCAGCGACCTTTTTACATCCATGCTTCCTTCCTTATTTCTTATCACATCTTTCAAAGAACGAGCAACCTTCCCTGCCGATCTCTTTCAAGAACTTCCATCCTCTAAAATTCCGTCCGTACTCATGACACTACCCAAGTATTTATAGTATTTAGATTTTCCATTTCCTCATCATCCAACCTTACTGTGCATTCAGTGGCTTCATTCCTCTCGTAGACCACGACTTTACTCTTCCTAATATTCACCTTTATATTCCGTTTCTTACACGCACTCCCAGACTCATTCATCGAGCCTTGCAGTTCCCCTTCGTCTGTGCTTAAAACAATGCCATCTGCAAACAACAGAACAGGAAGTTTCCAAACGCTTCCCTCTCTCATTAGGGCCGCTCCAACATCCACTTCCTTACCTTGTATCTGTTTTATAACCTCATCCATATACAAATAGAAGAACCATGGAAACATGACACATCCCTGTTTTAATGACACATCTCTGTTTCAATCCAACATTCAGATAGAAAACACTCAGTTCACTATCCACACACTAAAGGCTTAGCACCCTCATGCCTACTCTTCACTGCATGCAGAGGCCTCTTATTTACTCGATATTCATTGTCTATCCACTCTGTCATGGTTTCCCCAAATCCATGAAGGCCGCATAAAACTTCTTTCCCGTCTCTGGAAACTTTTCCACCAAAGACCTTAGGATGAATATCTGATCTGCACAGTCACTTCCCTACTTAAAACCTCCCTGTTCTTCTCCAACTAATTCCTCTGTGATTTCCCTAACTTGATCAATAACTATCCTGCCATATACGTTTCCAGTTACACCAAGAAGACAAATGCCCCTATGATTACCGCATACTTCTTTTTTCCTCTTTTCATTTGTACAGGAGAATGATTGTACCTACTTCCAATCCCCTGGAACTTGACATTCCTCCATATCCATTCTACTGCTATTTTTCCTCCGTGCTTCATCATTTCACTACACCAGTGGTTCCCAACCTTTTTTGTCTCCTTCCCCCTTTTCCAACCACTTTCTTACCTGTGGACCCCTACAACAAAATAGGTCGAGCTAATAAAATTGATAGCAGCTATTTCTGCAACAAATATATTCATATGTAGAAAAATTCTAGCATTTTGGCAATCTGTTTCAAGTATTGTATAGTCTGACTTTTATACTGGACCGCATGTCTCTTCATTCCAGTAGCATAAACATGAAAAAATATATAGAATCCCTATTGACCCCTTGAAATTCTTCCATGGACCCCAGGTTGGGAACTACTGCACTACACCATCAGTTCTTGGGGCTTTCCGCACTAGAAGACACTTGTACATAGAGATTCCTCCTAACTTCACAAAACAACGCTTTGAAAAATTTATGAGAGTAAAACAAGAGACTGGCATAAAAGAACGCAGGAACTAAATGAATGAAAGCATGAGGTGAATTGAGGACTTGAAGTGAGGAAAAAGAAAAGTGGGAAAAGGATTGGTAGTGATCGTGAACTGAAAGGATTAGTAGGGCGAGAGAGAAAGAGCTGTGTATGGAGGAAAAAACAACAAGGATTGCCTAGGGTGGTAGTGTTTAGACTGAGCAAGAATATGTTGAGTAAAATGGATTGTTTGGGATGTGGGACAAAAGACGTGGTTAGGAGTGAGAAGAATGACTAGAAGTTTTGGCATGAAGTGGTTGGAATGGATTGACAAGTTTGTATTGAGTGAGCGAGCACTGGTGAGGGCGTGTGAAGTATAGGGCACTAAAGAAGTTATGGCAGGAAAAGAGGGACCAGAATAATTGATACTAACGTCAGGAGAGACACTAGAATGATTGACATTTAATGTCACGAGAGACTAGCATGACTGAAATTGATGTCAGATGAAGGAGAGAATGGAATGATTGAAATGATAAGAGATGCCGCTATTAGAATTTGGCCAGAGACTGGAATAATTGATACTGATATGTCGAAAGAATGAGAGACTTGTAACTGAAATAAGGGCTGGAGTCAGTTCATTTATGTCAATTCAATTCAGTTCAACACAGAATAAATTTTGAATAAATTTGAATTCAGTTCATTCCTAAAAAGAGAAATCTTCAATTCATTACAGTCGATATTTCATTCACTTAAAATGTTTTCAATTCAAAATCATTTTTTTTATATATCTACCCAGTACCATTAATCCAACGTAAAGAAATAAAAATGAGGTTTCAATTTAACATCATTATTATCAGTCTGGCACACTGACAGGAACTGAAGTTGTAAATCTTTAATACATTTTTTAAAACACGTGAATTATGCAGGAAATAGTTTGAGTTAAATGAAAATTAATATAAATTTAATAGGTTACTTCACTTGATATATTTTTAACTTTTTTGTGATAGCAAACTGTATTTTACTGTTTAGTTGAGTATACTGTAAGTTAATTATTGTACAATAATGAATTCGCATATTACAGTATAAAATACTATTTTATCAATTACCGGTATGTCATTAATTCATATCAGTTCATTGATATCAGTTCCAATTCAGTTCAGTTTTATTCTCATATTTTTCTCAATTCCAATTCACGTTTTTTAAAATCAGTTCCAATTCAGTTCATAATTGACCCCAGCCCTGATTGAAACTGATGTCAGGGGAGAAAGACTAGAATGGTTGAAATTGATGTCAGAAAAAAAGAGAGAGACTGGCATGATTGGTCAACAGGTAATAGGGAAGGATTAATTGGGGATAGATGAACGAAGGGTTGGAAGAGAACCAGGTATAGATTGTACAGTGTAAATAGAGAGCTGAAAGATGGCTGAGGAGCACCTCTCATCAGGGTGCAAAACCAGGTAGAAGGGGGTGGATTGGGTTCGGGTGCTGCTGCTGTGGGGTGAAAGTTCTCGGGTTGGGGGATCAGCAGGTTGGAGTGGGTTCTCGATTGTCCGCTTGAGTGGAAGGGGTCGTTCTGAGTACCGTGTAACCAACAGGGATAAATGGGAAAGGTCTGACTCTGACCCAGTGGAACCTGCGAGGTGGAAACCCTATGGGTTGCTCACTCCACTTTCCTGCTGTGATTCACCCTGAATTGATCTCCCAGTTGTTCTACTGCCCTTCTTAAGGTTTATCCTGAAGAAGGGCCCCAATGACTCCCCCCCTACTTTGGGTTTACCATGAAGTAGGCTCCTGTACTTTAGGTTTACCCTGAAGCTTGGCAGGTTGCCTGTTGGATTGTTTAGTTGAGAGAAAGGGAACTTTCATGAGAGAAGGGTATGGAAGGTAGTGACGATTGGTTGGTCTGATAAAAGAGTAATTGAGCAGAAGAGAGAGCAAGATATAGTTATGAGAATAGAGGAAGAGAGTGTGGACGATAGAGGTGGTCGGTAGAGAGAGGCTGTATTGGTCGTGAAAGAACGTTTGGACAGGAAGGAATGAAAAGCGTAGTTGCAAGTGAAGACAGAAATGACAGAACAGGAGGAGAGATTCTAGAGAAGGATGCGAAGGATTGTTTTGGAGAATGAGAGGATGCAGGAATGTTTGGTAGGGAGACACGATGGGAAAAACTGATAGTGTTTGATGTGCAGAAGGATTTGGTTGCAAGGGATTAGGAGTTATGGCCATAAAAAGGTCTGCAAGGATTGAGTAGAGTATAGATTGGATTGGACTGAGAGGAAGAGAGGGCGAGAGATGTGTGATATTGAGTTTTAAGTCAGACATAAACTGCAGATTGTAGCTATGCATAGTTTGTGAGACATATTAAAGTAAAAAATGACAGTACCCCCAGGTGTTGCAGGAGCCATACCACGTCAAAAGCAGACGTGGACAGTGAAAAACTAGTGACTAGAAATGCAGAAAATACATGTAAATGTTAGGGTACATCGTATCAACATGCTTGCATGTATCGGCCTTGGTCACCTAATGGCGACTTTCCACGCTGCTCGATCTCTGGCAGCCTCCCGGTTCAGTTCCTTATCCCTGCGGTCACACTCTGGCCTCGTCCCAGGTCTTTTTTCGGTCTGCCTCTTGCAGCACTATCCCCTACGTTCACACTTCTCGCAAGCAATTTTCATCCTTCATCCTCTCCACATGCCAAAACCATCTCAGTCTATTCCTATTCATCACAACACCAATACATTCCAGCCCCATCCTTCCTCTCGGCTCGTCAATCGTAAACCTAGCCCCCCCTCCCCCCGCCGGCGCCGCCTCGTATTCAGAGACACTACGCATCCATTTAAACATTGTCATTTCTGTACGTTTGAGCCTTAATATTCTCCTCCTCTACTGCCCAGGTATTATTACCAGACAGCATTACACTCCTAACACAGGCTTCATACAAAGTTCCCTAAGCACAGAGGGAGAGCCCTCTCAGTGTCAGGAGAGGCAGCATCTCCTTGAACATCATCCAGTCACTTCTTACGCTAACCCGAGAGCTAGTTCTATCCAGTCACTTCTTACGCTAACCCGAGAGCTAGTTCTATCCAGTCACTTGTTACGCTAGCCCGAGAGCTAGTTCTAGCCCTAATTCCAGCAAATAACTGTCTCCCAAATAACAAAACTCTTACACTCAAGAGACGTTTCGTTTTTAAAGGCTCCAACATGCTTGCATGTGTCGGCCTTGGTCACTTAATGGCGGCTCTCC
Organism: Coenobita brevimanus; assembly: GCF_032717465.1. Taxonomy (NCBI): domain Eukaryota; kingdom Metazoa; phylum Arthropoda; class Malacostraca; order Decapoda; family Coenobitidae; genus Coenobita; species Coenobita brevimanus. Next base: position 24,352,442 of record NC_137022.1, on the reverse strand, counting down.
ACACTGCACGATCCATTGCAGCCTCCCTGTTCAGTCCCTTAACCCTAAGGTCACACTTAATGACCTCGTCCCACGTCTTTCTCGGTCTACCCCTCCTAACCCCACCCTCAGTATTAACACTTCTCACTTTCCTCACCCAATTATCATCCCCCATCCTCTCCACATGTCCAAACCACCTCAATCTACCTCTCCTCATCACAACACCAATACACTCCAGTCCCAAGAGACACCAACAAGATCAATCCTTTCACGCGTCTCTTGACGCTCTCCCCAACACACGCACACACGAAATCATCATTATCTCGTAGTCTACCCCTAACACCAATACATGTTGTATGCACCTACTTATCCCAAATACTGTAGACGATGGAGCTATATAATATAGAAAATAAGTGTAAATCTGCATAAACATTGTAAGAAAGGAGCCAGTTGTGGTGTAATAAGTGTATATTTGGTGCCTGTGTGTGCTGAAACTTAAGTGCAAAAAAAATGTAAATGTGAGAGTATAAATCAATATGAATTCATTGTAACAAAAAAAAAAAAAAAAAAAAAAAAAAAAAAGTGACCGTAATTGTGCAGCAAGTGTAGCTTTCACATGCAAAACCTGGACATTGAAATGAAATGCAGAAAATATTTAAGCATTAAGTGTAAATAGAGACGAGTTACTGTCAACGTAAATATAGGGAAGGGAAGGACTCACGTGTGCAAAAAAAGTTAACTTATAGGTGCTTCTGTATGAAAATTTAGTGTTGCGTTAGTTCAGGCTAAAAGTAAACATTAATGTGAAATTATGCTACTGCTAGAAAAAAAAAAAATCGTTAAAAGTGAAAGTTTTACCCTGAATAAGGCTAGAAAATAAGGAATAGTGTACGTGCCTCGTTAAGTAAACTGAGTGTAGCTTCCATGTACAGAACCTGGACATCGACCAGAAATGCAGAATATGTGTAAGCATTAAGTGTAAACAAAGGAGAGTTATTGTCAGTGTAACTATAGTGAAAAGGGACCCACCTGTGCAAAAAAAATAAGTTGAAGTATAGGTGCTTTTGTATGGAAGTAATGTTGCGTTACCTCAGGCTAAAATTAAACATTAAACTGAAAATTATGCTTAATAATGCTTGGAGAGAGAGAGAGAGAGAAAAAAAAAGTTAAAGTGAAAATTTTACATTCCATAAGGCTGGAAAATAAGCCAGAATGTAAGTGTCTTGTTAAGTAAACTTAGAAAATAAGCTAAAATTTAAAGCATGAAGATGTCAGTGTTCCACTTGCGTTGAAAAAGCAGAAGGAAGGTGCTTCTGCGTGGAAATTCAGTGTTATGCTGGAAAAAATAAGAAAAAGCAATGAGTGTGTGGGAGTGGGATGAACTGCGAGGAAAATGCAGTTTACTCTGTGGTAAGGATGGTGTAGATACATTACAGGAAAAATTAAGTGTTCAGTACATGAATATTTGCTGTAAGTACACCAAGTAACACTCGTTAACAAACGTATCCTCTTAAGTAAACAAAAGAGACCAAGGTTAAAATGAGTGAGAAGAGAGACTGGCATGAAGAAAAGTATTAGGGGAAAAAATACATGAAGGTAAGAGATGGATTGGCAACTGGAGATTTGGAGAGAGAAGTTGGGAGAGTTGTGATGGTGAACTGAAAGGAGTAGTAAAGAGAGAGAGGTATATGTGGGGGAAATGACAGTGCTAATGAGTATTTGGGAGATAGATCAGATTGAACACAGATGGATTGGGAGCGAGATTAATTTTGCACTGAATGGCAGAGCTAAGAGAGTGACAGCAAAGGAATGATTATGTGGGAGAAATTGAGAGGAATGATGGATTGCCGGGTGGAGGAGGAAATTACTTAAGATTGATTTTTTGGGAGTATGCGAAAGGATTGATGGATTGGTTAGATGGAAGAAAGGGTAATGACGCAGGAATGAGTGTTTGGGAGTAAATGGGAGGATCTTTGTTTGATGGAAGAGATGATGCGGGAGTGACTGGGAGTAAATAAGAGAAAGGATGGGTTGGGTAGATGAAAGAGAGGATGAGTGACTGGTAGAAAGTGAAAGGAAGAATAGATTAGACTGGTTAAGTAAAAGAGAGGATGATGACCTAATAATGATTTGGAAAAAGCGAGAGGAACGATGGATTGCTTAGACAGAAGAGAGGATTCTGTATGAATTGGTTGACCCAAAAATTGAGGTAATAAGTGATTGGAATGGATTGAAAGATAGACGACTTTGTCTTGAGGGATGATAGGAAAGGAATTGGTTAGTAGAGAATGTAGATTTTGTTATTTCACGAAGAGATACTAGATTGATTGGTTAGGAGATAGACTGGAGAATGGTTAATCGGAAACGATGAATGAGTGGCTGATAAAGGTTGTTTCGGAGGTAAATGGAGAGCTGAAGGCTGAGGAGCACCCTGATATGGAGAATGGATAATTGGAAAAGATGAATGAGTGGCTGATGAAGATTGTTTTGGAGGTAAAAAGAGAGCTGAAAGATGGCTGAGGAGCACCCCTCATCAGGGTGCAAAACCAAGATAGAAGGGGGTGGATTGGGTTCGGGATGGTGCTGCTGTGGGGTGAAAGTTCTTGGGTTGGGAATCAGCAGGTTGGAGTGGGTTCTCGATTGTCCGCTTGAGTGGAAGGGGTCGTTTTGAGTACCGTGTAACCAATAGGGATAAATGGGAAAGGTCTGACTGACCCCGTGGAACCTGCGAGGTGGAAACCCTATGGGTTGCTCACTCCACTTTCCTGCTGTGATCCACCCTGAACTAATCTCCCAGTTGTTCTACCCCCCTTCTTTGGGTGTATCCCTAAGTAGGGTCCCAGTCGTTTTCCCCCACTACTTCGGGTTTATCCCTAAGTAGACTCCTGTGCTTCAGGTTTACCCTGAAGTAGAGTTCCCTCAGCATGTTCGGTGTTAACTGTTTAGGGAAGAGAAATTAGTTTAATTTGTCTAAATAGAGGAGGGTATGGAAAGTAGAGATGATCGGTTGAGAGAGGAATGATTGGTTGGTTGAGAGAATAATTGACTGATTCGAGCAGGGAACTGGAAGATACAGTCATGAAAGAAAGAAAGAAAGGGAGGGTATGGAAAGTAAAGACGCTTGGTTGGGAGAGGAAGACTGGAAGGTAGGGTTATGTCAGAAGACTGGCAAAGGATAAGTCTGGAGGGAGAGTGATTGAAAGGGTAGTTTTTGAGTATGAGAAAATGCTGGATGAATTAGGTAGACATTGAGAAAAATTGGGTGTGAGTGAAGTACAGAAGACTGTTTGAGAGAGAGGCGATCAGGTAAGTGAGATTGGAAGCTACGGTGAAAAGAGGACTGCAGGGAGTCGTTAGGACAAATTGGACTGGGGCGAAGTTAGACTGAGAGTGTGTTGATACAGGATTTTAAAATTTGGCGGAAGTGGCCGACTGGATGCTTGTGAGATAACAGATTTTAAAGTTAAGTGAAAAAAAAGACACTGTACCCAGGTGGTGCAGTTGGCCAAACATGGCGATTGCTGATGTGTTTCTTATTTATAAAAAAAAAAAAAAAAAAAAAAAATATATATATATATATATATATATATATATATATATATATATATATATATATATATATATATATATATATATATATATAGAAAAAATGAATCGGTTTAAGTACAATAAAGGAGCCATTATGGATACAGTAAGTGTATATGTATGGTGCTGCTGTGTGCAGAAACTAAAATGGAAGCAAAATAAGGAAAACAAGTGTCACTGAATATTAATGCATTAATAAAAGAGTCATAGGTGATGTGTTATGTGTAAATATGGTGCTCCAGTATGCAGATCCTAGACCGACTAGGAATGTAGAAAATATGCAAGTGTTAAGTATAAATAAAGAACAGTTATTGGCAAGTGTAAATATAAATTAAAGAGAAAAAGAAACGTTATAGTGAAAGTATTACGTTAAGTGAGGCTAGAAAACAAATGCTAAGTTGAAAGTGTTATGCTAAATGAGGCTAGAAAGCAAGTTGAAGTGTGTTATGTTGAATAAGGCGAGACAAAAAGTGTGAGTTACATTAAGGCGGTTATCACTCGGTCTTGAACGTCCTGTGGAGAACAGAATGGACTTCCATACTCGGCCTTCCCTAGCTAGAAAATGAGGAAATGTGTGAAAAATGAAAATGTCGGTGTTCTGTTGTGTAGCAAGTGTAAGGTGCTCCTCTATGGAGGTTTGTGTCTTGTTAAAAAGTGAATAATGGTCGCATGCGTAAACGAAAATATGGGGACCTCGAGTCACGCTCGACGCTAGTCAATATGCATAAACAAAATGTGGAATCCACAGTTATATGATGTCACATATCTACGGTCCTGATATGCCAAATTGGTAGAACAGATGTGAACCTCAAGATGTCTGCAATCGTTTTCTGTTAACAGTGGTAGGTTACGCTTCTTAACATCACACTTCTGACTGCGTACAAACAAATTGTGTAATCCACTTTCGGAGTGTGCCAGTTGCACAGTACTGTATGTGGAATGCCAAAGTAATTGTTTGAGCAAGCCACTATGAGGCAGATCTGCTACTGTATGTGGAGTGCCACAATATTTGTTTGAGCACGCCACCATAAGTCAGATCTGAAAATGCCACTTTATTAGACTAGGAACTGCAGGGACAATGTAGTTGAGTTTGTGGTAGTGGAATCCACTTGTCGAGTTTGCCAGTTGCACAATATAATGGAATGCCACAATAATTGAGCGTGCCACCAAAAGAGACCGGAAAATACCACTTTCTTTGATTGGGAACTGCAGGGAAAATGCAGTTGAGTTCGTGGTAGTGATGGTTTAAATAAATGACTGTATATTATTGTTACATAGCCTAGATATTACCTCTAACCAAAATAAGTCATATAAATATATCCTCTTACTAAAACAACAGGCACACTACTATCGGTTTCATTCTCTCAAGATCACATTACATCTCTTGTAAATTTTAGGCCAACCCTGTGCCTTCTTTATCCCTGCATGGATGTAGACGTTATTTTTCTACCTACGGCCAGACGCCATAATCCTGTAATGGGTGGTCGTTTGTCTTTGAGTTAGTTTACGGGGAGTGGCACTAGCCTTCAGCCCCTGTACAGAGTACAACACTCATGTGTGGGGAGGCTTCCCACATACTGTACAGCTCTTCTCAGTTAGGTGGAGTCAAAGACTTTTCGTCTCATAACTCTCCTCTTACTGGCTCCGTTCAACTTTTCATCGCCACTCTGTTGCATCGCCTTTCTGTCGCTACTTAATGCTCATTGCTTCTCCATTGGAATGTCTGCTTGTATCCCTCCACTACTACGGTGGACACGTTGCACCCATCTAGCAGCAAACTCTCATCCCTTTTCTGTCCAATTCTGTAATGCAAGAGTTTACTGTTGTCCCGAATCCTCCATGCATGCAACTTGCAACAGGTCAACTCTGGAACTGTCTTCTGTCTGAATGTTATACAGCCTCTGATCACCAGTATTTTAAATGCAGTGTTTAGGCATCCCGAAGTGAACGGGTCTTGAATTTGGCGGCCCCCCCGCACAACAAAAGAGAAGGGGGCGGGGGCACATACATAATATTTTCTTTATTTCAAACAGCATTCGTAAAAATTGACAGTGGAGACATAAAAGATGGATTAGGGACTGGAAGTGTGGAGAGAGAGAAAAGTGGGGAATGGGTCGAGAGTGACTGAATTAGAAGGATTAGAAGATAGATCAAGCTGAGCAGGCAGTGGTTAGAGGTGAGAAGAATTTTCATGGATTGGTTGGGAGTTAGGACAAGACATTTGTTACGAGAGGATGGCGTTGGCAATTATTGCTTGGGAGAAAGTGAGAAGAAGGATGGAATGGTTAGTTAGGCAAGAGGATTATGACAAATGATTAGGAAAAAGTGAAAGGAAGGAAGGGTGGATTGGTTAGACGGAAGAGAGGATAATGACTCATGAATGATTGTTTAAGAAGTATAGATTGAAGAGGATAATGAGTCGGTTATGATTAGGAAAAAGTGAAAGGAAGGATAGATTGGTTAGATAGACAAGAGGATTGTGACATGATTGTTTGGGAGAAAGTGAAACGAAGGATGGATATGTTAGAAGGAAGAGAGGATAATACCTAAAGAATAACTGTTTAAGAAGAAGGATAGACTGAAGGGAGGGTAATGACTCGGTTATGATTGGGAAAAAGTAAGAGAAATGGTGGATTGCTTAGATGGAGGAGAGAATTCCGTAAGAATGAGTTGACCAAAAATTTGAGGCAGTAATTTGAATGGTAGGTAGGTGTCTTGGGTGAGGATAGAAAAGGAATTGATTAGTAGAGTGTGTAGGTATTGTTATTTCAGGAAGAGACTAGATTGATTGGTTAGGAGACTGACTGGAGAATGATTAATTGGAAAAGATGAACGAATGGTTGAAAAAGAAGTTAGGTTAGAATATAAATAGAGAGCTGAAAGATGGCTGAGGAACACCCCTCATCAGGGTGCAAAACCAAGGTAGAAGGGGGTGGATTGGGTTCGGTTGGTGCTGCTGTGGGGTGAAGTTCTCGGATTGGGGATCAGCAGGTTGGAGTGGGTTCTCGATTGTCCGCTTGAGTGTAAAGGGTCGTTCTGAGTACCGTGTAACCAACAGGGATAAATGGAAAAGGTTCGGCTCTAACCCAGTGGAACCTGCGAGGTGGAAACCCTATGGGTTGCTCACTCCACTTTCCTGCTGTGATTCACCCTGAACTTGATCTCCCAGTTGTTATTCCCTTCTTTGGGTTTATCCTGATGTTGGGTTCCACCATTTCCTCCACCTATTTCGGGCTCACTCGGAAGTAGAGTCCTCTTGGTAGGTTAGTAATAAAAGACAAGAATTTACAGGAGAGAGATGTGATGGTATTGATGGTAGAGAGTATTGGATCAGATAAGAGAGGGAAGGTTTGTTCAGGAGAGACTGGAAGATTTAGTTAGAACATTGGCAGAGGATGAATCTGGATGGAGAGAAAGGTGGCAAGCATTGTTTTTGGAGGATGAGAGAATGCCGAAAGAATTTATTAGGTAAAAAAGATCGGTGGGGGGGGGGGGAGCAACGGTTTGGTTGTGAGAAAGAAGAAAGGGGTGGTTAAGAGTGAAAGTTATGGTTGGATGAGAGAGAGATTGAAGTGAGCAAAGGTTGGTTGGCTTAAGTCAGAGCAACGATGGATTTAGAGGATGAAAGAGGACTGGAAATAGATTTGAAGTCGATTGGTCGCAAGTGATTATACTAGATGAAGATTAGTTGAGAGTGAGAAGACGAGTCTCAACAGAGATGATGAATGTTGTCGATCCAACTTGAAATTGTAATAGAAATGCACTTAAATTATGGTAGTATTCCGTGCTAGGGAGTGGGTATTGTTTTGATAGGTGATGGTCAAAATAATGATTTTGCGTCTATAAGGTTTGACTTTTAGGCTAGCGAATGTTCTTTAATCTGTTTGCCTATTTTGGGTTTCTACTGCATTTTTCGCGTATTATGTAACAGTTTGTCGCTACCTCAGTCTAAGTTAGATTATGAACCCTTCAGTCGGCCATTTTTGGATGTGCAGTAAACACACATTAACCTCCAATGGATCAGCTATGGGAATATAACCTGTGTTACAACGCCATCGCTGAATGATAAATGTGGGGACAATGCTTTTCTGTCATTAAGCGCGGGATGCCTGTTATTAAGCGCAGGATGCTTGTTTTGGGCGTGTTGTTGTTGTTGTATTTTGTTCCAGGGTCATCTGGACGTGAACTCAGGGTGCTGCAGACTGAGAGGGTATGTGTATGCAGAGAGCAGCATGGCAGCCACAGCGACCGGATGAACCAGCAGCACCAGGATGTTACTTTTTTTTTTTTTCCTGTCACCCCAGTGTCATCTGGATTTGGTTGAAATTGAAAGAATGTACTCAAATGGTGAGCAATAGTAGAAAAGTTCGTAGCTTAGTTGGCAGGATATTTTAGTGTTGAAGAGGTTGCTGTGTGAAAATGTTCTATCTATCTATTGCCAGACGCCTCAATCCCGTTTGGGGTGGCCACAAACAAATCGCCTCCAAGTCGCCCTGTCCCCCGCCATTTCACTGCCCTGCTCCCAACTCACCCCCCCCCCCCCCTCATAGACCTCTCCACCCCATCCCTCCATCTCATCCTCGGCCTCCCTCTTCCCCCCTCCACCTCACTCACATACACTCTCTTCGTCAGTCTTTCACCCTCCATCCTCTCCACATGGCCAATCCACCTCAGTGTGTTCCTCATAACGCTTCCTATCACATCCACACCACAACGCTTCTTTATATCCTCATTCGTCACCCTGTCTCTCCATGTGACTCCACAGGCTCCTCTTAAATAACTCATTTCCACTGCTGTCACTCTTGACTTGTGTCCTTCTAACAACGTCCAAGCTTCACTTCCATACGTTAGAGTTGGTATCAATACTGTCATGTAGTAACTTTTTCACTTCCATGCTCACTTCCCTGTTTCTTATCACTGCTTTCAAGGAACCAGCAACCTTTCTTCCCTGCTGTACCCTTTCAAGCACTTCACCCTCCAAACCTCCATCCTTACTCATCACACTACCCAAATACTTAAACGTACTCACATTTTCCAATTCCTCACCATCCAACCTCGCTGTACATTCACTGACTTCACCTCTCTCGAAGAGCATCACTTTACTCTTCCCTACATTCACCTTTAGATTCCGTTTCTTACACACTCTCCCAAACTCATCCACCAAGCCTTGCAGCTCCCCTTCGTCTTCACTCAACAACACAGTATCATCTGCAAACAACAGTACAGGGAGTTTCCAAACACTATCCTCTCTCACCAGGGCCACTCCAACATCCACTACCTTACCTTGTACCTCTTTTATTACCCCATCCATGTACAGATTGAACAACCATGGAGACATGACACATCCCTGTTTCAACCCAACTTTCAAAGAGAAAAATTCACTTAGTTCACCATCCACACGCACTCACCATCGTACATACTCTTCACAGCATTCAGCAACTTCCCATCTACTCCATATTATATTCTTAACACTTTCCACAATCCTTGTCTATCCACCCTGTCATATGCTTTCTCCAAATCCATGAACGCCGCATACAACTTCTTTCCCTTCTCTAGAAACTTTTCCACTAAAGATCTAAGAATGAATATCTGATCTACACTACCTCTTCCCTTCCTAAAGCCTCCCTGTTCTTCTCCAACTAATTTTTCTGTTCTTTCTCTAACTCTGTCAATAAGTATCCTACCATATACATTTCCTATTATACTAAGAAGACAAATGCCCCTATGTTTACCACACACTTCTTTTTCCCCTTTTCCTTTGTACAAGGGAATAATTATACCTGACTTCCAATCCTCCGGGACTCTACCTTCCTCCCAGGCCAATCTGCACATCTTCCACATCCATTCTACTACTGTCTCTCCCCCATGCTTCAGCATTTCACCACACACTCCATCAATTCCTGGGGCTTTCCCCGATTTAACTTTCTTCATTGCTTCCACAACTTCTATCCTACTGATTTCTTCCTGTCTTCTCACCTCCCTCCTTCTCCCAGCCATTCCCCAGCCACTTATACTCGCATTACTTCCATCCTCTATGTTCAACAATTCCTTAGTGTTCTCTCCATCTGCTCACTTTTTCTCCCTTCTCCACTAGTAATCTACCATTTTTATCTTTCACTCCCCTGCTAACTTCGCTTCCACCCTGTCTTACTCTTTTCACGTCTTTCCAGAACATTTTCTTACAGGCCCTCCACTTTATACTCAAATTCCTTCCAAATTCCTCATCCACTCTCTTCTTACTCTCTCTTACTAATCTTTTCACCTCTCTCTTTCTTTCTACATATAACTCTCTCTTCCGCCTTTCAAATTCTTCCACGCCCCTATTTCTCATCCATTCATTGTATGCTTTCTTCTTTTGTGCCACAGCCTGTCTCACCTCTTCAGTCCACCACGCTGTTCCTTGCACCCCCCTCCGTCTTCTCTTCCTTCCACACACCACATCATATGCTGCACATATTTCTTCTGTAAATATCCTGCACACACCTTCCACGTCTCCCATCTGCTCCAATTCATGTTTGCCCAATCGTTCCTCCACTTCTCTCTTATACTCTGCCTTTTTCTCATCCTCTTGTAACCTTTCCACTCTCCTTGCAACTACTCCTTCCTCTCGTCTTTCCCTTCTTCTCTTCCTCCATCTTACTTGAATCCTAATTCTGGCCACCACCAAGTAGTGGTCAGAAAGTCCACTCCCCCAACCTCTATAAGCTCTTGCTTCCATTACACATCTTCGCATCCTTTCATTCACACACACATAATCATTCATTGCCTTCCTTTCATTCAGTTCACCACTAACCCTTCTCATCACTCGCCATGTATACCTGTGGATCATTTTATGCCTGAAGAGGGTATTGGTTATCACCAACCCCCTCCCAGCACAAATGTCCACTAACGCACTCCCATTCTCATCTATCTCAGCAGGCACACCCCACTCACCAACTATTCCATCCACCTTCACATTCCCAACTTTACCATTCATATCACCGATCAAAAACACTCTCTCATTCCTTCCAAACTTTTCCATGCACACTTCTACATTTGTCCAGAACCCTTCTCCCACTCTTCTAGCACGATCTTGCGTTGGCGCATACACACACACAATCGCCCACATTTGTATTCCAACTTTCAACTTTACCCACACAATCCTTGACCTAACTGATCCATACTGTCTTATGCTCTTCTTCCATCTTTTACTCACAACTATACATACTCCTTCCTTTGCCCTCTCATTCTCACCTACTCCTGCACATATACCCCATCCATACTCCCATTCTCTCACACTTTCTCCTCTCCATTTTGTTTCAGTTATTCCACATACATCCACTTTCGCACCCTCAAGCACCTGGACAATCTCTCTCTCTTTCACCTCATTCGCTCCTCTTACATTCCATGTACCAATGTTGCTGCTGATAAATGTAAGGGAGTGAAAACTGAGCAGAGGTACTGTATATGAGGACAAAGTAGTATGGAGGCATTTGTAATGGTTATCTTGGGAGGATTCCCTGGAGGAGTAAATCATTTGAGATGAAGGATAATTTAGGTTACTAATGGTAATCGCTTTGAGCCCAAATAGTCGTAATTTCACAGGATTGGGTGGATGGAATTTGTCATGCAGAAACTTTCTAACCAGAGGAAACAATGTGAAGAAGAGGCTGGTGGGTGGGAGGATACTGTGACCATTTGATGGTCACCTTCAACCATACAGGGGGAACATTATCAGTTCGCCCAGGTGTGTAATGTTTCTTTCTGTCCAGTTATCACATAACTAACAAATGGACACCTGGTGGACTTATGAAAGGTGCTGCAACTGCAAGAGACGCATAATTCAAGTAGAGTTTGTTGCAATTAATTTTTCACTACATGTTGCTCAGGTGCGTGTGGGTTGGTCATCCTTGCCTTAATTATTTGGAATGAGCAGCTTAGCTTGAAATTAATTGCCTGTTTAATGTTGCTGAGGTGCTTGTGGGTGGTTGGTTATCCATGCCTTGACAGTAACTTGCCCTTTGGTGCCTACATTTTTTTTTAAATAGGGCCGTAAAAGTATGGAATGATTTATAATCTATTGGTATACAGCAGAATTTGACATTTTACATGTGACTATCCATCAGTACTTATTACTAACATAAACTCACGCTGCCCTAGGGTGGGAAAGGGGGTCCGGATGATGATGAAATTTCAACAAGCTCTGTGTTAATAGTATTTCATAAGTAGCCTATGGCATGTTTTAATATCCCAAGTATAATTTTTACTTGACAAATGTTGGAGTAACTCTTAATGTTCAGTAGGAAGTTATAGCAATGATTTAATAGACTGGCTCTTGAATCCAGATCATGCCCTTTTTCGATTATTCTTGCATCATGACTTCAACTTAACCCCTGCTGGGCTGAATCTTTGGAAGGTGGTTAATCTCCCTGAGTCATTGTTTTATAACTAGTGTAAATTGTACCTCTTGTGAGTCTTGCACCCAAGCAGACCTTCATTGTGCCTCATAAAGTATGCAGCTTGGCAAGGGTTATGAAAGGCCTTTTGTATTGAAGAATTTTATATCAGTCTGTATCTGACAATTCCGTTTTAAAAAGTATCCGAAGGTGCACAGGACAGGCTGGTAGCAGCAATACTACACTAATGGATGTCACCTAGATTCAGGTGGTCATGTACATTGCTTATATTCTTCAAGTGAAGGACCGCTATGGTAGTGGTGTGGATGTGCTAATGTGGAAAGGATGGTGAATGAGCTAACAAGAATAGTGTTAATGATGATGAGGGAGGAGGGGGAGACTGAGGATGAGATGGAGGGAGGAGGTGGAAAAGTAGCTATATGAGAGAGTGAGGTGTGACTTGGAGAGATGGTAGTCAGATGGCAGAAGACAGGGTGAGATGGTGATTTTGTGTTCGCCCCCCATGCGATTAAGGCATTTGCAGATAGGTAGATGTATAGATTAGTTTTGTGTTCTAAGTCCTGCTGGTTCACAGGTGCTCTACTAATGGAAACTTGAAAAAAAGCATATAATTTACTGATTTCTGGAACTACTTTAAAGTACATGTATCCGTGTAGAAAACCTGACTGCTGCATGCAAGGAATGCGTTATGAATACGAAGCTGGGAAGATATTTAGTAAAAATCTTTGGAAACAGCCACTTCAACAGAAAGTTGGTATTTATGGAACACACACACACACACACACACACACACACACGGACATGTGTATATGTACCTGAGAGGAGGGACCACATTGAACTGGGTGGGACAAGAAGTGATTTGATTCCCCCCCCCCCCCAGTCCCCCTTTCCTGTGAGCTCAGTGGTAGAAATAGACAATACTGTGGCCCAGTGTCCTTTCCATTTCACTCAATGACGCACTTTATTTGCTGTAGCAATAATAAAATATTAGATTTACATTCAGGATGAATTAATGGCAATTTCAGGCTAAGTTAGTGAAAATAGTGAGAAGGATTGTGACTGAATTGGGTTGGGAATGGAAAATTTAATACTGGAGAAAGTGAAGTTTGATTTTAAATGGTGAAATACGTAGGAAATGTAATTGCCATAAATGATATTTGAAGCCTTGTTTTGTTACCAGTTTTAATTATTTATTGTAGATGGCTGGCACTTCAACTGTGGCCTTAATAAATTATTAGAACTGCATTTAGGCTGAAGTAATGGCAATTTCAGGCAGAGTTTAAGAGAAAAGAATGGGAAGGAGTATGGTTGAACTGGGTTGGAAATGGAAAATTTGGTACAGGAGAAAGTGAGATTTGATTTCTGTCAAATGGTGTAGTGCATTAGGAAATGTAATGGCCATAAGTGATATTTGAAGCCTTGTTTTGTGTTATCAGTTTTAATTATTTTATTGATGTGTCAGTGCAAAATATTCAGTGATCACATTACCTAAGATTTGTACTTGAAGCACTTGCAGTGTGATGCTTTGGTATCGGTAAAGTATACAATAAAGATTCATATCTTTTATTTGGCTTCGTTGACAAAAAATTATTAGAGTAGCAGTTTCTGTGCTGTTAGTTGAGTGGCTCTCAGCCAGATATTATTTGACACCATTTACTAATGAAGTAATCGTTGAAAAGTCTGTTGGACCCGTTTCTTGCAAGTTAATATATTTGTTCAGATTAATACATATTTTGTAAATAATGAGATTTCTGTGTGTGTTTATAAACCATATCATTCAGATCGAAGGGATTTCTTATAGACGAAAGTTACTCGTAATGTCTAGCTTCAGGCATCAGAAAGGTAATGTCAAACTTTAGTCATTGTAAGATTTATGGGTCTTGATGGGGCACATTGAGGGAATGGTAACCCATTCCAACCCGAGGGCTTTTGTACTTGAATGAAATAATGTAGTAGCTTGAATAAGGTGACAAGGAATAATCAGTTTGGTTGGGATATGTGTTAATTTGTTTTATAAGGTAACCGTTAGCATAACAAGTACGACCATATGAATAGGACTAGATTTTAAATCTTGATGGTGGTGGTTGGTAAATATTGACTGCATTAATGTCAAGTATTTTTTCATATTACTATGCCACTTGCTTTATTAGAATAGAAGATGGTTGGCTGCAAGGGAAGATCGAGGTGGTTACTTGTGTCCACCTTGTCATGGATGTTTGTGCATATATATATATACTGTATATAAATATGTGCAGTACTTTCAAAATATATGTCAAGGTGAATTGTGTACAATTTTATTAATTGAAATATGAAATGTTTCATATTAAGGAGGCGAAGGTACTGTACTAGTTTTGTAAAATTAAGTAATGGTCGGTGTTGAATTGTAGACTACAGTAGATGAAACCTTCTAGCGACCAGTGTAAATAGTAAAGGCAAAAGCGATCACCAGTTAACTTACAGTAATTTAATTATGGTGCATTAAATTTAAATAAGCATTTAATTGCCTTGTCCCCCCCTCCTCCCCTCGGGTATTAAAAAAAAATATGTGAAACTTTTGGCTGATTGGAAAAATAGTGACCCAAGAATATCCTGAGTCTTCTGTTTTTCCAGTCAGTGTGTGGAGAACTGTACTGTATAAACATTTCCCTCATGTAAATGAATCAATATAAACAGTTGCTCCAAAAGCAAAGTCTGAGACGTTTTTGACCCCATTTCCTTAAAACTTTGTGTCTCCCTTTTGTCAAACATCATATTTTGTAGACAGACCCTTTAAATATGTGATATTTGTGTTATGATTTATTCAGCTTGAGACAACTGGAAGTGTTATATACAGCCCCCTTTTAACACCGTTATGAAATGCCTTAAGTTGAATGAAATGGTCTGGTGTTAGCAAGAAAAAATGATAAAAGATGTCATGGTACTGAGAAGAATGGCTTCTTTATATTTAATTCTCATTGTCTCGACAATGTTATACAGCTTAAGAATGATCTTACACTAAAAGGTTTATGAAGGCAGCATCTAAACCTTCTAGTTCATAAAATACACCAGGCTGAATGTAATCATGTGAAGGTACCAGTATTAAAATATACTGTTTCATTCTAACTTGGCCCATAATTTTGCCCTTTTGTAGCTTGTACCAAACCACCTCAGAGAAATACACTGAGGTGGTTTGGACATGTGGAGAGAATGGAGAATGAAAGACTGACTAAGAGGGTGTATGTAGGTGAGGTGGAGGGAGGGGTAGACCGAGGATGACGTGGAGGGATGGAGTTGAGAGGTATATGAGGGAGGGGGGGGGGTGAGTTGGGGGGAGAGTAGTCAAATGGTGGGTGACAGTGACTTGGGGGCGTTTTGTCTGCGGCCACCCTTTGCGGGATTAGGGCGTCGGGCTATAGATAGATAGATAGACCAAGAGATGGACATGCATAGGCAAGGCTCATGGACTAGAACCCCTGTCCCTTTGCCATGCTGGTTAAAAGTTCCTTTAGCCTCTTTGGGATGGCCCAGGTAACTAAATATTGTATTGCTTTCCCATTAATGTTCTTATTGCAGTGTTTTCGGTACATAAAAATGTGTTCTGTGTTGCAGTAGGCCTAATATTCGAACATATAAATTGTCATGGGACATGGTTGTCAGGTAGCAGTACCCAGCAAGCGGTGTAGTCCTGACCCCCCACCCCCCCATTCATCCCCCAGCTCCCCTAACCCACATGCCACTGCCACAAGATGTTCGTGTCCACCTCAAGGTGTTGCCTAGGAGAGCATAATGTATCACAGCATAGTCGTCAACGTTATAAAGTTTACAGAGAATTTATAACTGTGAACCATTTGGAGGCAACAGGTTACCCACAGTTCACCATGGTCACTTGATGTTGGAATAGAACTTAAGTGCGCCGCAACATAAAGAGGTTCTAAGACTGAACTTCGACCTCTTAGACATCAAGTAAATTATATTGTTCTTAATAGATTAAATGTATAATGTCAGTGAAGGGTCTATTATGTATTTACATGAACAAGCTAATGTAATAGTGATATTTTAAAGCTGGTCAGATAAATTTGTTTATTAAGTTTTATTGTGATTTATTGAGCCATCCAATGAAAACTTCAGCAAAACATCAGTCATGTAACTGCAAAACTGTCAACATTGTACATGATTTATTGAGCCATCCAATGAAAACTTCAGCAAAACTTCAGTCATGTAACTGCAAAACTGTCAACATTGTACTGTACATTGTTAGCCCAAACAAAATCCACAACCGTTTAGATGATGCAGCACCACTAACCTCCTCCCCTCCTTTCCATGGAGAGGGTATGGTGGAACCAACTTCCATTAGACATTCAATTTAAAGTTGTCTTTTGCATACATGTGCACACACTTATTATTCATAAATATGTGCGTATTCATAATCCCAAGAGGAAGAAGGTACAGGCAGTCAGTAACCCGCTTGAAGGTTAAGTTATAGAGCAGTGGAGAAATTCACATACCGGTACTCACGTAAACACATACCATATATATATATATATATATAAATATATATATATATATATATATATATATATAAATATATATATATATAAACTTAAAACCGCATAATGGAGTAGAAAGACCGAAGAAGAGGGGAGGGGGGGAGTTGGAGGGAATGGCTGGAGGGAGGGAGGGTAGGAGAGAGATACCCTTCTGGAGGCTTAATTTATGGAGCAGCGGGAAAATACACATACTGGCACTTGCGTGCAAGCACCGTACATAAATCCATATAAATTCATCAATATACACAAAAATAAGACGACTGCATAATGGAGTAGCAGGGCCGAAGATGAGGTAGGGGGGAGAGGAAGGAGGGAGGGAGGGAGCGGTGGAGGTAAGGTGCGCATGCGCCGGCTTAGTTCGAGTTAGGCAGAGCTGGTGGGAGGATGTGTAAGCATAATTTTCCTTGTCAACCCTTTTTTTTCTTGGCATTAATTAGACTTCCTTGGATTATTTTAAGATCTTTGACTACTGACTTGCTGTGAGGTTGATTATAGTGTGTTACCAAGGTCTGAAAAAAACGAATTAGACGTTGATTTTAACCGGCAGCGATGTTTGGAATTTGCCAGGCCTGCCCCGTTCAGTAGTTTGTCCACCTCTTTCACAACCTTATTTCCCATACCTCACAGATAGGATACGACTATAGTATGACCCTGCATGCAGTCCATTGCACTTTTTCGTGACTAGCTTTTTCGTGACGCAGCATAAATACTAATCCATAGTGTTATAGCTAGACATTCAAGATGATGGTGATAGCATCTTGTAAGTTGAAGCGTAGATTATGGAAATTATTCTTTTAATTTAAATCGAAAATTTTCTCCAAATTTTACGTTCAGGACGATTTGGAGTTCAGCTTTCCTTGATTCGTTTTATCGCATAAAGTGGTTTGGTAGTAGAAGGCATAAAATAAACGTGGCATGGAATGGGTTTTCCATTAAAGTATTCTCACTTTAGGTTAGGATTCTAACTTAAACTGCGTTTTCATAGTTTACTGGTTTAACCTATAAACAGTTCTAATAGTCATATGTATTGCTTTTTTGTTAATTTTTCTTTGCTTTTCAGTGCATAAATAGTTTTCTACCAAGAAGACTGATCTTCGGATTGAAGATATACGGATGTTTGGATTCAAGCGACCAAGAAGACGGGTATTTGGATTCAAGCGACCAAGAAGACGGGTGTTTGGATTCAAGCGACCAAGAGGACGGGTGTTTGGGTTCAAGCGACCAAGAAGACGGGTGTTTGGTTTCAGGCTACCAAGAAGACGGGTGTTTGGATTCGAGACGAAGGCTTTTCAGATACGTTTAATTTTTCCCCAAACACCCTTTCATGTCGGTTGAGTGCAGTGTTTGGAAACCGGAGGGTCTTGACTAGCAACCAGGGAGACTTACTCTTACGTATTTTCTGGCGCAGCTGTTGGAAGACTGGCAAGTTTGACTAGTAACCAGAGACTCATTTCCTGTTACTGTAATTTGATATTGAAGATAGTATCCCAGACATAGAAATATTGCAATAGCAACCAAGGAGACTGACAATTTAAGGCACGTTTCATGCAACCATGTTCATAGGCTAAACAAAATCAAACTAAAGGTGCATTATGGTAATTTCTTATATGGTTTTTGGTTCTAATAATGGATATTATAGATAATAAGGGGGAATAGTTTTGATTAGTTGTGCTTCCTATCCCCTGAAGGAGGATTGTGAAGGGAAGCCAGCCTGCAGGCCACCGGGTTCATTCTGAAACTGTGTCTATGTGCAGAATTTCTCTTAAAAAATAACTAAGATTAGAGGTTGTTTTTCAGATACTACTGTGCTGTGCCATTTTTTTTTCCCCTCTGCTCATCTGCAAAAAAAATAATGCTGGGAGTATTGTAGCAGTAATTTTAAGTGCATCCCCCATGAAACTTCATTCTTGCCATTGGACTAAAGTACCGGTATTTTAGTTAGCTTAAAAGACGTCAGACTGGTTAGGTTAATTTTAAACCTTTCACTACAAAAAATATCTTGATAGTAGCAAGGCCTTTATTCTCGACTGTTACGGGAACTTCCCAACACCTTTTCATAAGTAATATGCTTTACTATTACCAGTACTTACTGTCATTTTGTTATACAAATCCATCCAATAGCCATACACTGCATAAGTATCAAAGGAATGTTACCAGCCATATAGAAAATAATTGCTAAGGAAATGGTGTTTGGGAGCTTCCTTACCAGACACGAATACGATCCTAAGAGTGACTGAAAATGTCATGGGATTAAAGGGGTTAGGTAAAACAAACTCTAACTAGTACACTGACATGTTCACGTTATTTTGCAGCCTTGAATAGGGAAGTTACATTGTTACCGTATAGATGCATTGGCTGTCCAAGCTAAAAATTTTATTACATATCCAGAGGTTTTCTAAGTTCTAGCAACTGGTGAAGTAATTATCTTGCTTTGGCACTTGTTTTACTTCTTCATAGAAAACAGCAGTCCTGTTTTATTCATTGTAGGGAATCCACAAGAGGAAACATGACGTCATTGATATCTTTAAAAGATATATGCATACCTATCAATACTTCAGAATTTCCAGTGGTGGAGTGAAGTTTACATTGAGGTTGGTTTGGTCATATGGAGGGAATGGAAAGTGAGACTTACTAGGAGTGTGTGAGTGAGGTTGAGGGGGGGAGATAGAGGAATGGAGTAGAGAGGTATGAGAGTGGGATGTAAGTTGGGGGGAGGGCAGCGAAATGACAGGGGACAAGGTGACATGGAGGATATTTGTTTGTGGCTGCTCCATATGGTATTAGGCGCCTGGCTATAGATAGAGTACGGTTTGACCCCCATCAACTCGTTCTGACCATCTTTACTGTAATCAAGTTAAATGGCTTAACAAAACTTGAAAGTGTTCTCCATTGAGATGCGTAGTTGGATGTTGGGCACGAGGATTTCTATTAGAGGGATGGTTTGTTGGTCACATAATGCCATTCATGTACAAGCAACTGGTTATACTCTAAACATCATGATACAGCAACCTAGCCCCAACACTTAAAGAGGGGTAATGTGGAGCTCAAGATATGCAGTACTTTACAAACTGTGATTTGGAGGTAAAAATCCGCTATAATGGGAGAAATATAGCTACAGAATACTGCCCAGTAGGCTATCTTGTTGGCAGATTTACTTTATACATAGATGAGGTTTCCATTTAGCATGTTTGCTGTATTAGGGTATGCAATGAGCGTATGTAATGTTCCATTGTGATTAACAGCACCTTGTGACAGAGGCTTGGGGAAAAGTGTGGTTTGGTTCCTGGATGAATGCCCACTGTCTCCGCATAGTTAACAAGTGGCACCATACAAGGCTTCACATAAACTTGTAATTTGAATATATGGTTACAACCCTGCATTGTCAATGGTTTCCTGGTTTAAAGGAAACTATTAGGCTTTACACTCAGTGTAGAACCACCTGAAGTAGAAAGAATAATGTGACAGGAAGAAAAAGGGGAGAAGTAGGAAGGGAGGAGGACAGACTGATAGTATAATAAAGGGGAAGGAAGAAGCAGGCAGCACTACATTTTAGCAATATTGATTGAAGCAGTTAGATTTATTTACAAGTTAGGCGTAATGGTTTGGAAACTAAATTTAGGTTTTTAAGAGCATAAAACTAGGTGGATAATGATTTACTATATGGTATTCCAGCATCCAGCGCCCCAAGACCACAACAACCATAGCTGCTGTCCTTCGTTTCAGGGAGGCGGTCGATTGGCTAAAAAGGTGAGAGCACTGAAGGTTTTCTGTTGAACCTTGCTTCCCTGTTAGGTCCTCTTACTTGATATAAAAGGTAAGCAAACCACAAATTAATTTCAAGTAAAAAAAAAAAAAAATGGAATGTTAAATTTAAACTGAAGTCAGAGGCTTAACTGTTAAATGGACTTAGAAGCAGCAGTATTGTTAACCCTGGCTCCTTCCCATGAAATGTAATTTTGGTTTGTTGTTAAAAGTGTTATTTTTGCCGTTTGTTGTCGAGGGGCGATATTTGCACTGTGTGGTGTTAAAATGGAGTTTGTATGGTAGAATGTAATGATCTAGCTAGGAAAGCTTCCAAACCGAGATTGAGTTGTTGAAGTGGAGATTTGTATTCATTTCTGCAGGGTTATATGTGGTCACACCTTGCAGAATGGTGTGTAAATATAGATGTATAGCCATCCATCCATCCAATTCTGCGTTGCTCCATGAGGAGCGTAGGAGCCTGGAGCTAGGCAAGTTGGTCTTGACATTTAAGATATGAGTGACCAGCCTCACTCGTCCCTGAGTGGCATTACATGAGCAATAAACCCCAACCACCCCTTGGATATAAACTTACCGGCTTATTTCGATTGGAGCTCTGTAATTACCCACAAAACCACCAGGTGCTATAAGAAGTAGAGCGATTTTTAAAAATTATTATTGTCCTGTTTAAAAATTGCAGTTACAAAGGCACCTATGAAATTATAATTATTTACTTCATGACGGTAGCAACAGCCAAATCCTGTTTTGTCCCCCTTCGGAGCGTAGGAGCCTGAGGCTAGAACAACATTTAAGGGTAGTGATGTACACTTATCATCGACATAGCCTCCTGTACACCTTGTAGACTTAAACTGTAGTGCATAGGCCATGCTGTTCTGACTGGCATGCTCTACCAGCCAGGTGGTGAGTTAGCATGTCAGGTTTGGTTTGATTGTGTGTAGGCAAAAACAAATTACCGTACATTAAGAATATTGCTGGTTTACGCATCAGTCTTTTCAATTTGATGACATAAAATGGCCATATCTCAGCTGTGCTCGGCTCTAATTTAATTTGATGCTAGTTATGAAAAAATATTTTAGGATGTGGCTTTTATAGATACGAAGACAGGCTCTGCAAGCAATATTTTCTTCATATGCTGAGCTTTAAAATTATTCATTTTTCCAATCAAGGTACTTTGATTATACAAATGGACTTGAGTAATACACTGCTGATATTGTACTGAGGTACAAAATGGTACTATATTTTTCACCTATGACTGTTTCAGAAAGGATTGCTTGATTTTTGGAAAGGCGGTTCTTATCTTTGGTAAATGCCTAATTAAATCATGCTTTTTAACATCGTCATTGTCATCATCCGATCATGTGTTGCCGCACGAGGAGCGAAGGAGCCCTGGGCTAGGCAAGTTGGTCCTGACATTTAAGATACCAGCCTCACTCATCCCTGAGTGGTAATTACATGTGCAATAACTCCAGCCACCCCTTGGATATAAACCTTCACTGGCTTAATCCGATTTGAGTGCCTTAATTACCCAGCCACCCTTTGGATATACAGTAAACCTTCACTGGCTTAATCCGATTTAGCCACCCCTTGGATATAAACCTTCACAGGCTTAATCCGATTTGAGTGCCTTAGTTACCCACTAAACCACCAGGCACCATAATTTGGTTATATAGTTACCACCCAGCGTAGTAAATGGTTTCCTGGTGTACAGGAATCCATTTGGCTTGTCGCTCAGTTTAACACACTTGTTAAATTTGACCGATCTGTATTTGATTTGAGGAATCATATTTATTATAAAGACTCCAACATGCTTTCGTTCGTCTGCCGTGGTCATGAATTTAAGATGCCATATTGTGGAATAATTGGCTGGATTTTGAAAGCCAGTCAGAGAAGAGTTCCCTAAAAAGTACCTTCACACTAGTTATGGTACAACTGCATTGTGGAAAGTTTTGTGTGTGTGTGTGTGTGTGTGTGTGTGTGTGTGTGTGTGTGTGTGTGTGTGTGTGTGTGTGTGTGACGAAAGTGAGAGTCTTTTAATCTCATTAAATATTTTACTAAATGTCATTGATAGTTAATACATGCTAAGAATGCTTTGATAGTTAATACATGCTAAGAATGCTTTGATAGTTAATACATGCTAAGAATGCTTTGATAGTTAATACATGCTAAGAATGCTTAAATTGAAAAAATAGGTAAAGGAAATAATTTTGTGCAAATGTGTATTTAAGAGCAGTTGTAAACTTTCTGAAGACTTGAGAGGTATAAAATGGAAAGTCTTAAGACAAGAAATATGGTAGTTCCTGTAACCTGCTGATGGGTGTATTAAAAGAACTGAGTGAAGATGGTCATCATTTAAGTGAAGATGAATTTCTATCTATTGCCAGATGCTATAATCCCGTACGGGATGGCCATTTGACTCTGAGCTATTTGTTTTACAGGGAGGGGCACTAACCCTCCACCAACCCACTTTACACATAGGGAGCACGTATGGATTGGTTATTGGGTTACCACCCAGTGTTGTAAATGGTTTCGTGGCTTACAGGAAACCGTTTGGCTTCTCACTCAATGTAAAGCCATCTGTAATGGAAAGAAAAGCAATAAGTAGTGACAGGAAAGATGGGAGAAATTGGAAGGGAGGAGGGCAGGCACAAAAAGAATGATAAAGGCTAAGGAAGTAGTAGGCAGAACTACATCAAGTGAGTGGATGATGATCACCACCACCTAAGATGAATTTGATATTGATAAATGCTTGCCAAGTGAGTCAAAGGTAATACTGTACATCACATCTGTCTTTGGTCTCCGATTGTATTAAATTTGATGCTTGTCCATCTTTACATTCTCAGATATAGTGTTATGAACCTTAAAAAAAAAAAAAAATGTATGAGGGAAGATATTTTCACACAAAAGCACTGATAAAGGACTTTACACAGAACATGTACATACTTTGAAATGTGAAATGCGTGGGTGTAAAGGATTAATGGAAAACTGTTTGATAAATTACTGTACAACAGCTACTTTGAAATCCAAAATGCTGGGATATAAAGAATTAACTGAACATTAAGTTTTGAAATTTATAACTATGGGAATGTAACAGTGTAGTACAGGACTTTGAGAACTGTGGCTTAGTCAGTCTTCAGTTCTTTGCTTTTGTGTGAATGACTAAAGTACTTATATTGGTGAAATTGGTGTTTATTGGTTACTCTTCCTACGTTAGATCTCTTCCCCCTCCCCTCTTCACCTGATGTACCCGGTAATTATTGGTGCAGTCCGCATTGAAAACCAGATATTACTCCCATATACGGTACTATAAGATAAACCTAAAAATTGGCACAAATGCTCACTACATAATTTCATGTTAAAAATAATCCATAATGCAGTAGTTTTGGGGTTAAACAGTAATTTATCACAGGTCTGCAAAGTACTGTAGTATAGTGCATTATGTAAGAACATGGTATGCAACATTCCAATATTGCATAAGGAAATACGAGTAAATAGGTACATGGAAATAATATCTGATTTTATAGTTTGTATTGTAGTTTTGGATTTTATACTTACAATGCAAGACAACATTACCAAGCCAAAGTTTTCTGTTGGTGTAACATGTGGATGAGGTTAACACAAGTGATTGAAACATTAAAATAGTAGTTTCGGTAGATGTCAAGCATATGAATCAGTTTCATCAGTTTGCATGGAAATACTGTCTTGCTTCATGTGAACTGTGAATATTATATTGTTGAAGCATTTAGTACAGACTTTAATCTTGCTGTCATGAGTTTTCACAGGTCCTATTTAACAATTACTAGGAAGTCATTAGTGAAATGTAGTGATGGCAAGAAGAAATTGTATTAAAGGTGAATTAAAAGTTTTCAAGATTTTTGACATAGTAATGGTAATTTGGAAAGCTTTAGTACAATATGTAATTGTATCCATCATTTAACCTGAAGTTACTTGCATGCATTTTAAAGTAAAATATAAGTGGTGATTACGTGTAGGTATAGTGTCTTTAAAATTTGGGAGTTAAAATTTCTAAGTAGAATGACAACATTGACAAGACTAGTTAATTGGGAAATAACTAAAATTTAATACTAAAATATTTCATTTAAAAAAAGTTCCTCCCAGTGATGGTTTTATTTATGGGAGTTATTTTGGGTTGAAACTTAAAGTTATCTTATATCCATTGGTTGTTGAGAGTTAAAGTTATCTAATATCCATTGACGGTGTATGTATTAGCAATGCATATTTGGTATTTAGCTCTATCTAATATGCATTGGCGGTGTATGTATTAGCAATGCATGTTTGGTATTTAGCTTTATCTAATATTCATTGGTGGTGTATGTATTAGCAACGCATATCTGGTATTTAGCCCAGTTCATCCTTTGTTGCCTGGCCAGGTGTTTGTACTCTTGTATAGCCCGAGTCTTACTTGGCCTCTGAGCAGAAAGGGATACTTACGGACTTGGCAGGGAGTAATGGATGAACAGGTACTGGGCCCATCCCATTGTATAGGAAGGGTGGGCAGAACATAGCTGGGCCCATCCCAAGGTATAGGAAGGGTGGGCAGTGTCAATGATCCACCATTTTCAACCTTATGCCATCTGTTCTATGTGTATTATGCTGTGATAATGGAGTTGATAGAACACTGTCTTTAATATGCCTCATTTAGATCTTACACTAAATATCTCATGCCTTCCAAAGTCTCATCTTAGTGCATTAGTGCAAAGATGACACTTTGAAATGACATTACAAAAAAGATAGGTAAGTGAATGAAATGGGTATGAAGGATTATACAGGGAAGAGAAAGTCAAATGAATTGAATCTTAAACCTGATAACAGGTGAGTCGATTCTTCTCTTAAACTTAGTTTTTGGAAAGTTCAGAGCATGACAAAGAGCATCGTGAGATGAAAGGATGTTTCTCAAAAACTTTTTTGGAAGCTCAAGTCAAACCAAAGAAATCAAGGCAAAGAGCATCACAAATGAGAAGCAAGGCAGTGTCATAAACGAGATGAAAGAATGCTTCTTTAAAACTATTGTTGAGCTCAAATCAAACCAAGGAAAACAAGGCAAAGCATCGTAAATGAAGTAGAAGGGATGGTTAAATAACCAGCAATGGAGCCACCTGATCATATCACTGCCACCACATGAAGATGGAGGCATCAGTCACTTGCAACATTTTATTAAAATTATATACACAGCAATGTGAAGGTGTAATAAGCAAAAAAATTAACTAAGTTAAAGGTGCCATGCCTTAGCTGGCTCTATGAAGGGTAATAGGGTGACTCTTCCAACATGAGAGGGTTGCACACTGGACTGCCAGCTACCATTATTTAGGCTTAAACTTCTCAGTTTGGTGATATTTTTTGTACTTTGTTCTTGTTTCTACAAGACAGTCTTATTCGCCTTATAGTTCTCTTTCAAAGCTGGAATAGTTATAGCCTCCGTTAGTCTCTTCACTATTAGAGGTTTGCCCTAGTCTGAATAAAATAATCTGGTAATAGCAGGTTGAAGTGTAAATTGTCATCGGACTAAAGCAGTTTGTGTGTTTTTTTTTTTTAAGGTGTATTATGAATTGATTAGGGATATTGTCAAGGTCTACAAAGTACTACAAAGCTTCCTGTGCCACCTTGATGATGGCTGTATGTTTTGCCAGACATCTAATCCCTGAGTACATCTAGAGTAGGTGGAACAAAACTTGGTAATGAGGTGTAGACTCTGAAAATGGAAGCACTTAAGTTTAAATTATTTGGTTTGTTATAATTTTCTTGTTATAATTTTCATAATAGTTCAGTCAAATGTGCTAGTAAGTATTCACCACTTCCTGCTCTCCCCAACAAGCTAAACATCAGATGGAGATGTCGGGCTCGGAGTTGCAGGTTAAAGTCGGAGGAGGAGGAGAAGGCGGCGACTTGAAAATCAAAGGAAACTATGGAGTAAACACCTACACGAAGGACATCTGCACTCATGTCACATGGTACTGTACAGTCAACCAAAAAAACGTATTGGCCATCTTACCGCACCTATCATTCTCAAACACAGATGAAGCATTATGATATATGGGGCACACTGTGATTGTAAGTGCAAGTATTGTCCTTGGTAATTATTACAACTTGAACTCACATAAATTGTCACATACTGGATGATGCATTATTGTAGGCAATATGTTACTTGACTCATGCGTGTCTGCAAAACTCGCTCATTTTCACAACCATCAGTCCCCAGGTGTGCAATACTTTTTTGGTTGACTGTACAACTCCATCCCTCCACCTCATCCTTGGTCTCTGCACCATACTGTCACATATAAACAGACTGTCAGGATTCTAAAACGAAAGCAAAAAAACTTATATTTATGGAGGGGTAAACAGCACCCTGAGAAACCAAACTGTTTGTGCAGGTACATGGCCGAAAATTCTGGTCAGTACCTGGTGTGACTAGTTTCGTTTTTGAAGGCTCCAACGTGCATGTGTCAGCCTTTGTCACCTAATGGTGGCTCTCCATGCTGCTCAATCTCTGGCAGCCTCCCTGTTCAGTCCCTTAACCCTGAGGTCACACTTAATGACCTTGTCCCAGGTCCTTTTTGCTGTACCCCTTGCAACCCTACCCCTAAAATTAACTCTCCTCACTTTCTGCACCCAGTTATCATCCCCCATTCTCTCCACATGCCCAAACCACCTCAATCTACCTCTCCTCATCACAACACCAATACACTCCAGTCCCACCCCACCTCAACTCTTCTGTCGTAAACCTAGCTACCCCAGGCCTTGCACTCAGGGATGCACTGCACATCCACCTAATCATTGCCATTTGTGTATTTTAAGCCTGTGAATATCCTCTTCCTTTGCTGCACAGGTCTCACTACCATACAGCATTACACTCGTAGCACATGTTGCATACAAAGACCCCTTAGCTCATGTGAAATATTTTGTGATTGAAAGTGTTTAGAGAAGTACTTTGATGTGGTTTGGCCAAGTGGAAAGGATGGAGAATGAGAGACTGGCTAGTAGAGTGAATGAAAGTTAGAATGGCTGAAAGTGTGTAAGAGTCTGAATAGCTGGAAGTTTTTTTTTTTTGCGAGGAAGAAGGAACCACAGTCTGAGCCCACATTAATGTTCCTTCCAAGAAAGAAACAAAAACAATACAAAAGGGAGCCAAATTCAAGATCCGTTCGTTTTGAGGTGGAAGGGGAGACCAAGAATGAGATGGAGGGATGGAGTGGCGAGATGTATGAGACAGAGGAGTGTGAGTTAGAGAAGGGTAAACCAAGTAGAAGAGGACAGGGCAACATGGAGATCTGTTTGAGTCAGGTGGAGGGGGAGACCAAGGATGAGATGGAGTGGAGAGAGATCGGAGAGTGGATGTTGAGTTGCAGGGAGGTCAGTGAAATAGCAGAGGACAGGGCAATATGGAGATTTGTTTGTGGTCACCCCTAATGGGATTAAGGCGTCTTGCAACAGATAGACAGACATCAGATGAGTTAAAGCTAAGGACTACTGTAACCCCCCAATGTTGCACAAGTAAACCTGTGTGTGTGCAAATTTTAAGGGTACAGAACAAAGAAAATTTAATCTTGAAGTATAAACACAGCCTCAGTAGTTGACTAAATTATACCCAGCAAGGAGATATCATGTAGATGGTTAGTTCTGCACTTTCTAAGGTAAAAATATAGAACTGATCTTTTTTTTTTTTCTGTCTTTGTATGCCCACCATGTCATACATAATTAGGGATTTTTTAGTTTCATCATATAAGTTGATTATTGTTGCAACAGGAGTTAGGGTATAAAAATGTACATGAAAACATTATTGTGATGAGGATTGATAGATTGTGATGGTTTGGGCATGTGGAGAGGATGGAAGATGACAACTGGTATGGTGAGAGATGTTGATGAAGAGTTGAGAGGAAGGATGGAACTGGAGTGTATTGATGTGATGGGGAGGGGTAGCTTGAGGCGGTTTGGGCATGTGGAGAGGATGAAAGATGACAACTGGGTGTGGAGGGTGAGAGGTATGAACGTTGAGGGTAGAGTTGAGAGGAAGGATCGGACCGAAGTGTATTGGTGTTGTGATAAGGAGGGGTTGATTGAGATGGTTTGGGCATGTGGGGAGGATGGAGGATGGCAATTGGGTGGGGATAGTGAGAAGTATGAATGTCAGGTAGGTTTGTGAGAGGCAGACTTTAGACCTGGGACGAGGTTATAGAGTGTGACCTCAGGGATAAGGGAGGGAATAGGGAGGCTGCCAGAGATCAAATAATGTGGAGAGTTGCCATTAGGTGACCAAGGCGAATGTATGCAATCAGGTTGGAGCCTTTATAAACAATATGATATGACACAATCTTATTACACTTGCCAGTATGATGCTTTAAGTGTATTAAGGGGTAAATCTACCAGGCATCGCCCCCTTTTGTGTGTGTGTGTGTGTGAGAGAGAGAGAGAGAGTGCTGAGTCTGTTCCTGAATGTTGTTAAGTCTGAGTCCATTATTTGTTTTGAAAGACACATTAATTCAGTCTATGGTGACTTCCCCCCCCCCTCACCAATATGTAAACTCTCAAATGCAAGAGTTAACCATTGCATTCAGTACTTCATGTATGCAACAGGTCAACTCTGGAACTGTCTTTGTATTTCCTACTGTGTGATCTTTAGTGTTTTAAATACAGTGTTTCCAGGCATCTTGAAATGATTGAGTCTTGAATATGGCTTCTGTTATCGTGTTTTTATTTTTTCTTGGAGGGAACAATCTTGTGGGCTTGTAGCCTTGTGTTCCTTCTGTGCATAAAATATATATATATATATATATATATATATATATATATATATATATATATATATATATATATATATATATATATATATATATATATATATATATGTATGTATATATATATATATATATGTATATATATGTATATATATATATATATATATATATGTATATATATATATATATATGTATATATATGTATATATATATATATATATATGTATATATATATATATATATATATATATATATGTATATATATATATATATGTATATATATATATATATATATATATATATATATGTATATATATATATATATATGTATATATATATATATATGTATACATACATATATGTATGTATATATATATGTATGTATGTATATATATATATATATATATATATGTATATATATATATATATGTATATATATATATATATGTATGTATATATATATATGTATATATATATATGTATATATATATATATGTATATATATATATATATATATATATATATATATATATATATATATATATATATATATATATATATCAATCTATTGCCAGATGCCTCGAGGGGTGGCCACAAACAAATTGCCTCCATGTCACCCTGTTGTCCCCAAATGATATTGTTCTTGATGCCACCAGATACGTTTCTTACCAGGTAAACTTAAGGTTCAGAAGGAAAGGACTAATTGTGTAAATATATTTTTCAGGTGCGTGAGTTGATTGTCACCCGTGGAAGCTGCCTAGAGAGAGGCGGAAAGAAGAGGAGGAGGAATCCCCAGCTAACTTGAAACTGTAATGGACGTTAACCCCAACACCTGCCTGTAGAATGTGGTAAGTGTGTGAATGTGATGCCTCTTTGTTCTTGTTATTGCTTCAGGCCCATCAGGATATGAATCTTTGTGTGTGTGTGCATGTGCACGTGCGTGCGCTTATAGTGAAGGTATGTGTGGCATGTTACCATAGGGCACGTGTGGTTTTGTTGCTTTCATGTATCTCGGTTTGTTTATCAGTGGGTGAAGTGATGAAAGTGAATCAAAAGGTAGATTATGAAATATAGTGGACTGCAGGCTGATGTTGCTTTTCTCCTGCAGTCCACCATCCTATCTCTCTGTCTGTCTATTACCAGACGCCTTAATCCCATAAGGGTTGTCCACAAGCAAATCGCCTCCATGTTGCCCTGTACCCCGCCATTTCACTGCCCTGGTCCCCGCTCACACCCCTCTCTCTCATATACCTCTCCACTTCATTCCTCCATCTCATCCTTGGCCTCCCCTCCCTCTCCTCCCCTCCACCTCACTCACATACATTATCTTCATTAGCCTTTCACTCTCCATCCTCTCCACCATCCTCCTTATTTGAAATTGTGGGTTGAGGGAGGTTGTATATTAGTGTCACCAGGTGAAGGCATCCCTCTTTAGCGTCAGTTTTTTTTTATTTTAGTATACACAGTTAGTGGATTTATACAAACCAAGGATGAACATATTTTTCTTTTTTCCATCCTCCTCCATGCAGAGATAGGGAAGGTGTTGAGGGATGTTTAAATACCTGGGCAGCTCCACCACTCTCACACATCAGTGCCACCACATGAAGGCACCTTAGGCTAAGTAAAGGGAGTCTAGTATTGGACCTTATGTTGTATATGTGGTGGTCAGGAAATTATATTCATCTTGGACATGTGTTAGGAGTGTAATGCTGGATGGTAGTGAGACATGGGCAGTAAAGGAAGAGGATATTCATTGGCTCAGACATACAGAGGACAGTGATTAGATGGATATGTTGTGTGTTCTTGAATGCTACGCCTGGGAGGGCTAGGTTTACAATGGAAGAGTTGAGAGTAAGGAAGGGACTTGAATGTACTTTTGACTTCACTTCTGTAACCCAGGAACACACTTCCACCTGTGAGTGGTAACCATTTTTGTGAGGTGAACCATTTTATGAGGTGAAGTGGAGCCAACTATGGTGCCCCTGTTAATTGAGTGGAGAGATGTAAATGGGTCATTCCATCGTGAGAAACGTTATATTCAGAGATAAGTTACTGATCTACTCTCACTTATATTATGTAGGCAATATAAATAAATGCTGATTGCAAGGTATACTACCAACACCTCACAATACATTATGCCATGGTCAGATTATTCATATGTTTTTACTCTGATTTTATGTAAATTTTAAAAACTGGCATGAGAAACGTTACCGCGATGCTACCCCACCTTTTACTTTGCGTGAGTATTTTCAATAAGTCTGTGATTTTACTGGTTAGGTCAAGAAGTGCTTTATATTAGTCATATGTCAGTGTATGAGGATCATAATCATAGCCAGCAAATTCTGTTTCCCCCAAGAATTTTGCTACTGTTAAGGAAAATGTGACTGTGAGACACGTAACAGGAAAAGTGAGAAACGTTACTTGTGCGATTTATATTTCTCATGTAATTACAAAATCATTTTTTATGAAGGTTACAGTAATTGTATCACAAAACAATGTAAGTCATGTATTAATGTGAAACACGATAAATTAACCAAAACATGATTCTTGTAAACCAGGATTGGGGGTGATGCAGCGGAAAAGAACAATGTAATTTTGAATATTATGAACAGAAATTACCATATAACATGTAGGTAACCCTACAGCCAGTAAGAGATGTGAAGTTACATGATAAGCTTGCCTGTATATCACAACAGCGATATAAACAAGACAAAGATCAACTACTTGCTCATCGAAGATGGAAAATTCATCCTTTTAGACTAATTAATTGAGGAAGGAAAGTTCACCCCTTTGAATGTGCGTGTCATTCTTGACACATGAGGAGTTGGCAATACCTGCACAACCATATCCACTGAGATCTCGTCTCTGTCCAGGTTGTCAGGAAAATGAAACTATCACCCATTTTGTCAGTGCCTCTCTTTCTTAAATAATTAACTTCAAACATGCCTGGCTCCGGAACTGATTCTACCACTGCAACATAATGCTTCGACAGCTTCTTGGTAGTGTAATGAACTAGTACATAGTTACCGGGAGATGGTTTTTGTGTTGCCTCAATATCAGTAGTACTCTGTGGCTCAGGCTGACATTTCTGCAAGAGATGGTGTACTTTCCCTATCACTGCTAGTACTGGAGTCAGATTGTGGGTCATAGCCAGTCTCCTGAAGTTAGCACTGCTTAAAAGGTGGTTGGTCTGCAGTCAAATGATACGATGCAACTTTACAGTGGCCAAGAGGTTTTACTGACCTGCACTGCTGAATGTATTTTCCTGCCTTACAGTTTTTCCAGATCTGTACATATCTTGACTTCTCAGTGTTTATATGTTCAATAGACACATATATTAGTTCAGTTTTATCTGTTATTTGTTCAGCCTCCTCATAAAATTCTACAGCAGACCTTACTGTACAGCGACCTTGCAAAACTCGCTTGTAGACATTCCGTTTTAGTAAAGCCCCAATCCTATCATGAGGGCCCTTGCCATGATAACTTTCTTGAAAGTTCCATTTAGCAATGCAGTTGTGGATGGCTTTGTAAGAGGTTAGAGCTGCCATAGAATACCTATTCTTGAAGTGGGCTGCTGCCCCATCAGTCCACAATGATACATGTGTAAAATGAATACCAGCAGAATTCAAATAATCAGCTGGAGTCATTGGAGACATGTTGGTAAAGCACACTCACCAGGTACCAGGCAAAATCAATTTACTGTTTGGAAAGAAAAAAAACTTAAAGATAGCATACTAAATTACAAACACAGGGGTTTTATCATTGGACTTCAGTGCAGGTACTTTGATTTTTTGTTCAAAGGTGTGCGTGAGAAACTTTACATCATTTTCTGGTAACGTTCCTCACAGTGACCATGTAACGTGTGTGACAGACCATATGGCTTACCAGGGTTTATTTCAAAGTATCCCAGCGTTACATTATTAAGGCCTTGGGATGTCTGTTTATAATAAAAAGTTATGTTGGTATTCTCCTTTTTGTTAGTTGTGTATGGGAAAAATGGGGAAAAAACATGAGACACGTTACTCCTGAAATACTTCCATTTAAAGGTCATGCTACATTCTGACCACAACATACAGTATATGTAGACAACTGTAGTGTCAATCACAACTCAAATAGACACATTTTCAGTAAAACACAGTGTCAGCATTCCAAACAATAACATACTCAGGTCAATGATGTTATGAAAGTTGCTATATTCAGCACTGGTTTTTCTTTGGTGACATAACGTGACAGTTTTTTATGCAGCTCCCCAAGTTGACAGTTTAGGCTCTCTTTCTCTTGAGATTCATAAAATTCAATGATTAAGCTTTAAAATGATGTATAATTTATATGCTTTTAAGCAATTCTGATTTTGACACAAAAGGTTGACATCTTCGTGGAATTACCCAAATGTGACATCCATCCAGGAACTAAACTTTTACACTATTGCCCGCTGTCAGCCGCAAGGGAATAGAGACTCAGTGCATGGGAAGGGCAGTTGCTTCCCTGCAGTTGATGGGTCTGCTCATCTAGACAGACAAGGGTTGATCAACAGCAACAACCCCTGGAGTGTGATATAGGCAGATTTCTGTAATTCTTTGTATTGGAAGGCAGATTAATTCAGCATATGGTGACATTTTTTTTGTCCCTTCAATATGTAAACTGTAGCCAGCGTATACTGTATGTGGACTGCAGACTGGGGTACTGCATTTTTATTTTTATAATTATTACTATTATTATTATTGACTCGGATACGTTTATGTGAAGCTACAGAACGTGGTCAATGTTTTTGGCGTATCATACAGAGCCAGGATTCTTGGGGCTTGAATGGTGAGCGAATGGAAGTGTGGCCCATTGGATTGGGCAAATTTGGGCTGTCTGGACATTGCTACTCCTCACCCTGCCCGGATCATGATTATGATTATCATTATAGCAAGGAGGAATACTTGGCTGCCAAGCGTAGGGCTAGAAGAGAGGTATACAGGGTGAAGTCTGAGTCACCGAGACTTTTGTTTGATAACCTAAATAGTGTGGAAAGGAAAAATATGATAATTTAAGGTGATGAAGTGATCAGATGAAGTGGGATAATCGGGATATTATAGGTGAGCAGTGTGTGAAGAATGATGAAGGGAGGGTAGTGGTGAACAGTGGGGATATTAATGATGCATGGAGAGAGCATTATAACAGGTTGTTGAATGAGGAGTTTCACTGGGACAGGGAAGGTTTGGAGGCAGCAGATCCAGTGTTTGGCCTTTGGCCTTTGATTGATGCTGCTACTGTGAGTGAGGCAATAGGCAGGATGAAGGTGGGTAAGGCAGCAGGTGTGTCTGGGTTGACTGCCGAAATGTTGAAGGCCTCAGGAGATATAGGGGTGCAGTTAGTCACTGACCTGACAAATATGATTATTTATGAGTGAATGCCACTCAGGGATAAGTGAGGCTCGTCACTCTCTTCTTAAATGTCGAGACCAACTGCCTAGCCCTGGGCTCCTACGCTCCTCATGGGGCAATGTAGGATTGGATGATGGATGGATGGTGTTGTCCCAGATGATTGGCTGAAGAGTGTAATTGTAAATGTGTATAAAGGGAAGGGTGATGACCTGGAAATAGGAAATTATAGAGGTATAAAGCTTTTAGATCAGATAATGAAGTTAATGGAGAGAGTCTTAGAAGGTATGATTAGAGAGAGAGTGAATGTTGATGAGCTGCATTTTGGGTTTATGCCAGGTAGGGGGACCACTGATGCCATATTCATTGTTAACAGCTTCAGGAAAAATATATTGGTAAGAAAAGGGATCTGTATTTTGTTTTTGTTGATTTGGAAAAGGCCTTTGACAGAGTCCCTAGAGAGGTGGTGAAGTGGGCAATGAGAAGGCTTGTAGGAGGAGTGGCTGGTTAGGGTGGTTATGGCTATGTATGTGGGTGCACGCACCCAGGTAGCACCCAGGTAAGAGTGAATGGAGATTTGAGTGATGAGTTTTCCGTGAACGTTGGTGTGCATCAGGGGTCAGTTTTGAGTCCCTTGTTGTTTATCATGGTACTTGAAGCCCTCTCACATGACTTCAAAAGCAGATTCCTGTGGGAGATGTTGCATGCCGATGATTTGGTGTTGATTGCAGAGAATGAAAGCGAAGCGGAGGAAAGATTTAGGAAGTGGAGGGATGGTATGGGGCACAAGGGCTTAAGGGTAACTGCAGATAAAACAAAAGTGATGATATCTAGGGTTGGTGGTGGTACTGTCAAAGACGGGGGAGAGTGGCCATGTGCAGTTTGACACGAGGGCGTGGGAAGTAATTCCATCTTGTGCGGTGTTTGTGATAAATGGGGGTGCAAGAGATGTAGTGCTGTCAGAGATATACTGTGAGATACTGCTGATTTTATGTGTACGGCGTGTCGGGGAGAGCAGGTGGAGATTGTCAGGCGTGAAAGGATTGATCATGCTGGTGAATCTCTTGAGTGTGTGGAAGAGTTTTGTTATTTGGGAAACATGTTGTGTGCTGGAGGTGGGGCTGGAGCTAGTTCTGTGGCTAGGGTGAGAAGTGGTTGGAAGTAGTTCAGGGAGCTCTTGCCTCTCCTGACATTGAGAGGACTCTCCCTACGTGCTACGAGGTCTTTGTGTGCAGCATGTGTTAGGAGTGTCATGCTGTATGGTAGTGAGACCTGAGCAGTAAAGGAGGAGGATATTCGCAGGCTTAAACGTACAGAAATGACAATGATTAGGTGGATGTGTAGTGCGTCCCTGTGTGCAAGGTCTGAGGGGGCTGGGTTTACGATGGAAGAGTTGAGAGGTAGGATGGGACTGGAATGTATTGGTGTTGTGATGAGCAGAGGTAAATTGAGATAGTTAGGGCATGTGGAGAGGATGGGGGATGATAATTGGGTGAGGATGGTGAGAAATGTTAATATTGGGTGTGGGTTTATGAGGGGTAGACCGAGAAAGACATGGGACGAGGTCATTAAGTGTGACCCCAGGGTTAATGGACTGAACAGGGAGGCTGCAATAGATCGTGCACCATGGAGAGCCGCCATTAAGTGACCAAGGCTGACTCATGCAAGCATGTTGGAGCCTTTAAAAGTGAAACGATTATTTTTATTATTGTTGTTATTACTATTATTATTATTTATTATTATTATTATTACTACAGACGTCGCAAATTCTTACTGCCATGAAATTAAACCTTACTGTTTCCAGGTTATATTGTTCTTGCTGCTAACCAGATACTTTTGTTAATCAAGGTTTGGAAGGAAAGGACTAATGTGTACTATTTTTTCAGGTGTGTTAATTGACCCAGCTTTGGAAACTGCCAACAGAGACGGAGAAAGGGGAGAAGAAAACCACAACCAGCTGCCAAATTAATACCAACCAGCTGCCCAGTCACGGTAATACCAACCATCTGCCTCCACTCTCAGGTAAGCGTCCTATTGTGAATTTTTTAAATTTTGCCAAAGGGACCTGTAGTGTGGGGCCTTCTGCTCTTGTCATAATATACTTGCTACCACCAGACTCTTTCATGTATATTAGGAGACGGCCATCATTGTGAAGGAATCTATCTACTACCCAGTTACCCACTATCTATCTGTTTAAACTGCCATCTGTCCTTATTCAGTGCTGAGTTGTAACAAAAGATTAACACAGGAATAAAGCCAGTCATGAAGAGTTCGGTAAATAATGCAGATCCGTCGGAATTTCTTGTTCTGGGAATAGGGAAGTAATTGAGGGACTATAACCAAGGAATTGAGCTAGACAGATGATGTAAAATGGATTTGTTCATCTTAGGTCTTGTGTACTAGTAGTAGTTCAACCCCAGGCACAGCAGAACATTATCCCAGTGGACTGCAGGCTGAGTTACCCTTCTGTAGTCCATCATTCTCATCTTGCAGGATAGATGTGGCATTGAGAAGTGTAAATGTAGTCAGGCAGCCCTCCCCCCCCATGCAGCACCAATACACTAGGGGTTAATTAAGATCCATATTGAACTCCTCCACAGACAAAAGGATTAAGTTTGAACACACTTGAGATTATCTCCTAAAACCTTGCCTTATTTTCAGGGTCCGTCTGTGTTACTCAGGCTGCTGTTCCTGCGATTGCTGAGTTGGTGCTGCCGTGCTGGCGTTGATCCTGGTGGTGCTGCCTTGCTGGCGTTGATCCTGGTGGTGCTGCCGTGCTGGTGTTGATCCTGGTGGTGCTGCCGTGCTGGCGTTGATCCTGGTGGTGCTGCCGTGCTGGAGTTGATCCTGGTGGTGCTGTCTTCTGGAGTTGATCCTGGTGGTGCTGCCTGCTGGAGCTGGCGGTGCTGGCTCAATTTTTCTCATCATGCAATGTCTATACCCAAGGGTGGTTGGGGTTTATCGTTAACGTAATGCCACTCGGGGATGAGTGTGGCTTGTCACTCTCATCTTGAATGTCGGGACCAACTTGTCCAGCCCTGGGCTCCTTCGCTGTTCATAGGGCGATACAAGATTGTGTGGTGAATGTTGAAAAATAGTCAGTGACCTCAAAACTCGGGAAATACCTCTGATAGATATAGAGGTTCTCAGCGCCGTTGATCCTGGAAACCTTTCCTTCTACTACAACTACAGCTACAACCAGCCGTCTGAAATGTGAGTTAGAAAATTTTTGGTTGGTCCACCTTGACTTGGCGGAGAGTTTTGTCCTTGGCAGCCTAATTTCATCGGCCAGAAGCAAAGTAAGACAAGGCTAGCAATACTGTGGCTCTGCATCCTTTCCAGATCACTTTTAAGCCAAGTTGAGATGGACAGAGTATAACAATTGCTCCCCTACTTGCGATATTTTAATAGAGAAATCCTGACCCCATCGTTGGGTAGGAAGAGGAGTCAGAAATGATGATGATAATGACTAATGATGATTTTAATTATGATTAGTGGCAGTGCTGGGCTACATAACTAGATCATTCCACCACTAGGGTATACAAGACCAGTTAACTTAGTCTAGGTACTGATTTTACTTGCCTATTGATGACGACGACGATGATTGATGATAGAATAGTTAGTGCTAGGCTCCATAACTAGATCATTCCACCACTAGGATATAGAAGGCCAGTTAACTTAGTCTAGGTGCTGATTTTACTGGCCAATCAACGACGACGATGATTTAAGCTAGGATGATGCAGTGCCAGGAGTCAATCCCTGGCACTATCAGGCCGGCAGCCACACAGCCGAATGAAATCTCAAGCCAATAAGTGTTTAATCTCAATAGCAATTCTTCTTTGCTCTTGTTCGTAAGTGGGAGAGCAACTGTCTTTATTCCAACTAACACCAGATGGTTTTATTCAACTGAGAGTGATGCATTGGGGGTCTAAGGATAATAATGAGCTTTATTTTTAACTTATTTTCATCTTAAATGTCAAGACGAACTTGCCTAGCCCCGTGTTCCTACGGTCCTCTGTGGGGCGACTTGGGATTGGATGATGGCTGATTGGATGGATTTTTAACTTATTTATATTCGTCTATGCTCAATTATCATACTCTTGCACCGTAACGTGGCCTGGGATTTGTCCATTCACCTGCTTTTTTCATATATCTCTGTGGTAGAATAACACAGTACTACATGTCAACATCCATCCCACTGCACTTCTTCATGACTAGCATTCTGCTTGATAAACTATTGCCAAGATGTTTATTTTATGCCTGGGTAGAGTAACAAGAGTACAGTAAGTAAATTCCCCAGGTTTACCAGTAGCAAATAGTTTTGAAACCTTTCCCCTGCACTTCATGATTAGCATGTCTCCTTGCTAAGGTGTTGCCTCAGCTCAGCAATATTTCAAGCTGATAGATAAAGTACACAGATAGGTAAACATTACACAGGTACACATAGATAGTAGATATATTGCAGTAAATGTTAGCTAGGTAGATACCCGGTATACTGCAAGAATTTTGTGATGGAAAGGTTCCTCATGTTATTTTTGAGGCCTTTTGACTGCTAGTAGTGTTTCTCTCAGTTGAACAGTGTCTGGTGTTAGTTCAGTCAAAGTGGCTTGTCTTCTTTGTGGCTGGGGTGATTTCCTAACGTGATTTCTTAGCAAGCCTCCTGAGCCACCTAGAAGACACCCAAGTGAATTATGCATATGATTATTGCTTGATTATTATATTGATATTTGTATTGTAATTGATGCACAGTGGACATATTTTTTTGTAGCCTGTGGTTTGGCCAGTTGTTTGATACTTGTGTATATTGTCGCTATGTTGTCCGTTTAAATCACCCACACCAATCGACCCTGCAGTTCTGGCGTTACTCATTGTTTACGAACCTTGAACCGTCAATTCCCCTGTGTGGAAGGTGGAACGCTAAGTACCGGTATGCTTTAAAAAAAAAATAGCACCAAGTCAGACTGAGGAGATTAAGGTTTTGCGCCGGCAGTAAATGAACAAAAAGTCTGCATTGTAAAGATAAACTTTAAAAATTGTGCACCGAATTAGTTGCCATAATACTGTCGTGTAGCGTGGCCCCGAGTCCCTTTGCTACTAGTGGGGTTTTGGGAGATTGGGGATGCCTGGGGGGTTGGGTCAATACTTTTACAGCACACACAACCCACCATTGTGTGCCATGATATATATCCGTTTTGACATGGGTAATGGGGGCTGTCGGACAGTGAGGAGGAGTCCATCATTGCACATGTTGGAAGGATAAGTGGCACACAGGTGGATGATTATATAGGTAAACATGCACTCAGGCCTTGCTTGCAATAACCACGTTGTGGCCGTACAGTAAGGGGGTGGAATGCTCTATGAGGGGGTTGTGTTTCATGGCCAGTTTTTTTGTTTATTTTTTACGGCCTAGGCAATGCCTCAAGGATTGGGCATACGTTCTTAAGTGGATTTTGCAAGCCAGACGTTGCACACTTTGTTCACATCTATCAGATGCTGGACATCACATTCACAGCCACCCAGTCATTCACCAGTTTTTTGTTTCCCCTGTTTTGCAAGAGACCTGGGACTAGCTATTGACTGATGTAATAACGCCACATCCAGCTGGAGCGCCGTAACTCCTTACACCACCACGTGACTGTCTAGTTGTATGTTCGTCGTTTACGAACCTCGGCCCGTCGATTCCCCTGTGTCGAAGTTGGAACGCTAAGTACCGGTACGCTTGTAATATAAGCACCAAGTCAGACTGAGGAGATTAAAGTTTTACGCCAGCAGTAAATGAACGAAAATTCTGCATCGTAAAGATAAGCTTAAAAAATTGTGTGCCGAATTAGTTGCCATAATACTGTCGTGTAGCGTGGCCCCAAGTCCCTTTGCTACTAGTGGGGTTTTGGGGGATTGGGGATGCCTGGGGGGTTGGGTCAATACTTTTACAGCACACACAACCCACCATTGTGTGCCATGATATATATCCGTTTTGACATGGGTAATGGGGGCTGTCGGACAGTGAGAAGGAGTCCATCATTGCATATGTTGGAAGGATAAGTGGCACACAGGTGGATGATTATATAGGTAAACATGCACTCAGGCCTTGCTTGCAATAACCACGTTGTGGCCGTACAGTAAGGGGGCGGAATGCTCTATGAGGGGGTTGTGTTTGATGGCCAGTTTTTTTGTTTATTTTTTACGGCCTAGGCAATGCCTCAAGGATTGGGCATACGTTCTTAAGTGGATATTGCAAGCCAGACGTTGCACACTTTGTTCACATCTATCAGATGCTGGACCTCACATTCACAGCCACCCAGTCATTCACCAATTTTTTGTTTCCCCATATTTTGAAGAGACCTGGGACTAGCTACTGACTAATTTAATACCGGATATTACCACATCCAGCTGGAGCGCCGTAACTCTTTACACCACCACATGACTGTCTAGTTGTATATTACCACCAAGTGTAGTAACTTATATCCTGGGTAGCCAGAAGCCACTTGGCTTGTCACTCATGATAGTCACGAGATGTCCACTTTGATTAGTAATCGTATCAAACCAATTTCTTTACCTGCTGCCGTCAGCTCTGAAAGAAGACATCTTCGCCAGATTCGAGTAAAGCAACTAAGGTTATAGATAACTGGCCAGCCGTACACAACCATTGGCTATGAAATGTTTTGCATAAATCCTGTCCTGAGCATGAGCAAAGTATGTAGACACTTCTCTGCCAGCTGTAGGAATGGAAGGTGTTGTTTGAAATATTGTATGTGGTAAGGACTGCACATCAACGTTACTATTCTTTCCTAGTCCACCATTCTCCTGTATGGGGATAGTAAAGGAACTGAAGGCTGTTATTTTAATCTGACATTCAATATCTGGTCATTGCCGTTTGAAGGTGTCTGTTCCAGGCATCAGGGAAACAGGCAACAGAAGGAATGTTACCCTCTAGTCATTTGGGGAAGAGTGGTAAATATGAAATACAAGTTAGTGCTGGCAGAGTATTGTTGGCATAATTTTGCACATGCCTGTACATCACAAACAGATGCAGTTAAGTCCTGGTTATGTGCCACAGATGCTAAAAAATACAGGGTGGTTCATATATAACATGTCTGATCCCATGTGTTTTGTTGTTGCATTTTGAACGATACCTTACCCCATCCTTAGGTGGGAAGAAGAGGCTGGGATGATGATGATGACGTTTGCAGTGATGATTTTAATAATAATGAATGATGATTATTATATTGATTTTGATTATTTTTGATTGATATGGTGGAGGCTCAGTCGGCTTTACCATCACTACCCTGCATCATTTTCTGTTTCCCATAACCCTTTCTTACTTGAAAGTGATTGCTTGTTTGCATCCATTGGTTGCATTTTTTTTATCAAGTAATTTAATGTCTCCTCTTGCATATTCTTCAGTAATTGCTTAAAGTTCGCTCATTTTGGTAAGAAGAGATTTTTACCCTCCACTGACTTTTATCTATTGCCAGACATCTCAATCGCAAAAAAGGGAGACCACAAACAAATTAACTCCATGTCATTCTGTTATCTGCTATTTGACTGCTCTCTCTCGAACTCACACCTCCCTCCCTTGTATCTCTCTAATCCAGTCTTCCGTCTCTGCCATGGTCTCTCCTCCTCTTCACATCATACACGTACCTTCTAGTCATTCTCTCATTCCCCATCCTCTACATGGCCAAACTATCTCAAAGTATTTCTCCTAATACCACCACAGCACTTTTCCACTTCCTCATTTGTATATCTGTCTGTCTATAAAACTCCACACATTCCTCAGGTCATTTCCACTGCTCTCACTCTTGTGCCCTTCCAACAGGATCTAAGCCTATTTCTCAATGTCTTATCACAGCTTTCAGTGATCCAGCAACCTTTCTACCCTGCTGTACCCATTCAAGCACATCCTTCCATCCTCACTCATCACTCTAAAGTACTGTACATGGATGCACCTTCATTATCTATTTCCTCACCATCCAGTCTCACTCTGTATGCTGTGATTTCCCTCAAGACAATAACTTTACCCATATGTATATTCTCTTGAGGATTCTGTTTCTTACATCCTCAGACTCATGCACCAAGCCCTGCAGTTCACATTTATCACAATACAGTATCATCAGCAAGCAACAGCTCAGGAAGTTTCCACATCTTACCCTCCCTCACTAGATACCAATATATTCACTTTCCTTCCTATTACCTCTCTTATAGCTTCATCCATATACAAATTGAAGAGCCACTGAGACATGACTTGCAGAAACACGACACACACAGACATGACACACAAAAGCATGGCACAAGGTATGACACAAACATGACACAAAGGGAAGATTTTTGTCCTTATGCAGATTCATTTCCCTCACGTCACTGGCAGAATAAGATAGCACTGTGGCCCAACATCCTTTCCATAGCACTTCTTCATGACTAGCACCATATTAGTCATGTTTCAACTAGCATTTACAAAGGAATGATGGTAATTTAATACCCAATTAAATGGAGCATAATTAAGTTGTCAAAATACGTGCTTCCCCCATACCAA
This sequence comes from Coenobita brevimanus, assembly GCF_032717465.1. NCBI lineage: Eukaryota > Metazoa > Arthropoda > Malacostraca > Decapoda > Coenobitidae > Coenobita > Coenobita brevimanus. The sequence goes on along the minus strand of NC_137022.1, from coordinate 24,309,548 downwards.
CAGACTGAGCCGACAACGCCAGATATATATGGACAGCCCTGTATTTTGGTTTAGTAAAATGTGGGCTGCTGTTGCTGTGGTCCTGTATTCCTGGCTAAGTAGGACAGTGGCAGGTGTTTGGATATGCCTGTGTAGTAGTGCTGTAATCAAACCACTTCTCTGAACCAACATAGCATCAATTTCAGCATTTTTGCCAGTACAGTATTTGCTGCCTAAGTAAAACAGTGTCAGTTGGTTGTAGCTTATCTGTGTGTGCTGATCATCTACCTTCTTGAATGAGATGTGGCTAAATGAGCTATGAAACTTTGCTAAGGATATATGCGTGTCATTTTCCAGAATAAACAACTGATAAATGCACACCCACGTCTGAAGAATATTAGAGGATAATCTTGGTTGTAAGAATTTTGGAGCTCCTATTGCTTCTTTTCTTTGATTAAATTTGAGTATTTAGTTTCTCCAGCATTGACTCTGATTCTTAGTAATTAAAATGAGCCAGGGACCACCACAACAGCAGGTATTATCAGCCCAAAAGATCGTAAATAACTGTGGCAAATAAAAGGACTCTGCAAAAAAGCCATAGTGCTTGTTTACCCAACAATAAAAATGGGTGTTTTGTATATATTATCCCTCCTGAACTGTTGATGTTGGCTATTGTATTTGTACGCCAATTGTTATGCCCATTTTCTTGTTATATTTGCATTATTATTATTACCATGTCATTGTGATGTACTGCACAGTCAGCCACAGGAAAAAATATGCTGTAAAAAATATGTACTCTTGTCCTTCTTTGGTTGATCGTAATTGGCAACAGGTCAACTTGAATTTATTTTTCTCAATCTCTATTTCCCTCTGCCTGTGACCTCCAGTCTTGTAAATGCAATGTGTGCAGGAATTTCAGATGTAAGATATCTTGCATTTGGCTCTCTTTTGTGTATTATTTCTTGCACTCTTCAGTTTCTGCTTCTCTGCATTAAAAAGAAAAATGTATTGTCCTAAATAGGACTGAGATTTTAAAACTAACAAGCATCCTTAGTTAGCGACCATTTATGTCAAAGGTTGATGAGCAACTTGAGTCGTTTCCCTCCATTTATATCCAGAAATAACAATCATTCTGAGTTTATTCTCCTCATTAAACATAGCAGTTGATTCCCTTCATTTAGGTGAGAGATTAACGAGATTTTTCCCTGCATATATACGAACATTTATCGTTAATACGGTTTATGTTTTTTATATTACTTTTCCTGTGGCTGACTATGTTTTATATAATGATGTGGGAGTGTTTTTTTGGCGTCTTTGGTGTTTTCATTTCTGTTGATTTATTCTGTAGTCAGTTTGCTTCACCTGACAGAGATTCATAACCGTTAGCTTTATGGCCAAGTGTAGTCAGACTGGAGAGTTAATTTGACTAGTAACCCAGGAGACTCATCCGTACCCCATCACTAAAGCATACTGAATGATTTAGTACTGAAGTGATAAAAGTTGCCTTGTTTTGTCAGATGGATATAAACTGACTATAGTTGTATGTTGAATTGGAATATGTTATACTCTTATCGGTACGTGGGAAAATGTGCCACGTGTTTGAAATTTTATAACTATATGGATTAGGGCATCAGGCTATAGATAGATAGGTAGGGAGAGATCCTAGGGTGCCCATAGACTAAACTATTTTGATATATCTCATTCCATCACACAGTCATTTGCCATATTTTCCTAAGCATGAGCAAGAACCAATTTGCCTGTTAGGCCTCTATCGTCTTTCAACCCAGGGCATCTCAGAAATTAGCAGTATTATGTGTTGAGCAGATAATTTTGTGCAGTATGCCTAGCCCTGGCTTCCTACGCTCCTTATGGGGTGACATAGGATTGGATGATGGCAGACGATGTTGTATAAATTTGCAAGATCTCCAACATCACAGCCAATGGTTGATACTTTTTTAGAATTACTATCGTTATGCTGATTCTTAGGCTATGCTGTTGATATTTCTCCTTCATTGTTGCATTTTCTTGGTCTGTGTATCGTTTGGGTATTTGTGGTGGTGTTGATGTCTGTTGGGTTGGGTTGTCGTGGTTTATGATTAGAGAGAGCAAGGATGTGTGATGTCCCCATGGTTTTGTGTGTGTGTGTAAGATACTAGGATTTGAATGGTAAGTGAATGAGTGTATGAGCCATTTCATTGGGCTTGCAGTTAGTTTCACTCTCTCTTGGGTTTCCTCTTTGCTTTATGGGCCCTATGCATTTTATCCATGTGTAAAAAAAATAAATAAACAGGATAGGAGTGACTGCTTGAAAAAGAAAAAAAAAATGGTTACGATGATTGAAAAATAATTGGTTACGAAGATGATGATGATGATGATTTAGTCCACTTCACTAGGCATGGTACTGATAGTTCGCCCGCTTAATGCTTGTTTATTCTTTGTTCTTTGCTCCCACCTCAAATATTTCTGTCATGAGAGATAGAGAGACCCTGTTGTTGTAGTGCTAAAATCATTACATGCCTCTGACCCTCCTATCACCTGTATTGGCCGTCATAACCTTCCCTTCCAGCAAATTAATTCTCATGATAAATTGAATTCCTTTGTCAGTGGATGATAAACCTATTATATCAAAATTATGCTGTTTTGAAGAATATTTGCTATGTATTAGTAAATCTTGGCTTGTAATCCCACTTGACTGACTACAGAAACCCTGGCAGCCCCAAAGGTATATGTTGAAGGATTGTCTGTTGTGGTAGTGTGGTGTGGTGTGTGGGAGGAGGCCTACACTGTGGTACATGTGGTGAGTGTTTGTAGTAGTGTGTTGTGGTGAGGGGGGAGGCCTTACACTGTGGTAAATGTGAGTGTGGTGTGGTGTGGCAGGAAGCATTACACTGTGGGCATAGTGCATTGTGTGTGAGTTGTGTATTGTGTTGGCATTGAAGTAGAGAAAGATGATGATTGTGTTGAAGTCTGGGTATACTTATTTCACTCTAACTTGGCACAAATTTTCATGTTTTTATTTATTTATTTATTTATTTTTTTTAACGTGTCCCACTGGCAGAAACAAAACATTAGACCTGCATTCACTCCATAGCTTTTCACTGTGACAGACATCATATTTTAATGCCTGTTTACTGTATTCTTACAACTCAGCATTCATGTGAGAGCATAAGCCATTTTTAGACCAAGTTAGAGTTGTGTTTCTCTGGGTATGGTTGAGTCTGAAGGGTGGGTATCTGGTGATGGTTTTTGAAGGTTTCTGTTGTATATCTAGGTAGTAGCTATGTACCGTCTGAAATAGTAGAAATAAAGTTTAAAAAGAAATAAAAAAAAAGGATAACGGCCACAGCCACTTGGCGGTCTGCTCTTGAGCTACTGGACTGCACTTAGGCCACCGGTATTGCAGATGGTCGGAGCCAGTGACCTGTACTGTGAAATTCCATATGCTTTTCACAGCACAGTTCCTTTGGAATGGGGGCCGTTTTAAGGGGGTAGGAAAAAATATGTATCCTTCTGAAAAATAGTGTTGGGTATAGGATGAGAATAGGTTGTAAGTACTCTTTGTAATGTAAGTTCTTATTACATGCTTTCCATAGGTGTTCTTGAAAACCAGCATCATATTTTAGTGCCTATATACTGTATTCTTACAATACAGCATCCATGAGAGAGAGCACAGGGCATTTTTAGATCAAGTTAGAGTAAAAAGAGAGAGAGAGTATAGGTTGTGTTTTTCTGGATGTGGTTGTGTCTGAAGGGTGGGTGTCTCATGATGGTTTTTGAAGGCTTCTGTTTGGCTGTAGTGGCCATGTATATCTAGGTAGTTGCTATGTACCGTCTGAAGTAGTAGAAATAAAGGTTTTTTTTTTTTTTTTTTTTTTTTTTTTTTTTTTGGGGGGGGGGGGAGATGACGGCCACAGCCACTGGCGGACCTGCACTTTGGCTACAGGTATTGCAGGTGGACGGAGCCGGTGACCTGTACTGTGAAATTCCATGTTTCTCACAGTATGGTTCTGTTGGAATGGGGGCCGTTTTAAGGGGGTAGGAAAGAAAATATGTATCCTTGTGAATTTTAGTGTTGGGTATAGGATGAGAATGTTTATCTATCTGTCTGCCTACTGCCAGCTGCCATAATCCCGTAAGGGGGGGCCATTTGACTTTTTTTTTACTTTTATATATGGGGAGGGGCACTAATCCTCCACCAATCTACTTGTTGACACATAGGGAGCACATATGGTTTGATTATATGGTTACCACCCAGCATTGTAAACAGTTTCTTGGCTTATAGATTTTTTTAAAGTACTTTTTGTAATGCAGGTTTTTATTACATGCCTTCCATAGCTGTTCTTCATAACCAGCATCGTATTTTAGTGTTTATATACTATGCTTACAACCCAGCATCCATGAGAGAGGCGATACGTTTGTGGCCATCCCGTACGGGATTAAGGCGTCTGGCAATAGATAGATAGATAGATCCATGAGAGAGAGCACAAGGCATTTTTAGACAAAGTTAGAGTAAAGAGAGGGTGAGAGAGAGTAGGTGTATTCGTGTTTCTCTGGGTAGGGTTGTTTGTGAAGGGTGGGTGTCTGGTGATGGTTTTTGAAGGGTCCTGTTTGGCTGCAGATTTGTGGATGTCTGTAGTGGCCTTGTGTGTATAGGTAGCTAGGTACAGTGTGAAATAATAAAAATAAAGTACTGTATATATATATATATTTATTTATAAAAAAAGCTGTGTACACTCTGAAATAATAAAGTACTGGAATTTAAAAAAAAAAATAAATAAATAAGAGGTTGACGGCCACAGCCATCGGCGGACTGCGACAAGTGCAGGTGGTCGGAGCCGATGACCTGTACTGTGAAATTCCATGTATTTTCACAGCACAGTTCCTTCTGAATGGGGGCCGTTTTAGGGGCGAGAAAAAAATATTGACTATATCTTGTGAAATTTAGTGCTGGCGTGCAGTGTTATAGGCTTTGAATGGCTGTAGTGGCTAGGTAGGCAGTATGTACAGGATAAATTATTAACAGAAAAAAAAGGAAATAAGAAAGGAAAAATAAAAATGGTTGCACATTTTATTTGGATTTAGGTAACTTTCTAATTTGGGGCAGTGGTCAAGTAATAGGTCTAGTACAACTTCCTTGGTGGTTTGAATGGCCGTAATGCTTTTATGTTCCTCTGACAAAGTGGGGCCAGACTGGAGGGTCAGTTGAACTAGTAATCAAGGAGACTCATTCCTGTCTCAGTACTAAAAATTTCACTGTTTCATGGGATTAGTTATTATGAAGTGGTACATGAGGAGGCAGCCTTATAACTCTGTGTGGAGGTCTTGTTGGGTTGTGGTGGTGGTTTATGTGTTCGTGTTTTTCTGCATTGAGAGTCCCCTTGTTGTCCTGTGTCTGTGTGTTTAGCCACGAGGGATTTTTGGCACTGAGAACACCAGCTGGTATTGTAGTGGTGTTGGTCTGGAATAGGAAAGTCCTGGAGTTGATAATTTTGAAGCACTTATGTAGGGAGAAATATGTGAGGTAGTCAGGATTCCAGGGGCTTAAATGGTCAGTGAGTGAGCATCTGGCCCTTTTCACTGGACATGGCCTGGTTATATCAGTGCCACCACCTGAAGGTGTCTGCCCTGCACCGCAATTTTATAACAATTGGGTGCGTAAGGTGAGAAGTGTGAATTTCGGGGTAGGGTTGTGAGGCAGACTGGAAAAAAATACGAGACAAGGTCATAGGGTGGCTGCCAGAGATTGAGCAGCATAGACAGCCACCATTAGGTGACTATGGCCAATGAATGCATGTTGGAGCCTTCATGAATGGTACGATACAAATGATATAAAAATACTGAACTGTTTCTACAGGCCCATCATGTACACCTCAGTATATATATGCATAGCTTTGAAATACTGTATATATAAACACATCATCTGAGATCTAGTGGCACATTTTCCACACAGTTTAAAACAGAATATGTGTAAATTGTGAGTTTTGTTTGTGTATAATGCCAGCAGTAAGTAATTCCTCATTTAATAATTGATATATATTCCCGTAAATTGCTGATTGCGTGAAGTTAGGGTCGGGTCCCAGCAAGAGGGACTTTTTCTCCAGCATTTAAGGATCATATGCAAGACAGAACTAACTAGCAAGATTTATTTGTGTTAAATTAAAAAAAAATTATATTTTTAGATGAATTAACATTGATCTTTCACAGCACACCTTTGAGATTAATTAAGAAGTTTGTGAAAAGTGTATTTTTGAGTGACATTAAGAGAGAGACTGTGCTTAGTGAAAGTATCTTAAATGAGGAATTACTGATAGGGGTTTGCCAGTAAATTATTATTATTATTATTTGACCCACAAGCAGTTTTTGAAGCATAAACTAATGATACCCCTTGCTGGCATTAATATTACAAAGGAAAACAAAGTTGAGTGTTTATTCTCTGTGTGTTTTAGTACTTCATATAGTTAAGTATTGTATTAGGCTTCCTCTTCTCCTCCTCGTTGTTCTTCTCTTCCTTCCTCTTCCTCCCCGTATTGTATTAGGCTTCCTCTTCTCCTCCTCCTTGTTGTTCTTTTCCTCTTCTTCCTTCCTCTTCCCCTCCTCATTCTTCTTCCTTCCTCCTCCTCCTCATTCTTTTCTTCCTTCCTCCTCCTCCTCATTCTTTTCTTCCTTCCTCCTCCTCCTCCTCATTCTTTTCTTCCTTCCTCCTCCTCCTCCTCATTCTTTTCTTCCTTCCTCCTCCTCATTCTTTTCTTCCTTCCTCTTCCTCCTCCTCATTCTTTTCTTCCTTCCTTCCTCCTCCTCATTCTTTTCTTCCTTCCTCCTCCTCCCCTTTTTGTATTAGGCTTCCTCCTCCTCTTCCCCCTCTTATTGTATTAGGCCTCCTCTTCTCCTCGTTCTTCTCTCCCTTTTCTTCTTTCCTCTTCCTCCCCTCTTTCTTCCTCTTCCTAACCTTACCACCCTGCAACCCACCCTTGCTAAGCCCTACCAGGTGTCCCTTGCTATTCCTGTCATCCTTGTCCTGTTGTTCCATTCCTGTTCTGTCAACCATGTCCTGTCCTTCCACCCCTGTCCTGCCATCACTTACCTGCCCTGCACCCTTGCACTTTCCTTCCCTCCCCTACACCCATGCAATACACTGTACAGTCATGCCCTCCCCTACACCCTTGCAGTATGCAGCCATGCCCTCTCCTACACCATTGCAATATGCAGCCATGCCCTCCCCTACACCCTTGCAATATGCAGCCATGCCCTGCCTTGCCTTGCCCCTGCCCTCCCCTCCTTGCTATTCGTACCTGTGCCTGCTGTTCTTGCCTAGGGTGTCCTGCCCTTCCATCTCTTGCTGTATCCTGCTTGTCTTACCTTGCTATGACCTGCTCTGTTGTGCCCTTCCATCATCTGTGCTATGTCATGCTTTGTGCCCTACACCCATGCACTGTCATCTGCACTCTTGCCATGCCCTGCCATCCTTGGCCTGTCCTCCTCCTTGCTATTCTTACCCTGTGTCCTGCTATTTTTTCCTTTGTGTGTCCTGCCCTTCCATCTCTTGCTGTATCCTGCTTGTCTTGCCTTGCTATGACCTGCCCTGTTGTGCCCTTCCATCATCTGTGCACAAAGCCCTGCCACCCCTGTCCTGCCCTACACCCATGCACTGTCATCTGCACTCTTGCTGTGCCCTGCCATCCTTGGCCTGTCATCCCCTCCTTGCTATTCTTACCCTGTGTCCCGCTGTTCCTGCCTAGGGTGTCCTGCCCTTCCATATCTGCTATTTTTTCCTTTGTGTGTCCTGCCCTTCCATCTCTTGCTGTATCCTGCTTGTCTTGCCTTGCTATGACCTGCCCTGTTGTGCCCTTCCATCATCTGTGTTATGTCCTGCTTTGTGCCCTGCCACCCCTGTCCTGCCATCTGCACTCTTGCTGTGCCCTGCCATCCTTGGCCTGTCATCCCCTCCTTGCTATTCTTACCCTGTGTCCCGCTGTTCCTGCCTAGGGTGTCCTGCCCTTCCATATCTGCTATTTTTTCCTTTGTGTGTCCTGCCCTTCCATCTCTGGTTGTATCCTGCTTGTCTTGCCTTGTTGTGTCCTTCCATCATCTATGCTCTGTCCTGCCCTGTCCTTCCTCTGTCCTGCTCCATGTGTCTTGTTTTGTTTGTTTTTAATATATGTTTCTTTTATTCTTTAATGTCTTTGTATATTGTCCTGTTAAGTTCATAATTTTTTCTAAGTGCTAAATTTTGAATATGTTATAAGTTACTTATATATGTATAGTACTTTGAAAAATATCAGAAAAAGAATACCAATAGATAGTTCATAATTTTTTCTAAGTGCTAAATTTTGAATATGGTATAAGTTACTTATATATATATAGTACTTTGAAAAATATCAGAAAAAAATACCAATAGACATGAATAGTACGAAGTGATGTCTCCTTCGTACTATTCATGTCTATTGGTATTCTCTTTCTGATATTTTTCAAAGTAATATACATATATATATATGTATAGTACTATACATATATAAGTACTATACAAAAAAGGTATATGTTATAATAAAGACATTGTAATAATACATTGGTTTTATTTCCACTAAGATACATTGAAGTGAAGAAGGTGGAAACCACTAAGATACATTTAAGTGAAGAAGGTGGAAAAAAAAAAAACTATCTCGATAAATCGGCCAGAGAAATAAGGACTGGGAACCCCAAGGGAGGGTTGCCAGTCCGTATTTTCGTGGCCGATTTATCGAGATAGGTTCTGTGCCCTACCCCAAGATGCTTCCAAGAGCGTGCCCTTCAAATCACTGTGTAGATGCCATGTCTTGTATTGCTCTGCCCAGCTAATGCCAGGCAGAGCTATACAAGAACACATGGCATACAACAGAGTGATCAAAAGGGCTACTTAACATGCATTGCTAAACACTGTGTGCACCACGCAACGTGTGTTTGCTAAGGCATGTTAAACAGGAAGCAATGCACCATTAGTCAACATGGCATACAGTATACCAAAGACATGAGCCAATTAACCCCTTCAGTATGAGGACATTTTATTCCTGCTGATGCCACACGATTTTATTCAGCTTGGAGTGCGATCTCATACTGGAGGGAACATTGCCTCCCTTCAGTATGAGACCCCCTTCCTAAGCTGAGTAAAATCGTCTGGCAGCAGCAAGAATAAAATCATCTGGGACACAGCAACAATACACTGAGAAAAGATGTAACAGTACTGAAGAGGTTCAAAAATACCAACATGGACTGGTTGTGATGCATGTTAAATATCAACAAAATCACATTCCACTGAACAATATTTACTCTTCACTAACTTGGCCCAATTTTTCAGTCTTTTCCAGCTGTGTCACATAAGAGTAACTCGAGGCACAGAAAGGCAATGCTATTACTCATAATCCTTTTCACACTGTGCCTACTATCCTGTTTTAAGAAAGTTACAACTCATAATTCAGGCTGGAAAGATTTAAAATTTTAGGCCAAGCTAAAGTTCAGAGTATAATCTCAAGCAAACAAATAAAACTGTAAAAATATATAATGGCCATATTACTATAACAATGTGAAAGTGTGGACATGCTATATCTACCTATAGCCAGACACCTTGATCCTGTGAGGGTACATATCTCCTCCCTGTCCACTGCCATCTACCTGCCCTCACCCCAGATTACACCCCACCCCTCCTTATCATATACCTCTCCATATCTATCTCATTCTCAGACCACCCACCCCCCTGCCTCTCCCCCCACCTCACTCACATACACCCTCCTGTTGAAGTTTCCTACTCTCCATTCCACCAACTTACATCCCCTCCCCTATCCCTCCATTTTCCTCACATACACTCACCTAGTTAGTCTTTCACACACCCCAACTTACACCCTCCTCTCCTCTCCATCTCTATCTCATCCTCAGCTCCCCCGACCTCACTCACATACACTCTCCTGATTATATTTCCTACTCTCCATTCCCCCAACTTACACCCCCTCTCATTTATCTCTCCTCTCCATCCCTCCATCTCATCCTGAGTCTCCACCTCACTCACATACACTCTCAGAATTAATCTTCCTACACCCCCAACTTACACCCTCCTCTCTCATGCACCTCTCCACTCCATCCTTCCACCTCACTCACATACACTCTAGGCTCCTAGTCCACTCCTCCAACTTACACCCCCTCTCTCATATACTGTACCTCTCCACTCCATCCCTCCATCTCATCCTCAGTCTCCCTCTGTCACTTTCCCCACCTCCACCTCACTCACACAAACCCCTACTTAGTCTCACTCTCCATCCCCCCCACTTACACCTCCCTCTCATACCTCTATTCCATCCCTCCACCTCACTCTCATACTCCACCCCCAACTTACACCCTCCTCTCCTATATACCTCCACTCATCCCTCCATCTCATCCTCAGTCTCACCCTCCCTCTTACCCCACATCCACCTTACATACACTCCTAGTTAGTTTCTCTCTCCATCCCATTTCAATTTACAACATCCTCTACTCAATCCCTCAGTTTCCCTCTTCCCCCCTCCACCTCACACACATTAGGGCCGATTCACACTACACGGTTCGTCTCCGTACGGCTTTCATACGTTAATTTTTTCGAAATCAATGGGGCTGTTCACACTATATTTTCCGTTTATTGTTCATCTTTCGTGCGCCTTTCACTCGTACGGATCGGCTACGTTTGGAAGAAATCTCTAACGAACGAAACGTATACGTATGGAAACGCTCCGTACCTCCACCGATCAGTGTGATCATCGATACGTATCAGTCACGGTGTGTTTACAGACGACAGAGGACAACTTCAGCCTGTCACTGCTTTTGGCCGTGAACAGTACTATAAGCAGTCATGAGTGACGAGAAGTTATTAGAACTGGTCAGAGGCTACGAGGAACTATATGACATGGGCAACAGAAAATACAACGATAACCATGTGAAAGAAAAAATATGGAAATTAATAGGAGAGGGATTGGAAAAATTGGGTAAGATATTTAAAATATTTCACTATTTTATTATAACAGTGTGACAAATAGCATTTTATCCTTCATCCTATTCATTACCATTCATAGGGTATCTCTTAACACCCTATCCATTACCATTCACTGGCTCTCTCTCAAGTAGCCTATTAATTACCATTCACAGGTTCTCCCAACATCCTGTTCATAACCATTGGTAGGTTCTCTCTCAACCCTCTTTATGCCCATGGAAGAGAACCAGTGGGACTTCAAGAATCTTTTAAATTTCTTTTACAACGAATGCACCTTGTGGAGCATTTCCTCCCTGTCTAGTTATGTCTACTAAAGAGCTTGCATTGTTCGTGACATTCATGGTTGTAACATCAGTGGCATTGTCACCTAAGTAGTTGTGCAAAAATGAAAGTTGCAGCAAGCTGCTTTACACTAATTTCTGAGGCTTCTTGTCGGAGCCACAGCTGCACGCAGACTGACGAGATCATGGACGTATAGTGTGAACAGTGACATAGCAAATGAACCGTAACCCTACGAAGACGAACCGTATAGTGTGAATTGGCCCTTAGTCTCTCACTCCAGCCCTCCATCTCATCCTTGGTCTCCCCTCCTACCTCACTCACATACACTCCTAGTTAATTCTCTCCCTCTCCACTCCATCCCTCAGTCTCCCAATTCTAATTTATGGAGCATAGACAACCAAATGACATATGATTTCTTACTAAACTCGTGGAATGTTGCCATAACCTACCTACCAATAACAGATCTTTGTAAAAAAAAAATAAATAAATAAATAAATAAAATGGCTACGTTATATTTTTACAAGTAATGAAGTAACATTTCTCGCCTTTTAAGACTTCGTTCCCTTAAAAAACCTTGGAATAGCACTTCTAAAAAATTACAAGGTTACTTATGAACTGGCTGCTACAGTTTATATAACCTTTGTTAATTTCTTGGTCATAAACACACACATCTTAACCAAGACTGGCTGAAGTTTAAATCTATTGCTCATGGTCTGGTGCAAGTAGGCAACTAATAAAGTACTGTATGTATAAAATCAGTAATGCTGTTCCTGGCCTACCAAGCCATTCATACCCAGGCAACAGGTCTTTTAGTCCAACATGACAGATGAACACTACAGTAGGTAATTTTTAGGCAATGTTGTTCCCACAACAATTTAAATCAATATTTTATGCAAGGAAGAAGGAACCAAATGCTAGAAAACCTGAACGACTGTTCCCTCCAACAAAAAACTAAGTTAAGTGCCAAATTCAAGATCGTTCATCTTGAGATGCCTAGACACAGCATTAAAAAGACTGGAGGATCATAGGCAGTAGGAAGAGTGAAAAGCAGTTCCAGAGTTGACCTACTGCGTACATGAAGGTTAACTCCTGCATTTGAGAGCTGGACAGAAAACGGATGAGAGTTTGCTGCTAGACAGGTGCTATGCACCCGCCAGGGTGGTGGAGGGATGCAAGCAGATGTTTCGGAGGGGCAGTGACCATTGACACAGCAGTACAAATGAGATAAACATGCAACAGTTGTAGTCAGATGGAATAAAAATTGGCAAGCTGCATCACTATGTGCCACTGATGCAATATGTCGAGATGTTTCAAATAATTTTTGGTCTGCACCAGGAGCATGCATTTTTTTTTTTTTTTAGCTGCAGTTCTTTGGTTGTGCGTTTAGTATTTTGATTAAAAGTTGCAGCAATACTTCACTCATTGGCAAAGCAACTGACGTTAGATTTAAAAAGCACAATTAATTTTACTACCTCTCAAATATCGGAAATTATAAGACTGCCTTGTCAAAATCAAGCTGTTTTTCATTAGTCTTAAAAGGCGATAAACTCTACTCCACTAGACAAAATATTGAAACATTTATATTAAAGAAGCATTTACATTAAAGATACATTTATTGGAATAAAGAAAATATGGTCAGCACATATAAATATATAAGTAATGGATATGGGATCATGAGGGCCGCAATATATTAAAATCTACACGAGTGAAGTTCTGCTGAAAAATCCTATGGTCTAACTGACTGGCCAAGAGATGCTCCCACATCCACAAATACTGTACAGTGCATATACAGATGTCCTCGTTTAGCCACAGGTATGGCCTAAACTAAGAGTATTCCCACCATACAACTGGTAATGGAAAATTCTGCACCCTGACTAAACTTTACAGAAACACTTATCAACTGACAGAAAAAAAAAAAAAAAAAAAAAAAAAAAAAAATGAAGACACTGGAGAATGAGAGGGGTTGCATTGGTGGAAAAAAAAAAAAAAAAAAAAGGGGGGGGGGGAAGGTTAGTTAAAAAAAAAAAAAAAAAAAATGAAGATAGGGGGATAGGGGTTGCATTGTTTGAAAAAATTAATAAATAGAGGGGTTGCACTGGGGAAAAAAAAAATGGAGTGGGGCAGGAGAGGGGTTGCATTGTTTGATGGTCCTTAATTATGAGGTATGACAGTCTCCTTGGTTACTTCGTTTATTTTCCTATCGCTTACAAAGGCTTCAACATGCCTGCATAGCCTTGGTCACCTAATGGCAACTCTCCATACTACTTGATCTCTGGCAGTCTCCCTGTCCAGTCCCTTATCCCTGAGGTCTCACTCTGACTTCATCCCAGGTCTTTTTTTAGTCTGCCTCTCACAACTCGACCCTAAACAATCACAGCTCTCACCCTCCATCCTCTCCACAAGTCCAAACCATCTCAACCTACCCCTCCTCATCACTACATCAATACATTCAAGTCCCATTCTTCTTCTCAACTCTTCAACTGCAGTCCTAACACCCCTCCCAAGGCCTGTCATTCAAGGATGCACTAAAAACAAATCTAATTGTTGTCATTACTGTATGTTTAAGCCTATGAACATCCTCATCCTTCACTGCCCAGGTCTCACCACCATACAGCATTACACTCCTAACACGTGCCACATACAAAGATCCCTTAGCACTGACGGAGAGCCCTCTCAATGTCAGGAGGCAACAGCTCTCTGAACTTCCTCCAGCTACTCCTTACCCTAGCCACACAGCTAACACCAGCTCCACCTCCAGCACATAGAATGTCCTCAAAAAAAAATTTAAAAAATCCGCCACACACTCAACAGCAAGACTAATCCTTTCATGCCTGAAATCTCCATATGCTCCCCCCCCCACACACACACACTGCACACACCATGTCAGCATTTTTCACAGTCTACCTCTAACACCACATACACAGCCTCTCACCAAACAGTGAACAAGTTGCAATTCCTTCCCACACCCTAGTGGTAATCCACACATGGCCACACTCCCTCAGCTTTGACAGTACCACCACCAGCCCTAGATACCATCACCCTTGGTTACTAGTCGTATCAACCCTCCAATCACACTACACACTGCCATCAACTGAGACAAAAGGGAACAGGGATCTGTCAGGTTTGATAACATGCTATAACAAATTTAACAGACAATGGAGAAAGTTGCCTTCATGAGGTGGCAGTCTCCTTGGTTATGGCTACTAGTCATATCAATGTGCTATAGCAATACACTTTACAGGTACAGGAGGCTTGCTTTCATGTGTCTCCTTGATTACTAGTCCTGCAGGCGGTAGGTGACTGTGATCATCCACTCACTTGATATACAGTGCAACCTCTTAAATTCGAAGTTCTTGTGTCCTTTTGATACTTTTGAAAAATTTGAACTTTTAATAAAGCATTTCTGTGGCTGTCTTAATTCTCATGGTTTAGACATGCTTTTGACACAAGCTTTGTTGTCTGGGCTAACTAGCTGGCTTCAGGCATCCTATTTTCCATTGTTAACACTACCATTTATCTCATCTCTTAACTCAAGGATCAGTACTATAATAGCTACAAACCATGAAGTGTTTCTTTCACATTTCCTTTCCTCATCTTGTGTATGTCCCCTTGTTCTAAAACACTTTGCAGTTGTATTCATATTTAACATCAATCAGTAAGTTGTAAGGGACAGTAATTATGCATTCATTTATTTACGTAAAAACTACAGTACTGAACATGAATATTTACATCTTTCAGCAACCACCATCCACTCCTTGATGTAGCACTGCCCACTATCTCCATTATTTTTGTTTCTGTCCTCCTCTCTCCCTATTTCTCACATCTTTCCTGTCAATTTTTATTACTCCTTCCTTTTCAGGTGGCTTTACATTGAGTAACATGCCTAATGGCTTTCTGTAAGCCAGAAAACCATTTACAATGCTGGGTGGTAACCATATAACCAACCCATACATGATGCTACACTTCACATATTGTGCACTGATTACACAGTTTATTTTATGACATTTTATGATACGTACAATTACTGCCAGTCTGCATTACTATAATCTTGCAGAAATACTGCAATCTCAGTGATGAAATACATAAGTACATTGTGTGTGTGTGAAAAAAAAATGGAAGATGGTGGTGGTTTATATCTACTCAAAAATAGATTGCACAGTGGTTTAACTGTGATGCAAATGATCTATTAGAATTACACTAAGACTGCTGCCTACCAACAATCATGCTTCAGTCAAAAGTGAATAAAATCAGTTGACGTCTGACAAGTGGTGTTGCATGGTGTTGCGTGATAAAGGAATATTTACCATAATTCCACTCAAAAACTTAAAAACCTTATCACACTGCTTTGTAATGTCATACACTGTCAGGTTTAACACCACCGCTATCTTTGACAACACCTGCAATGAGTTATTTACTCTAGTTTCAGTTGGTACAGCACTGAGAACTGTCAAATTTGTCATACATGGTAGTTTCCATCACCAGTCATTTCACAACACACACTAAGTACTTGTGGCTGCATTCTTATACTGCATCATTTTTGTTCCCAGCACTGCACTAATTGGTAAAGCCAGGACACCTGTTTGAAGCCACAATTATGGTCAAATTTGGATACGATAAAACTGACTCAAATAATAAAGAGCTTACCCAAGAGGAGGAAAGGAAATTATTATTATTATTATGGGTGACCACACGCTTTATGGTGAGGTCATCAGTACCAGATGGGTGTAGCTGGGTATTTTTTTTTTACTAGTCTCTGGTTATTTCTGAGCTAGTTTTGGTAAATAAAAATGACATTTTTCATAAATTAAGGCAATTGAACTTTAGAGGTTTGCAAACTTTTGAGGTTGCACTGTAGTACTACCTATTCTTCCTTCAACTTTATCATTCTGTTTGTCCTCACTCCCTACTTCTCCCTTTCCTTCCTGTCACTTTTTCTCTTCTTTCCACTTCATGTGGTTTTACACCAGGTGACAGGCCTAATGGTTTCCTGCAACCCAGGAAACCATTTACAATGTTGGGTAGTAACCATATCACCAAATGTGATATGGTTACCACCATAATGTGGGGCCTGCTATGGTGCCCATGTTAACTGGATTATGCAAATGCAGCATCCATCCAGGAACCAAACCTCCACACTATTCAACGCACCTTGCCGTTGCAGGGCAGTGTCAGCCACAAGGGAACACTGGTTCATTAAATGAGGTGGCAAGGCTGTTACTTGCCTGTGGTTGATGGGCCTGCTTGGCCAGGCAGACTGGGGTTGATCAACAACGTACTTCAATTCACAATGCCATCAAACAAAACATGCCCCAATTCCCTCCCTTATCCTCCAAGGATGGTGGAGTACACGAGTCTCCTTGGTTACTAGTCTAGCACCTCCCTATCATCCCATAAAGGAATGTGGTGGACTACAGGATAAGGGCCAATTCAGCCAGCAGACCAACATGTTCCTGTTCTCCTGGCCACAAAATACATCACTTCAGCACTACCATATAAACCAGCCAGGGAACACGTTGACAATTACTTCGATTTAAAGTACTGTACATGAAAACAGCACTTCTTCATGACTAGCATAAACGAGGACTTTCTGTACACACAACTACAGTTCTTTCACTTAAACTTGGCCAAGACATATCCTTTGACAGCTGACTTCACTTAGTTCACTGCCTCTACAAGCTTTCCACCACACTGCATGACTAACATCACTAATTTTGATCTAATACAGTATAGCTAAACACGATTCAAAGATGGTAATTTTAGGTTGTTGGAACCTTTCCACAGCACTTCTTCGTGACTAGAAAGGTATTTTTAGGCCAAGTTAAAGCAAAATGATTGAGATGCAGTTTTAACACATTACCAATCTTCTTGAAACATACAGCATATTCCTCTACCCAGCTGGCTTATTTACCCAGCTGGCTTCATCTTGCCATCTTGATATCTTCTTCATAGATCATGTTAGACGCCATCTGTTTCCTGCAAATACAACAACACATTAGCTGTGTTTCTATCTACACCCACACCCACTGACCTACTCTACACCTACACCCACTGACCTAATGTACACCCAGACCCACCGACCTAATCTACACCAACACCCACTGACCTACTCTACACCAAAACCCACTGACCTAATCTAAAACACACACACACACACACACACACATATACACCTAACCTTCAAACACCAGCCAACTGGATTACCTAAACACAAGATCACAAGTTTAAATTCTGTACCTAAACAACAAGAGCCTATCTGCACAGACTGCAGTCAATATTTAAGTTTCTTTCAAACCTCCACAATGTGCAAAACTTGTATTAAAATGCCTCCTTATGGCCAAAACTGACAACTGTTTAATAATCAGCTGATGCAACAGCTGACCTATCAAATC
>NC_137022.1:24245631-24291814 GCF_032717465.1 Coenobita brevimanus | reverse complement strand
CTGTATTTTGTCATCAGTGGTGTGAATACCATCAGAGCTTAATTTGTGGCCTAAGAAATTTATTTCCTTAAAGCAAAATTTGCATTTAGAAAGTTTAATTTTTAATCCAGCATCACTAAGCTTTTGTAAGAGTAAGTCTAATTTCCTGAGATGATCCTTAATATTCTTCGTTGCGATAATAATATCGTCCAAGATAAAAAAATATTCCTTTTCCTAAAATTCCGGACAATACGTACTTCATAAGACGCTTGAACGTGCCAGGGGATGTCCTCAGTCCCATTGGCATTCTTTTATATTGATAATGGCCTCTGTTTGTTGAAAAGGCAGTGTATTTACGTGACTCCTGAGATACCGGAATCTGATAGTATCCGTTTAGGAGATCGATGGTCGAGAATATATTATTCTCAGGACCAATATTCTGTAGAACATCACTTAGCAATGGCATGGGAAATCTGTCTGGGATGGTGTGATTATTTAGTTTACGGTAATCTACTACCGCACGCATTTCTCCATTTCTCTTGGGCACAAAGAAAAGGGGAGCGTTCCACGGAGAAACTGAAGGCTCAATAATTCCAAGCTTTAACATTTCATCGACATACTGATTAGCAAGTGTACGTTGGGAGTGTGGTATGCGATAAGCTGGTACGAAAATTGGTGGTGTTTCTGGGTGCACATTAATCATGTGATTAATCAAGTTAGTACACCCTAATTGTTCTCCGGGCAAGGCTACGGTGTCCCTGTGTGTTTCCAACAGGGTTAACAAATCATTTTCTTCGTCAAATTCACCTGAGTGAATTAAATTCTCTTTTATTCTTTCTCTATCCGTAGATTTTATCTCACTTGTTACTCCACCAATATTTATTTCCTTCACAGGGGCTAAACATTTTTCAATATTAACTATGCAAGTTCCCTTCTTCAACTGAACTTCCCCATTCATGTGATTAATAATGAATATCTGAGTTAGCCCTTCGTCGTTCGTATGACATAATGCGTTTTCTACTGACAATCCCTTTACTTTACATAATTCTTCTAAGACAAGAACAGTACTATTCCGTAATTTGCTCTTTATGGTAACCTTCATGTATGAATTAGGTGGTATAACCAAATCATTAGTGAGATGAGCTGGAAAAATTGATAAATCAGTACTGTTAGCTGGGTCACTAATTCTGGAGGATGGGGTTGCTGGTGTAAGTGGATCTATACACTCATCTGTTTGTGTATGTTTGTTTAAGCCTTTAATATTACCAATTCTTTTTGGCTCTCTTCTACTAATCGGTGAGGGCTCTGAAAGTATTTCCTCTATAAATTCATTATCAAAGTCTATTCCATTCATTTGTGGGAGTATAGTTATGTTCTCAGTTCTCATGGATCTTAAGCCCAGTAACATATGAGCTTTAATTGCTAAGTTTTCAACGATATAGAACAATGCAGAGAATGGTCTTGTAGTTTCTGTGAAACTGAGATTTAATCTTATCATACCTTTTACTGTAATCTCTTGACCATCTACTGTGTTTAATTCTAAATCAGCTTCATCCAGAAAAGTTACTTTCTTTTTATTTTTAAGAATTCTATTTAGTTCTTCATGTGTTATTAAGTTCACTGGAGAGCCTGTATCTAAAAATAAGGAAACGTTTGGATCCTCACATACAGCTGGTATCAAGATACACTCATTTCCCAACATGCCTCCTATGTGAAGTTTAACCTTGTTCTTTTTTATGTTTGTTCGTTTTTTGTCATGACTTGGTCTTCCCGATTTGAACATAGACACAATTTTTTCTACTGTTTTGCAATCACTAGTCCAGTGCCCTTGGTATCTATGATGCCTACAGTAAGGACCAAACCCTTGTGTCTTTTGATTATCCTCTTTGCCTTGATAAAGCATTCATACCTTGTGTGTCCTGGTTTTGCACAGTAATGACACAGAATGGACCTATCCCTTGACTGTGACCTACGAGGTGATTTCCCATAAAAAGTGTTGTTTATAGCGCGAGACCTGCTCGGGCTGCGCGAAAACTTATGAAACTGCCTGTAGGAAGGCGTGTGGGAACGAGGTCTAGGCGTCTTTGCTTGTTTGGGCTGCCTCATTTCAGGTCGCGATCGATTTTGTTCTCTGTTTGGGGTCGGTGTTGATGTTTTCACAGCTGATACTGTCTCAGGTACCCTGATTCTACCAGAATGTGCATGTGTGTCGACCACACCTGCTTTACTGCACTGCATCTCTACCTCGTTCATTAAGTCTAGTAAGCACATTCCAGGGATGTACGCGATTGTTTTGGCGATCTTAAGGATTCTATCAGGTAATTTACACAAGGCAGCTACATAACCAATGATGTCCACGACGAGGTCTGGGGACATCTTTCCATCATCTGTTATCCACTTAGAATTCTCCAGAGTAGCTAATAGGGTTCTCTTGATTGTGGAGACATCAGCAGTTATTTCACTGAGCACATGGTTTGTAGTGTGCTCCCTTACAAGATCTACAATTTTATGTAATTCTGGAATTATACCTGGCAAGAAGTTCATACCTCCAGAAAATTTCTTCAGAAATTCAGTTTTAAATTCATCATATGTCCTAGCACGATGTAGCTTATCGGAGCGCAATAAATTGCTTGCTGGACATCTTTCCTGGCTTATGCAAGATGAAAAAATAGCAATTTTCTCTTGTTCATCTAGTATGTGGCGCTTGATGAACATTTGTTCGCACTGACTGATTAATGAAATGACATCAATGCGATCCTTGTCTGTGCCAGAGAATTTTGGGGCAGTCTTATCCTCGTGATACACAAAAACGTGAGGTGTGGTTTTTAGATCAGCAGTATTTGTTTCTTGATTCATATTTAATGATTGCCCTGTTAATTCAACTTGTACGAGTTTATCGTTATGTGAGGGAATGGTAGAATATGTATGACCGGACCGGTGAACCCTGTTAAGTATATTGGCATACGTATTTAAGGCAGCTGCGAAGTCGATACTCTCAACATCTGAAGGGGTTTCCCACTCATCATCCGAAACTCCCGTATTTGTTTCCTTATCTATAACGTGTGGTGTGGGTTGTACAATGGGTGGGCTGTCTCTTAACTGTGAGTCTGATGTTGTGGCAATTTGTGTGTCATCTGGTATTAACGTGGGTGGTTGCGAAAATATTCCTGTCATTAAGATATGATGTTATGAAATACGCCTCTTGTTTATTTATGTCCTAGCAAACTAGATGATTAAATAAGTTGAATATAGCTAATTTTAGCACTGAGAAGAAATGAGCAAGTATAATTTTACCCACTTGATACAGATCGTAGAGGTGTGTCGATACAAAAGTCGATCTCGGAAGAAAATACAGGTTTGATTGAAGATCTCTTGATAATTCTAGTGGTGTGTTGATGGACGATATTACTCAGGAAACTCCATGGCCTGGTATTTGTAGTGGTTAACGGCTGTCCCAGGCAAACCTCAACATAGAACGTCGAATTTCCAACTTAACTGTGAAAATAAGTGAATATGAGTAGGAGCTATGTGAATAATGAGTAATGAGTAGTGGGTGAGAAGTGCCTGGTGTCCGTCACACGTTGCTTGGCATGGCAGACTCGCGTTGTGATGTCATCTCAGCACATGGTGACGTCGGCTTCCCACACTGGTAGCTGTGGTGAGTGAATGAGTAGCGATGAGTAACTTGAGTGAAGACGAGTGAGTAAGATGAGTTGTAAATCGTGTCTCACTCTTCGTTTGTTTGTTCCCTTTATTCTATGTGGAAGTTTTCTCTGTCCTTTTCTCTAGTGATTTATTCGTTGTGGGATGAAGACTGCCGCTACTTGTAGGTGCGTGTAGAAGATTATACAGACGACGTAGAGTTGTTAATTGTAGTTGATTGTAGATGGCTGTAGTTGATTGTAGATGGCTGTAGACTTTGTAGAACTGAAGCTAACCTTGTAGTCTCGGTTGCTTTTGTAGAAATTTGCTTTTAATTCGGAGACGATGTCCGCAGATTTGCTGGTTTGTCGTTAAGCTACTTGCAAGGCGTCGAGTGATCTCTTGACCTCTGCATCAGCGTAATGATCTGGGAGACGGAGGGGGCAGGAGCTGATATTGTTGGTTGTTGTCAATCTTGATATTTTGTAGGAATTTAATGTTGATTCGTAGACGAGGTTCGTATACGTTCGCTGCTACCAAATGTCATAAAGACTTTGTAGTTACTTGTAGAGAAGTATATTTTAGACTTGTGGTCGAGCGGCTTTTATATCTTGTAGTAGTTTCCCCACCAGATGTCATGTAGTGACAGGAGAGGTAAAGAATAGTATGGAACTATTTTTATTTGTCTTGGAAATATTAAACAGGTATAATAGTATAAGTCCTGGGTAGCTACCTCCCTGTCTCGCTATCTCTCTCTCTCTCTCTGTTCTAAAGCTAATCTCCGTCTCGACCTCTCTCTAGGGTCGCTTGTCTCCTTCTAAACTCTCTTTCCTAAAATCTCGTGTAGTAGGGTGTGTGTGTCACGTATCTTCCTCATGGCAACAGAACTTTCTCACGAGAGGACTGCTGACGGCTAACTGAATCATCATCTTACTGGCCGCTGTCGTCAGCTTTCCCCCGTGTAAGCGTTTAGCGCTGCTCGCTTCTCGCAAACACAACACCTTCTCATCATTTGACTTCCTGCTTCTATCTGTCTCTCTATCTATCTATTTATCTATCTATCTATTATGTAGTCCTATAGCACTGTAGTACTACCTATTCTTCCTTCAACTTTATCATTCTGTTTGTCCTCACTCCCTACTTCTCCCTTTCCTTCCTGTCACTTCTTCTCTTCTTTCCACTTCATGTGGTTTTACACCAGGTGACAGGCCTAATGGTTTCCTGCAACCCAGGAAACCATTTACAATGTTGGGTGGTAACCATATCATCAAATAATGGGGTGATGTGGGGCCTGCTATTGTGCCCATGTTAACTGGATTATGCAAATGCAGCATCCATCCAGGAACCGAACCTCCACACTATTCAACGCACCTTGCCGTTGCAGGGCACTGTCAGCCACAAGGGAACACTGGTTCATTAAATGAGGTGGCAAGGCTGTTGCTTGCCTGTGGTTGATAGGTCTGCTTGGCCAGGCAGACTGGGGTTGATCAACAACGTACTTCAATTCACAATGCCATCAAACAAAACATGTCCCAATTCCCTCTCTTATCCTACAAGGATGGTGGAGTACATGAGTCTCCTTGGTTACTAGTCTAATACCTCCCTATCATCCCATAAAGGAATGTGGTGGACTACAGGATAAGGGCCAATTCAGCCAGCAGACCAACATGTTCCTGTTCTCCTGGCCACAAAATACATCACTTCAGCACTACTATATAAACCAGCCAGGGAACACACTGACAATTACTTCGATTTAAAGTACATGAAAACAGCACTTCTACATGACTAGCATAAACGAGGACTTTCTGTACAGACAACTACAGTTCTTTCACTTAAACTTGGCCAAGACATATCCTTTGACAGCTGACTTCACTTAGTTCACTGGCTCTACAACCTTTCCACCACACTGCATGACTAACATCACTAATTTTGGTCTAATACAGTATAGCTAAACACGATTCAAAGATGGTAATTTTAGGTCGTTAGAAACCTTTCCACAGCACTTCTTCGTGACTAGCAAGGTATTTTTTGGCCAAGTTAAAGCAAAATGACTGAGATGCAGTTTTAACACATTACCAATCTTCTTCAAACATACAGCATATTCCTCTACCCAGCTGGCTTATTTACCCAGCTGGCTTCATCTTGCCATCCTGATATCTTCTTCATAGATCTTGTTAGACACCATCTGTTTCCTGCAAATACAACAACACATTAGCTGTGTTTCTATCTACATCCACACCCACTGACCTACTCTACACCTACACCCACTGACCTAATGTACACCCAGACCCACCGACCTAATCTACAACACCCACTGACCTACTCTACACCTACACCCACTGACCTAATCTCACACTCACACACACACACACACCTAACCTTCAAACACCAGCCAACTGGATTACCTAAACACAAGATCACAAGTTTAAATTCTGTACCTAAACAACAAGAGCCTATCTGCACAGACTGCAGTCAATATTTAAGTTTCTTTCAAACTCACAATGTGAAACTTGTATTAAAATGCCTCCTTATGGCCAAAACTGACAACTGTTTAATAATCAGCTGATGCAACAGCTGACCTATCAAATCAACTCAAAATTTCAAGCTGAGCAACTTTGTATTTCATAAGCCACTACAATGCCTCCTTAAAGTCACACTGAAATGCACCCAACAGTCAGCTTAGGCAATGGCTGACATGATAAATCAACAAAAGTTCAGGCTGAGCAGCTTTGTATTTCATAAAATCACTCAAAGCTCTCCAAGAGCAGATATTTACACTTTCCTTGGAAAGAAAAAAAAAGTAACACTTGTAGACCTGTTAGCTTTGCCACAGGTGAAGACCTATTAATATTCCACAGCACATCTGGCTGGACCACCTTAACCCACTACATCACCAGGCATCTACAGTAAACACAGCAGCACAACCACCTGACACATTCAAAGCCTCAGACACCACCACCTTAACCCACTACACCACCAGGCACCTACAGTAAACACAGCAGCACAACCACCTGACACATTCAAAGCATCAGACACCACCACCTTAACTCACTGAACGACTTTGACGATGGCCAGATTTAGAAAGACGGCAGAAACTATATCTACTGCTAATACACCTAAAGATAATTCACCATACTCCCTGAGTGCTTTATCCATCTATATCTATTTATCTGTATCTACTGAAGTAATTCTGGAGACTATTTCAGTCTGCATTACATGAGGAAGCTACTACAGTTAAAAAAAATCTTCCCAAACAAGAAATGAACAAAGTCAAGAACCATTCCAGGCAAGATGCCTCGCCACTGCTTTAAGAGTGTCACAGTAAGAAGCACCAATGACCCTGCACCAACAAACCAGCACCAAGTGACACTGGCTACATGGCACCAAGTGACACTGGCTACATGGCACCAAGACTGGCATGGGAGCAGCTTTGGCCATGAAGATGCTTGGTGATAAAACAGTTTGGTGTTAATGCACAAGGAGGAAGGCAGGATAGGGAGGAAGGGGAGGCTAGGGAGGAAGGGGAGGATAGGGAGGAAGGGGAGGATAGGGAGGAAGGGGAGGATAGGAAGGAAGGATGGGGCAGTGTTAATGGCAGGGCCCTTAAACTATCCATGGCATAATACCAAATGTCTAGCCTGATAGCAGGGGGGAAATGTAGGGCCAATAGAATTATGGAAATATCAAGAAAAGGTGGAACAGTAGAGAGAGGACAGGAAGGAGAGAGAAAGGAGATACAGTCACTGGTAAAAGGAAAAGGCACAGGCAGAAGGAGAAACTCACAGGCAGGAGGAGAAAGAGACAGGCAGGAGGAGAAAGACGCAGGCAGAAGGAGAAAGACGCAGGCAGGAGGAGAAAGAAGCAGGCAGGAGGAGAAAGACGCAGGCAGGAGGAGAAAGAAGCAGGCAGGAGGAGAAAGAAGCAGGCAGGAGAAGAAGAAAGACGCAGGCAAGAGAAGGAGAAAGACGCAGGCAGAAGAAGAAAGAAGCAGGCAGAAGAAGAAAGACGCAGGCAGAAGGAGAAAGACGCAGGCAGAAGGAGAACGACGCAAGCAGAAGAAGAACGACGCAGGCAGAAGGAGAAAGACGCAGGCAGAAGGAGAAAGATGCAGGCAGAAGGAGAAAGACACAGGCAGAAGGAGAAAGACACAAGCTGTAGGAGAAAGACCAGGCAGAAGGAGAAAGATGCAGGCATTTTATATATATATATAAAAAAAAATCAGATTAATTCAAACTTACACAGTACTTCCAATTCCCTGACTCCCCCAACATCTCTTCCTTAGTGATATATTTTTGGTTTTATTCTTGCTACTACCTGTACTTGGCAATTTTTACAACTCAGGGGCTGGTACTCTTGAAGCACCTCCCCGAACACCTCTTCCTTATTGATTTATTGTTTTATTCTTGCCACCACCAGGCATTTTAAAACTCAGGGAGGACTTACAGCTCTGATGGGGTTAATAAGGCTACATCTTCAGTTCAAAAAATACAGGATTAATAGAGTCTGGAAATATTGCTATCGTATCGTTTATATAAACTCTGGAAATATTGCCATCGTATCGTTTATATAGACTCTGGAAATACAGCTATCGTATCGTTTATATAGACTCTGGAAATATTGCTATCGTATCGTTTATATAGACTCTGGAAATACAGCTATCGTATCGTTTATACAGACTCTGGAAATACAGCTATCGTATCGTTTATATAGACTCTGGAAATACAGCTATTGTATCGTTTATATAGACTCTGGAAATACAGGTATCGTATCATTTACATAGACTCTGGAAATATTGCTATCGTATCATTTATACAGACTCTGGAAATATTGCTATCGTATCGTTTATATAGACTCTGGAAATACAGCTATCGTATCGTTTATATAGACTCCAGAAATATTGCTATTGTATTGTTTATATACACTCTGGAAATATAGCTATCGTATCGTTTATATTGACTCTGGAATTACAGCTATCGTATCGTTTATATAGACTCTGGAAATACAGGTATCGTATCATTTATATAGACTCTGGAAATATTGCTATCGTATCATTTATACAGACTCTGGAAATATTGCTATCATATCATTTATAATACAGACTCTGAAAATATTGTTATCGTATTGTTTATATAGACTAAAATATTGTTATCGTGTTGTTTATATACAGCAGGCTCTGGAAATATTGCTATCGTATCATTTATATTCACTAGAAATATTGATCTCGTATCATTTATATAGACTGGAAATACAGCTATCGTATCGTTTATATAGACTCTGGAAATATTGCTATCGTATAGTTTATAGAGACTCTGGAAATACAGCTATCATATCGTTTATATAGACTGGAAATACAGCTATCGTATCATTTATATAAACTGGAAATACAGCTATCGTATCATTTATATAGACTGGAAATACAGCTATCGTATCATTTATATAAACTGGAAATACAGCTATCGTATCGTTTATATCGAGTCTGGAAATACAGCTATCGTATCGTTTACACAGACTCTGGAAATATTGCTCTCGTATCGTTTATATAGACTCTGGAAATACTGCTATCATATCGTTTATAATGGCTCCAACATACTTTAATGCGTTGGTTCTCATAACTTAATAGCAGCTCTCCACACTGCTCAATCTCTGGCAGCCTCCCTATTCAGTTCTAGCCCTGAGGTCACACCCTATGGCCTCTTCCCAGGTCTTTTTCAGTTTGCCTCTCACCCCTACCCTCAACCTTGCCACTTATCACCTTCCACACCCAACTGTTACTCTCCATTAAAAATAAAATAAAGGCATTTGAGAGAACAACAAGTACCAATGGAACTTAGACATCTGCATATAAGACAAGGCTTTACTATCACACCACTGATTTCCCTAGATAAATAGCTAAGGAAGAGGTATTAGGGAGCTTCCTTTTGAATGCAGGGGTCTCCAACTGACTTAAGTTTAACCCCTAAAATAAATCATTACAGATGAGATGTCAGGGACCTTCCTGTTGTGTGTTAATTCACTCCTGCCACAGCCAATGGTTTTATCCAGCTCTGGGGATATTTGATTTACTGATGGGGTAATAATGGCTATATGGCTTCTGTTGCAAGTCTCCAAAGACTTAAAACTATATGGAAAAGTTAAGAAAAACCTAAGGCACAAGGGGTGGCAGTGATCATTTCCTGGAATATGGTTGTTAGCACTGCCAATTTAACTGCAGCACACTTACTGCAAATAATTCCACTTAGCAAAATTGAGTTTTTAATGTTCTGCATGATTCTTGCAACTTTAGTTTCCTCAGCTATTTAAGCACAAGTTGCAGTGCATTTTGACTAACACCTACTAAGGCAAGTTCTGCAACCAACTGGCAATTAGCAAAAGCAGCACCACAGCAAGATTTACAGAAAACTATACATTATGTATAAAACACTCCACTGGCCCATCAATGGTTATTTCAACTGACTGGCACCTAAGTGATTAAGTATAACATTTTTAAATGTACTCATCTTGCAGTATTCAGCCAAGTTGCTCCCCTTCATCACTGGTGGTGGTGGTGGTGGTGGTGGATGTCTACCACCCGACACCACCACAGCAGGGGTGGCCTTCTCTGTCATCAAGCTGCCCTCGTCGTACTGCCCTAAAGTACAAACATGCTTTACAACTCCACCCTTGAACTACAATGCCAGTGCTACCTCAACCATCAACACTAGTTAAATCTTAGGCTGAAGGACATACTGAAGGCTGTATCAAACCAGCCATTTCAAGGAGTCTATCAGTTAATATTCTTGCCATACACATATCTACCTATCTCTCAGAAGGAGGATGGTGGACTGCAGAAGGGGAATTTTAGCATGAAGTCTCCTAGATTCATATCCAGATAAGCATGAACCCAAAACTGAGTTAAGGGCTCTAGTAAATAAGTTTCTCAGTGAAATATGTTAACACCCAAATATGCCTAGTAACCAATGCATTTATTCCTATACAGTATAATGCTACTTCCCTATTCAAGCGAAGCAAATGCAAACAGCAAACTAGCTAGGAACAATCTTCATTTTCCTTCATCCTGATCTTTTTCACCTTATGCTGGAGTGAGGAAGGGTGCAGAAAGGAAGGACAGGGAATGAAATAATAGAGGAAGCACCATAAAGCAAATAACTCAAAGTCAAATGGCCACCCCTTATGGGATTGTGGCGTCTGGCAATAGACAGATAGATAGACTTACATTTATACCTCAACATCTTTACCCGCCTAATGGAGCGGGAAAAAGGAACTTATTTCCTTCATTCATTCATTTATAAAAACTCCAAGATGCTTCCATACATCACCCTTGATCACCTAATGGCAGTTCTCCATGCTGCTTGATCTCTAGCAGCTTCTCTGTCCAGCCCTATATCCCTGAGGACACTGACTTCATCCCAGGTCTTTCAGTCTGCCTCTCAACTTTACCCTCCATGCTCACACCTCTCACCCTCTGCACCCAAATGTCATCCCCCATCCTCTCCACATGCCCAAACCATCTCACTCTACCCCTCCTAATCACAACACCACTACACTCCAGTCTCATCCTTCCTCCCAAACCATCTCAGTCTATCCCTTTCACATCACAACACCAATACACTCCAGCCCCATCCTGCTTCCCAAAACCATCTCAATTTACCCCTTAACTCTACCCTCAACACACACACCTCTCTCCCGCTGCATCCAATTGTCATCCTCCATTCTCTCCACATGCCCAATGCAATGGACAGTAAATTTCTATGACTGCACCTATGTAGATATACCATATACTTTACCAATGCCTTCACCCACACTGGATAAACTTAGGTCATAACGTATCAACTGTTCCCTAATCTTTCTTGCAAAGTCTACTGTACAGTCTGTTAACTGCTCTAACACACGTATCTAAATGACTTGTTAATTATGCTAAAGAAGGGCTATGGCAGAGGTCGGCAACCTGTGGCTCAGAAGCCGCATGAGGCTCTTAGGACACTTTTGCAGCTCCAGGAGCTTCATAAATAACCATTTATTCTTTCAGAACAAAGGCATCATATTATACATGCAAGGCAACATTAGATTTTTCATTCAACTTTGATAAGATCTATACTGTAAGCAGATCAAACAATATCACCGTAATGTTTTGTTTAGATTTTGAATACGCAGATTTCAGTTTATGAGAATTTTCTGTATTGCGGCTCCAAGAGTACTACATTTTTATGAAACTTTGAAAAGATCTACAATATACTATAAGTAGATCAAACAGTATTACCGTAATGTTTAGAATACTGCAGATTTCAGTTTGAGAAATTTTTGTACTGCGGCTCCAAAAGTACTACATTTTTTGAAACTTTAAACTAAATGGCTCTTGTAGCTTTAAGGGTTGCTGACCTCTGGGCTATGAGAAAGCTGTACTGGCAAGATAATGTCAATCTGGCATTAAGCTGTATCCCTCCACAAAAGGACAAAAAGCTATACCAATTTAAGAGTAAAATCTGTGTTTCCATCTCACTTAGATTTCTTAACCAAGGAAATAATAATCTTGCCACTTAGCTATACTGTAGTCTGTCCTTCACCTGGTGGAACTGGCCCATTCTCACAAATTTAGTACTTAATTAATTACAGTTTCATTAATTTTATAGTTATGGAGGTATGAATGAGTCTCCTTGGTTACTACATGTTTTCACTGGACATAACTACCACTCCCACATCAATACAGTGTGCTTGCTGGAAATTCAGTTATATATCTATCTAATCTATCTATTGCCAGACATCTTAATCCAGTAAGGTGTGGCCACAAATTTCCTCCACACTGTCCTGTCCTCTGCCATTTCACTGCCATCCCTCCAACTCACTCACCCCCTCTCATCTCCATCCCTCCAACTTACACCCTCCCTCCACCATATCTACCCACACTCATCCCTCGTACACACATTCTCACTCCCATATCTACTTGTATCTACTCTCCATCCCTCCAACTTACACCCCCCCCCCATCTCTCCACTCCATCCCTCCATCTCATTCTTGGCTATAATGTAAGAATGAGTGTCCTTGCTCAATTCAACCCTCCATAGTTACCTGCCTACACTAACAGACAAACAGGAGTGACAGGAGGGGCAGACAAGAGAAAGACAGACAAGAGGGACAGACATGAGAGAGTGACATGAGAGAGTGACATGAGAGAGAGAAAAAGACAAGAGAGACAAAGACAAGAGAGACAGACAAGAGACAGGAAAAACAGACAGGAGACAGTACTATACCCATCACAACAGATTTCAACCTCTCCAAGCAGTCGTGGCCCCTCTGCTACTCTGAGTTCTCCAGGCAGTCTCCCTTCACTCCTCTTGAACCGCCATCACGCTGCCATTTCTCTGGAACCCTGCTTTCTTGTACTTCACTTACACCCACACAAACCCAAGGCCGCCACAGGAACACCACTGCAATGATTGTAGGAACATAATACAAATTATTCACATTTAGAGTAGACAGTTATACAGTAAATAGCACTAATTCTTCTACCTTCTACTTGGCCTCTATTTTGCCTTATGCAGTCAATCTCACACAGTTCAGTGGCAGAACAAGGTAATGCTATACAGTACCCTTTCCACAGCACTTCTTCATGACTAGCAACATTCTACTCATCTACAGTTACAATTCAAAATTCATGATGCTATGATATTTTAAACCAAAAAAAAGGGCATAGCATCATATTCTAATAAAATTTTGTTACAACCAAGTATTCAAAGTGGAAAGTTGTTTTTATACCTATAGCCACTTCTGAATCAGTCACTCCTGCAAAAAAATACAAAGATGTGTATGCATCTGACGAGCTGTAGTTATAAGTTAGGAATGAGTCTCCTTGGTTACTATTCCAATTTACAACTACCAAAATCTGACTGGTCACTCCCACAAAAAATACGAAGATGTGGTTGCATCTGACGAGCTGTGGTTTTGAGTCAAGAATAAGTCTCCTTGGTTACTATTCCAATTTACAACTAAAATTTGATGCTAGTCATGAACAAGTGCTATGAGTATCCTTCGTTACCAGCTTGCTTTTACTTTACCTTGGCCTAAAATTGCCATCTCCATTCTGAATGCTGAATTGTAATCAGATAAACACTAGAACATGATGCTAGTCACAAAGAAGTGCTATGGGATGACTGTACAGCCATACCATTGCTTTTTTCCTGCCAATGCGCTATGTGAAATAATTTACAAAGGAATGAACACCTGGGCAAAGCTATTGTGAGTCTCCTTGGTTATTAGTCAAAACTGCCCTCCTAATCTGACTACACCTGCCCATCAATTAACTGAAAAGGGGCTAGGGATCTTTACAAAGCCTTGGTCATGAGTAAAGAATATGTCTCCTTGGTTAATAACCAGAATTACCCCCCCCCCCAATCTGACTGCTTTGCCATAAACTGAAAATTATGAAGAGCCTCCTTGGTCATGAGTAAGGAATGAGTCTCCTTGGTTACTAGTCAAAATTACCATCAATCTGACTACTACTTGCCATCAGCTTATTGAAAAGGGGTGAGGGATCTTTACATAGTTCCTGTATGGAATACTAGCCTTAGTTAGGGAATGAGTCTCCCTGGTTAGTCAAAATTACAATTCCTATCTGCCTACACTTGGCCAAAAAGTAACTGAAATTAGGCTACGGATCACTACGTAGGGCTTTGGTTGTGAGTCTCCTTGGTTACTAGTTAAAATTACCCTCCCAATATGACTACACTTGTCCATAAAGTAACTGAAATCAGGCTAGGGATCATTACATAGGGCTTTGGTCATTAGTCTCCTTGGTTACTAGTCAAAATTATCTTTCCAATCTAGCTACACCTGGCCAACCACTGACTGAAAAGGACTTAGAGATCTCTGAATAGTTGCTGCATGGAATTGGAGCCTTGGTTAGGGAATGAGTCTCCTTGGTTACTAGTCAAAATACGCATCAAAAGCATCAATCTGACTACACCTGGCATTAACTAAAACGGAGTTAGGGATCTTTGAAAAGTTGTCGCATGAAATTTGAGTCTTAGGGAATGAGTCTCCTTGGTTACTAGTCAAAATTACCTTTCCAATCTGACTACACTTGGCCAAGAAGTAACTGAATAAAGGGTCAGAGATCTATAAAGAGCCTTGGTCATGAGTCTCCTTGGTTACTTGTCAAAATTACTTTTCCAATCTCTACATTTGGCCATAAATTAACTGAAAAAAGGCTTAAGGATCATTACATAACTCTATTCTTGCATGGAATTTTAGCCTTTGTTAAGGAATGAGTCTCCTTGGTTACTAGCTCAAATTACCATCTCAATCTGACCACACAGCCATAAAGTAACTAAGGGAGTTAGGAATCTTTACATAGTCTTTGCATGGAATTTTATGAACCTTAGTTATGGAATGATTTAATCTGACTACACCTGGCCAAAAAAGTAACTGAAAAGGGGTTAGGGATCTTTACAAACAGCCTTGGTCATGAAGCTCCTTGGTTACTAGTCAAAATTACCTTTCCAATCTCTACACTTGGCCATAAAGTAACTGAAAAGGGGTTAGGGATCTTTATGAACAGCCTTGGTCATGTCTCCTTGGTTACTAGTCAAAATTACCTTTCCAATCTGACTACACCTGGTCATTAACAGAAAAGGGGTTAGAGATTTTACAGAGAGCCCTGGTCATGAGTATGGAATGTCTCCTTGGTTACTAGTCAAAACTACCCTCCCAATCAGGCTACACTTGGCCATAAACTGTGAAGGTTGGGAATCTGTCACTAAAAACTCAAATTATTTTTTGAAATTAGCTGGGAAAGACGTACCTAACCCCTCCACAAAAGCCAGGTGGAAGTAGTATGCTTAAAATAACAATAATAATAATAAGAGAAGACTGAAGGGGGTACAAGGAACAGCGTGGTGGACTGAAGAGGTGAGACAGGCTGTGGCACAAAAGAAGAAAGCATACAATGAATGGATGAGAAATAGGGGCATGGAAGAAGTTGAGAGGCGGAAGAGAGAGTTATATGTAGAAAGAAAGAAAGAGAGGTGAAAAGATTAGTAAGAGAGAGTAAGAAGAGAATGGATGAGGAATTTGGAAGGAATTTGTGTGTAAAGTGGAGGGATTAAGAAAATGTTCTGGAAAGAGGTGAACAAAGGAAGACAGGGTGGAAGTGAAGTTAGCAGGGGAGTGAAAGATGAAAATGGTTGATTACTAGTGGAGAAGGGAGAAAAAGTGAGCAGATAGAGAGAACACTTTAAGGAACTGTTGAACATAGAGGATGGAAGTAATAAGAGTAAGTGGCTGGGGAATGGCTGGGAGAAGGAGGGTGAGAAGACAGGAAGAAATCAGTAGGATAGAAGTTGTGGAAGCAATGAAGAAGGTTAAATTGGGGAAAGCCCCAGGAATTGATGGAGTGTGTGGTGAAATGCTGAAGCATGGGGGAGAGATAGTGGTAGAACGGATGTGGAAGATGTGCAGATTGGCCTAGAAGGAAGGTAGAGTCTCGGAGGATTGGAAGTCAGGTATAATTATTCCCTTGTACAAAGGAAAAGGGAAAAAAGAAGTGTGTGGTAATCATAGGGGCATTTGTCTTCTTAGTATAATAGGAAAAGTGTATGGTAGGATACTTATTGACAGAGTTAGAGAAAGAACAGAGGAATTAGTTGGAGAAAACAGGGAGGCTTTAGGAAGGGAAGAGGTTGTGTAGATCAGATAGTCATTCTTAGATCTTTAGTGGAAAAGTTTCTAGGGAAGGGAAAGAAGTTGTATGCAGCTTTCATGGATTTGGAGAAAGCTTATGACAGGGTGGATAGACAAGGATTGTGGAAAGTATTAAGAATATATGGAGTAGATGGGAAGTTGTTGAATGCTGTGACGAGTATGATTGTGCTAAGGCTGCAGTGCATGTGGATGGTGAACTAAGTGAATTTTTCTCTTTGAAGGTTGGGTTGAAACAGGGATGTGTCATGTCTCCATGGTTGTTCAATCTGTACATGTATGGGGTAATAAAAGAGATACAAGGTAGGGTAGTGGATGTTGGAGTGGCCCTGGTGAGAGAGGATAGTGTTTGGAAACTCCCCGTACTGTTGTCTGAGATGATACTGTGTAGTTAAGTGAAGACGAAGGGGAGCTGCAAGGCTTGGTGGATGAGTTTGGGAGTGTGTGTAAGAAACGAAATCTAAAGGTGAATGTAGGGAAGAGTAAAGTGATGGTCTTTGAGAGAGGTGAAATCAGAGAATGTACAGCGAGGTTGGATGGTGAGGAATTGGAAAATGTGAGTACGTTTAAGTACTTGGGTAGTGTGATGAGTAAGGATGGAGATTTGGAGGGTGAAGTTATTGAAAGGGTACAGCAGGGAAGAAAGGTTGCTGGTTCTTTGAAAGCAGTGATAAGAAACAGGGAAGTGAGCATGCAAGTGACGAAGTTACCACATGACAGTATTGTGATACCAACTCTAATGTATGGAGGTGAAGCTTGGACGTTGTTGGAAGGACACAAGTCAAGAGTGAGAGCAGTGGAAATGAGTTATTTAAGAGGAGCCTTTGGAGTCACATGGAGAGACAGGCTGATGAATGAGGATATAAAGGAACGTTGTGGTGTGGATGTAGATGTGATAGGAAGCGTTATGAGGAACACACTGAGGTGGTTTGGCCATGTGGAGAGGATGGAGGGTGAGAGACTGACGAAGAGAGTGTACTGTATGTGAGTGAGGTGGAGGGGGGAAGAAGGAGGGGGAGGTCGAGGATGAGATGGAGGGATGGGGTGAAGAGGTATATGAGAGAGGGGGGTGTGAGTTGGGATCAGGGGAGTGAAATGGTTGGGGACAGGGCGATGTGGAGGTGATTTGTTTGTGGCCACCCCACATGGGATTGAGGCATCTGGCGATAGATAGATAAAACAGAAGGTTCTGGCATATTCACCTAGTAAGTATCCAATTAAATGTCCCCCAAAGAAGGTCGTGGTTGTGGTAGCAGTCTCTCTACAGCTACATGGCCAATTACTGAACATCCAGGTCTTTTTTCTTCTTCTTCACTATCAGGCTGCCTTCTCCCCAACTCACACCCCTGAAAAAGAATATTCCTTATAAGCCATCACAAGAAAATCTCAATAAAAAATCAAAATATCCATACACAAACAAAACCACAATTCCACACACACAGACACCCCAAACTCCACACAGTCACCCCCAAATCCACACACACACACACACACACAAAATCTCCACATACACCCCCAATCTACACACACACCCAAACCCTACACACACACACCCAAATCCACACACATACACAATCCAAACTCCACACAAACACCCCAATCTACACACATACATACACACCCAAAATCTACACACACACACACAAAAATACACACACTCAACCCAAGCTCCACATACACACACCCCACCCCAGACTTCACACCCAGCTCTGTTATGTTACTTTCTTACCCTTTCAATCATCTGAGTAGGCTTTAGAAACACTCAGGCCTGTTTACAATACAAATTAAAATCAATATCACCACAGAAGCAATTAATGGAGAGAGAAAGGTAATTACTGGAGAGAAAAAATACTTATTGGAAAGAAAGGAAAAATATCTTACCAAAATAGCAGACCCTTCCCCTGTAACTGCTGCAGCCTGACTGACCAAAAGCCGGTACATTCCACCTACCCCCGCATTCCTTCCCTCCCTCCCTCCCCCCCACTAGTTTCCTCCCCCCCTCCACCACCTCCTCCCTCCCTTCACAGCCCCTCTTTCCTCCACCTCTCTCTCTCTCTCTCTCCTTCCTTCTCCTCCTCATTCCTTCCACCTCTTCCTCCTCCCTGAAAAGCACTCTTCCTCCAATTCTCCTCCCTTCCCTCCACCCCCACTAGTTCTCCCCCCATCTTTCCTCCAACACTCTCTCTCTCTCTCTCCTTTGTCTTCCTTCTACCTCTTCCTCCTAACTGAAAAGCACTCTTCCTCCTGTCCCTCTCCTTCCTGACATCCTCCCTTCCCTCCACCCCCACTAGTTCCCCCCCCATCTTTCCTCTACCTCTCTCTCTCTCTTTCCTTTTTCTTTTTTTCTTTCCTTCCTCTCTCCTCCTTCTCTCTCCATCTCTTGTCATCAATCTTCCTTCCCTCTTCCTCCTCCTTGAAAAACACTTTTCCTCCATCCCCCTTACCTCCTCTCTCCCCTCCATCCCTCCTTACCTCCTCTCTCCCCTCCCTCCCCCCCCTTTCCTCCCCCTCCTCTCTCATTAGACACACACACACACAAAGTAAAAAATAAAATACAATCCATTACGGACAAGGGAATCACCTATACACAAGAGAAGGATATTTGTGAAGCACTAACGAATTTCCAATCAGTTTTTAAAGAAAAAATTTTTTAGAGGGACTATGTGGAACATGCATGCCCACACACACTACCAGATATATACAAATATCAGAAAAAGTAATACAGGAGGAGTTAAGTAAATTAGACAAAGGAAAAGCAATGGTCCTGATGAAATTTCATGTTGGGTGATACATGAATGTGCAAAGGAGTTAAGTAAACCATTATCTTTAATTTTCAAGAAATCCTTGAGACAAGGTAAACTACCTGATATTTGGAAGAAAGCAAACATTGTTCCCTTATTCAGGAAAGGGAATAGACAAAATCCACTCAACCACTGACCAGTATCACTAACCAGTGTTGTAAGCATGGTATCAGAAAAGCTTGGGTAAATCAACTAGAAGAACACAGTATGATAACAGAAAGACAGTTTGGTTTCAGAAAAGGAAAATCATGTGTTACTAATATGTTGAGCTACTATGACACAGTAAAAGACACATTACAGGAAAGAGAAGGATGAGTGGACAGTATCTATTTAGATTTCATGAAAGCATTTGACACAGTACCACACCAAAGACTTTTATGGACACTGTATCATCAAGGAGGAATTCGAGGCAAACTGTATTTTTGGATGCAAGATTTTCTCATAAAAAGAGAAATGAGAACAGTACTAAGGGGAAATTACTCATCATGGAAGAGAAGTGACTAGTGGAGTTCCACAGGGCTCAGTGCTGGCACCAATCATGTTTTTAGTGTATATAAATGATACAGAGAGTAACACTGGAAATGAAAGCTATCTAAATATGTTTGCAGATGATGCAAAAATACAAAGGAGAATTACTAACACAGACTCTTGTAAAGAGCTATAAGAAGAATTAAATAAACTTCATAAATGGAGTAATACATGGCAAATGGAATTCAATGTGGACAAGTGTCATGTAATCAAGTTTGGTAAAAGTGGAAAAAGACCTGATTGGGATTATAAGTTAGGAAATAAAACCCTACACACATCAGAAAGAGAGAAGGACCTAGGTGTGATTATCAATAACAGACTATCTCTGGCTGACCACATCAGTGAGAAGGTAAGGAACATGTATACACTGCTTGCAAATATGAGAATAGCATTCACATACATAAATCAAGACATGCTAAGAAAGATAATAACATCATTCATCAGACCAACCCTGGAATATGCATCAGTAGTCTGGAGTCCTCATCTCAAAAAACACATAGACAAGATCGAAAAAGTTCAAAGGGCTGCTACAAGATGGGTACCAAGCTGAAGGGATCTAAGTTACAAAGAAAGACTAAAAAAACTGAATCTACCAACACTACATGAGAGAAGGAAAAGAGGTGACATGATTATGCTATATAAATGCGTATCAGGGAAGGAGAAAATAGACAATAAATGATTACTTAACCTATGGGGATGCATCAGCAAGTGGACACTGCAAAAAAACTGCATAGTGAGGTGATAAAGACGTAAGGAAATTTAGTTTCCCAAATATAGCAATTGATCAGCAGAATGCACTACCAAATGAAATACTGTGCCAAAACAATTCACAAATTTAAGGATATGTACGATAAATATGGTTTAAAACACGGGACAGTACGAGCTTGACTCATTCCTGTAAAGATACAATTAGGCAGGAACAATTAGGTAAGACCACACACACACACACACACACACACACACACACACACACACACACACACACACATTATCTATAGGATGATGATGATGATGAGAGTTACACCAATGATAATGATTGATTTCACACAGGATAACCACCACCATAATTACTACCACAAACCACCACTACCATCATCACAACCACCATCTATCATCACCACCTCACCACCACCACCTACCATCATCACAACCACCACCTATCATCACCACCACCACCATCAACCCCTACCATCATCACCACCACCACCACCACCCCCTACCATCACCACCACCACCACCACCACCACCATCTACCATCATCATTACCACCACCCCTACCGTCATCACCACCACCACCACCACCACCACCACCACCACATTTCCCTACCCAATATTTCCTTTTTTTAAAACAATCCTACATACAATAAAACCTCACTAGAACAGAGTATCTGGAGCCCAAGCCATTCCGAAAAAAGTGAAACTCCGAAAAAAGCGATATGTGCTAAGATATTTTCATACATCAGGGAGGGGGAGGCCAAAGATGAGATGAAGGGATGGAGTGGAGAGGTATATGAGAGAGGGGGGTGTGAATTTGGAGCAGGGCAGGGAAATGGCGGGGGACAGGGTGATGTGGAGACGATTTGTTTGTGGTCATCCCGTATGGGATTATGGAGTATGGCAATAGATAGATAGATATATTATCCAGGTTATATAATCTGCTTTGTGGAAAAATATCTATAGGCTGGTTTGCCTGCTTACACAAGGCCCTCCATTCACAAAAATATACATATGGAAAAACAACTAACTCAAAAGACAAATGGCCACCCCTTATGGGATTATGGCGTCTGGTTATACTGTTGTTAGATATGCTATAGACAGATTTTGAGAGAGAGAGTGAGGTTTTCCTGCTGATGAGGTAGTGGATATGGAAACCTACCCATATGCAACTCCTCCTCTCTATGCGAGGTGCTCAATATGAAATAAGAAGAAACTACCTTCATAAACCTGCAGCAAAACTACTGCAGCCAATTTAAAAAGTTTCTTTGAAACTCGTAGAATGTGAAACTGTTTTATTAAAAGGCCTTCTTATGGACAAAACTGAAAACTGCTAAATAATCAGCTGATGCAACAGCTAACATGTCAATTCAACTCAAAATTTAAGCCAAGGAACTCTGCATTTCATAAGTCACAAAAATGACTCTTTATAATCCAAACAGAAAGTCACATAACAGTCAGTTGATGTGTCAGCCAAAGGAACAACTGACATGATAAAATAGATTCAAAATTTCAACCTGAACAACTTTGTATTTCATAAGAATTTTGCTCTGAGCTCTCCAAAAGCAGATATTCCAGAAGGAGAAATATGAAAAAGATCCCCAGATATACAGACCTATCAGCTTCACCACAGGTAAAAATACCCATACATAAGAGCTGCCCACTTACAGACCTGTTGACTTCACCCACACATAAGAGCTGCCAACGTACAGACCTGTTGGCTTCACCCATACATAAGAGCTGCCCACTTATAAGATGTGCCCTGTTTAAAAATTATCCTTATGTAGTACAGGCAAACCCCAGTTTAATGATGCAATTGTTTAAGTAAAAACCCATCACTAGGTGGCATATTGTAACTCAGGGTAGATTTAACATGTAAAGTACAGTATAGGGATGCATTTTGGTGCCTTGGGTTTCCACCCAACCAAGTTTACCCACTCAAATGAGTCTAAAAACAAGTTTCTAGCTAACCTTAACCCTAAAGAGCTATAAAACAAGCTACCTAAGCCTAAAAACATGGGGTGTGAGTTGGGAGCAGGGCAGTGAAATGGCAGGGGACAGGGCGACATGGAGGCGATTTGTTTGTGGCCACTCCGAATGGGATTGAGGCGTCTGGTAATAGATAGATAGGTAGATAGACCTCACCTAAACCCAAAAATAAAATCTGAAATTCATTAAATATGTCTGCAAAAAATCAAACTTAGTAAACTGTACCCCAAAATGACACTGTTCACTCCACCTGTGACTAAAACACATTATTCTACGTCTAAAAGAAGCAGTTTATAAATCAATCTTTAAAAAAAAAAAAAGAAAAAAAGAAAAAAAAAAAGTCATACCGGGGTTTGGCCATCGTTCAGTGGGGTAGGATGGTATTTCTACCCCCATCGCTATGCGGGTGAATCGCATCTAGGCATATCGTATCTCGGGGTCTGCCTGTAGCCTTCCTGTTGACACGAGGCTATCTATCTATCGTCAGATGCCCTAATCCCATAAGGAGTGGCCACTTCATTTAAGCAGGATGACTCTTACATATGTTTTTTTTTTTTTCCACTAAGTGCCTTGTATCAACACTCAATGAAAAAAAAAAACCATGCGTACGAGTCTTCCTGCTTATACAATGTGGTTGATATGAAATATGTCTGTATGTAAGCTTTCCCTCTTATCGGCAGTGCTCAATACAAAGAAATACCTGTATGTAATGGTTTTCCTGTTGATATGAGGCACTGGATATGAAAAAATACCCATACATAAGAGTCTTCCGGCAATACAAGACCTCGATGTGAAATAATACCCATACATAAGAGTTGTTCTGCTTATACGAGGTGCTTGATATGAAAAACTACCCATATGTAAAAGTCTTTCTATTTATACAAGGTCTTAATATGAAAAAATACCCATATGTAAAAGTCTTTCTGCTAATATGAGGTGCTCAATATGAAAAAATGCCCATACATAGGTGCCTTCCCACTTATACGAAGTGCTCAATACAAACAAATATCCACATGCAAAAGGTTTCCTGTGCATGCAAGATGTTCGATGTGAAAAAATACCAATTTCTAATTATTTTCCTGTTCACATGACATACCCAGTATGAAAAAAATACCCATACATAAGCTATTCCACTTACACAAAGTCCTCAGTACAAAGAAATACAGTATACATATGTTCAGAGTTTTCCTGTGCAAATGTGGTGCTTGATATGAAAAAGTACCCATTAGTACTAGTCTTCCTGCTCATACAAGGCACTCAATAGGAAAAAAAAAAAAAAAATTACAGTACTCATACGCAGTTTTTATGCTGATATAAAGCGCTCGATTTAAAGAAATACCTGTACTCATATACAGGAGTTTTTATGCTGATATGAAGTGCTCGATTAAAAAAAAATACTCACAGATAGCTTTTACGTTGATATGATGCCCTCTATTAAAAATACTCATACACTAGAGCTTTTATGCTGCCATGAAGTGCTCGATTAAAAAACAAATACTCATATGAAGGTGTTTTTATGCTGATATGAAGCGCCTGATTAAACAAAATACTCAGATGAAGTTAATAAGCTGATATGATGTGCTCGATTTTAAAAAAATACTCATGAGGAGTTTTTATGCAGATATGATGTGCCTGATTTAAAAAAAAAATACTCATACACTGGGAATTTTTATGCAGATATGATGCCCTCAATTAAAAAAAATTCCTGAGTGGACAACCTAACCCCTACAGATAACGGAGGTTTTCGTTCATTTTGTTTCGCTTCGTTTCGTTTTTTAAAGGCTCCAACATGCTTGCATGTGTCGGCCTTGGTCACCTAATGGAGGCTCTCCACGCTGCACGATCCATTGCAGCCTCCCTGTTCAGTCCCTTAACCCTAAGGCCACACTTAATGACCTCGTCCCATGTCTTTCTCGGTCTACCCCTCATAACCCCACCCCCAATATTAACACTTATCACCTTCCTCACCCAATTATCATCCCCCATCCCCTCCACATGTCCAAACCACCTCAATCTACCTCTCCTCATCACAACACCAATACACTCCAGTCCCATCCTACCTCTCAACTCTTCCATCGTAAACCCAGCCCCTCCAGGCCTTGGACGCAGGGACGCACTGCACATCCACCTAATCATTGTCATTTCTGTACGTCTGAGCCGGCGAATATCTTCCTCCTTCACTGCCCAGGTCTCACTACCATACAGCATTACACTCCTAACACATGCTGCATACAAAGACCCCTTAGCACGTAGGGAGAGCCCTCTCAATGTCAGGAGAGGCAAGAGCTCCCTGAACTTCTTCCAACCACTTCTCACCCTAGCCACAGAGCTAGCTCCAGCTCCACCTCCAGCACACAACATGTCTCCGAAATAACAAAACTCTTCCACACACTCAAGAGATTCACCAGCAAGTTCAATCCTTTCACGTCTGACAATCTCCACCTGCTCACAACAATTCAAATTATCATCTTTATATTTACCTGCCATAGCAGTCAACACTAGAGTACGCATCTTCCCTTCGGAGGAATCGACGAGCCTGGCTGTAGGACCTGCCCGGACAAGGAATCATCAGGGCCTGGACGAAGAGTCATCAGACCCCAAACGAAGAATCATCGGAGCCCAAACAATCATCGGAGCCGGAATTAAGAATCCACCTGGGCCTGCCAACAGCTCTAGACTCTCCCCATCCCCCCTGCCCCAGGAAATGGATGGTGAACTGCAGTGTCGGTTCAGAGGCACATCCCATACCATACACCATAGGACCATACCTTAAAATGAAAACCGCCTTATTTTCTATATACTGAATATATATATATATATATATATATATACACCATTAAAATTCTCAAATATCACCAAAAAACTAAGGCGCGTTTTTGTGAGGCCTGAGGCTCAAGCCTGGCTTCGTTCTTTGGCTTAAGCCAAAGTGGCCCCGCAAAAACAGTACTCGAGCCGTACTGACGAATGTAAACAAACACCCCGGTCAGCTGATGACGCAAAGCAGCATGGCAGATATTAGAGAATCATATATTTTCAATCTAAGCAGTAGTTCTTCCCTCCAGATGGGAACTTTTCCGTTGTTTGCAGAGACACAAGAGTCTGCGACTGTTGTGTCCACTCTTGTAGAGGCATACATGAGCCAGGTCACTGTGTTGTCGTCTTTAATGGCAACAGGCACTAGGTACATAAAGCAGCTGTGTTAATCACTGGAATTATTAATGGCATTATATAAGGAAAGCTTTTAATTTACAAACTTAGGGTGCTTGTTAAGAACCCTAGGAACAAGGTACTCTCAGTGACAGTGTATGAGAAAGTAGACAGAACTCTTCTTGATATTATGGTGTAGTGGTAGCAAAATAATAATGCTGGAGACAACACATCTGTGACCATCATGTTTGTAATGTGGTCAAAAAGTTATGTTGTTGATGGTAGGAAACAACTGGAATCATGGACTGGTTAGGTTTTGATATTCGTAAGATCTAACATATCAAAAGTTTGGTGAGTAAAAGTCTGATAATAGGTTATTGCTTCATTTTA
This sequence comes from Coenobita brevimanus, assembly GCF_032717465.1. NCBI lineage: Eukaryota > Metazoa > Arthropoda > Malacostraca > Decapoda > Coenobitidae > Coenobita > Coenobita brevimanus. The sequence continues at coordinate 24,265,934 of NC_137022.1, read as the reverse complement.
CGCACTTATTAAGCTTGGCAGCGCCAGTAAATTTACAGCCATTGTTTTACTATTAAGGAAAATCAAACTTCCATAATTGTCTGAAGCTGATTGTATAAGGTGAACATACCCCAACACAAGTATCTCCACATTTGTACCTCCCACTTCCCATCTACACATTGGAAAAAAAAAAAAAAAAGTATTACTGGTTAAATCATGTCAGGCGTATAAGTTTAAGGCGGTTTTTGATAAGAGTCTGTTTGTGACTAGGTAGCTCAGAAGAGGCTTCATAGGCCAATAGTTTTCTTGGCAGCAGGTAATGAGTATGTCAAATATTTTGGTAACGAAGATGATGAGCCTAGGCAGCTGCCTATATGTTGGTTGGATAAAATTTGAATGTAGGATCATCCAGACAAGAGTCTGGCATGCCTTATTCAGTTTGGTAGAAGATGAGCTAACTTCATCATGCAGATGTTGTGCCCGCCAGATTTATATATTTTTATATCTATTTTTTTCTTTTGGGTGCAGATGATTGGCCATTTAAGTATTAAGTTGGCCAAGAAGCTGTATGAGTGCATGTCTGGTTCATTCAGGTGTGCATGCAACAGGCAGCACTCTCTGTATGTGGCATGAACTGTACCTGCATTATGAACTCTTTATCAGTGCATACTTTCAGGGGAAAGGAATTATCAAGATTATACTCATTTGGTTTGGACATGTGGAGAGGATGGGGGATGATAGTTGGGTGAGGAAGGTGAGAAGTGTTAATATTGGGGGTGGGGTTATGAGGGGTAGACCGAGAAAGACATGGGACGAGGTCATTAAGTGTGACCTTAGGGTTAAGGGACTGAACAGAGAGGCTGCAATGGATCGTGCAGCATGGAGAGCCGCCATTAGGTGACCAAGGCCGACACATGCAAGCATGTTGGAGCCTTTAAAAACGAAAACGAATATTGAATGTGTGGGGAATTTCTGCCATAGGGTCACATTGCCTTGTGATTATTGGGTATCTGGTAGTGCTCAATTCGGACAATTTTTAGATTCGCACAACCAGACATTCTTAGAAACATAAGTTTACCAAATAAGTTCTGGGCCAATACAGACCATTTTTCATTATATGCACTTTGCTCGCCAATGAATAATACTTGCATTAGGTTGAGTTGGGTTGGGTTAGGTTACATTAGGTTGGGTTGGGTTAGGGTAAGTAGTAGGCCCACAATACATATTTTTTTCATCAAACCTGACTGTTTCCTATGGTTTTGGGTGTGATTCTGTTCATTTCGACCTTTATTTCTAAAAAGAAATAGTGGATTCTAAGGTGATTGCAAAAATATTCATTCCTTTGAAACCATTGATTGGCAATAGATTTGAAGGGCAAAATCAAATGAATCACACCAAAAACCATTGGAAACACTCAGACTTGATGCAAAGATCAGTGGTTGTGTGAAACTAAAAATTGACCCTCATTTCCATTCAGGTGTTCGGCCATACCACGTTGAGTACACCGCTTCCCGTTCGATCAGCGAAGTTAAGCAACATTGGGTCTGGTTAGTACTTGGATGGGGGTGACCGCCTGGGAACACCAGATGCTGTTGGCATCCCTACGTCAAGTGGGGTTGGTGGAGGATTAGTGCCCCTCCCTGTAAAACAACTAACTCTAAGCCCTTGGCCACCCTGTCTGGGATACATGGCGTCTGGCAATGAATGAATGAATGAAAAAAAATTTCCATTCAGGTGTTCCCTTCAGTGAGCTACTTTGCTGTTAGGTCAATGTGTCCCCCCACCCCCTCAAAAAAAAAATATATATATATATATATATATTAAGAATATTAGCAAAACCATACTTTATAATTACATTATGTTCCTTTGGGTTGGTGCAGAGAATCACATGGAAAGCAGAAAGGCTTCAGTGATCACCTGGATCAGAAAGAAGATCTTGATTTCTTCAGAAATATGCGAGTCACCAAGGAAACCTTTACTCTTCTCCTTTATTTTGTACAGGAGCAGTACAGACCAGTGTTCCGTGGAGGGACTCCACCTGTTCATTAAAGTGTTCTCTCCATCTGTTCACTTTTTCTCCCTTCTCCACTAGTAATCTATCATTTTTATCTTTCACACCCCAACTAACTTTGTTGGCACCCTGTGTAGCTCTCTTTACCTCTTTCCAGAACATTTTCTTACATTCCCTCCACTTTGCACTCAAATTCCTTCCAAATTCCTCATCCACTCTCTTCTTACTCTCTTTTACTAATCTTTTCACCTCTCTCCTCCTCTCTACATATAACTCTCTCATCCTCCTCTCAGCTTCTTCGACGCCCCTGTTCCTCATCCACTCATTATATGCTTTCTTCTGCAAGAAAATAATTCATTAGCATTAAAAGTGTTAGAAAAAAAAAAAAAAAAAAAAAAAAAAATGCATGGATTAAAAATATTCAGGAATATATGAAGGAAATCAGCATAAGAAATACTAACCAACTGGACAATTTAAAAAAGGATGAAATAAAGAAGAAGGTAAATGAATACGAAAAAAAAGAAAATGTTGGAGAGAATTGACAAACAAATCCTCAATTATATTTCATAAAGTGAAAAAATAAGACATTAAGGAAGAAAAACTTCATGAAAACACACAGGGTTCTATACTGCTGCACAGATGTTGCTTGAACACTTTAAAATTGAACTGGAGAGCAAGGTATATTGGTGGAAATACGTATCGTGAATTATGTAGCAAAACAAGAAGAAACTCTTGAACATTTCTTTAAAAATTGTAATGCATTAAAAGATATAAGAAATAAATATGAGGTAGAAGAAGGCAATTTAGAGAACATACTGTTATTAACATTTGCAAAAGATGCAGATAAAAAATTCTACCACTACAAGAAATACCTCTGTGAAGTATGGAACACTAGAACACGTATTTAAAAAAAAAAAAAAAATAGATAACGAACAGCCCTGTGCTGATTCAAAAGCAATACTGAATGAACACCATTTGATCTGATCTGCACCACAAACGAGCTGTCCAATTCACTCTAGCTACACATGTTCTTCTCTCACGTGCATCAACTGTAAATTCTAGCATATCTGTATATCAAAATCAATCGGTGCAAGCCACATACTCGTGGCATATTGAAAATGTGAGAACAATACATACAACACAATGGAAGACGCCATCTTTGTTTACATATGACGTCACACTCCCGGGCTGGAGCTACCTCAAGCCAGCTCCAGGGGTGGATCGACTTGGCTTGAGTCTGGCTCAAGCGCGGCTCGAGTCCCGGCTTGAGCCTGGGCACCGCAAAAACGGGAATGGACGTTTGGCTTAAGTCTGGCTCGAGCCAGGCTCAGGCCTGGGCCTCACAAAAACGCGCCTAAAACTCCCGAATTTTCCCCACACCGTCCTGGAGCTGTCACAGAAGAGAACCACGACTCCTCTTCTTTTATTTTTACTCTGCCTTGACCCCAAGCTCCTGATATGTTGCTGTTACTTCTTAGGGTATCAACACTACGATAACATGCCATAAGAAGCATTAAAATTAGGTAATAACATACCTCCCTTCCGCTTCAGTCTCCTCGTGTCTCCCCCTGACGTGACGTCAGACTGTAACCAGTGGGCTATAGGCTTTCGATTTTGTCTGTATCTTTATGAAATTCCCTTAAATTTATTAAAAACAGTTACAGATGTTTGTATTTGCCATAGATTAACTGGTGTACTCCCACATATATACAGTAACTCTTCGTGTAGGCACAACACAGAAAACATAAAATTTTCAGTAGTTGATGATTTGTCCGCGGCACATTCAAAATTTCTGCACTCGCAGATTGCAGAATATCGTTCAGTATACTCAAACGTACCAGAGAACGTCGGTCAGAGGACGTAGTTTGATATGATCCTTGCCATCTTCAACGATTTTACTGCACTTAGGAGGGAAATCGAGTAGTACAAGATTTTCCAGTCCGGAAATTTTCTCCCAAGTAGCATAATAGTCTCTGAAAGAAAATACGAAAGACAGCATAAGAGAAAACGAGGAAGTGTGAGAAAACGGAGCATAATTGGTATACCTTAAACTTTTGGAGGACGCGAGAAAAACTTCGCAAAAGAAATGAATGGATGAAGTTTGTTAAGGCGTTCACACTATAGGGACGGTCACGCTCCAGTCACGCTCCACTCTCGCTCCGCTCACGGTCCTGGTGCATTCCCTCTCCCTCAACAGTAGCCCACCACCATTGACGGAAAATGTGTGACTTTTCACGCGTCACACATCCTCCGTCAATGGTCATTACATATTTCAGGAGAGAGAGAGAGAGAGGGGGAGAGAGAGGGAGAAACTCGCAGCAAAAAGTCAAATAGCTTCGCTGTAAACTCTATAACACACAACCAAGTACACAAAAGCTTAAAATACGGGCGATTTCTTGTGTCTTGTGGGAACGACTAAATCAACGTTATCAGTGTCTATCTCCCCCCCCCACTTATTCATTTCCTACTCCTACTCCCACACCCACGCCCACACCAGCATATTGAGCTGTCCACACAGCACACAAGATACTATCAGGAGAGTTTCCAGTGTAGCACTATTTACGGTCCACCCTGAATGATAATTCGTACACACTGTGGGTTTAGAGATTCCGCAGGGCCTCTCCCTTAGCGATTTATTCTGCATATGACACCTCAGTATTGATTAGTTTTTCATTTATGTAAACTATGTCCATATTAAAAAGAAATAATTTACATACGGTACAAGAGAAAGCTAGTGGGTAATGTTCAAATGAAGTCGCTAAGGAAGAGTGTAAGGAAGACTACTATGCAGCTAGATGTACTTAAAACAGGAATCTCTCTCTCTCTCTCTCTCTCTCTCTAACTATTCAAGAGACTCAGAGCAGCAGTATACGTCCGTACGAGGGCTGAATCAAGACTGGAGCGGAGCAAGACCGTGGTGGGTGTTCTCACTGTCGGTTCGCTCCGCTCACGGTCCACTCTCGCTCCGGTCAAAATATCTATTGAATGGATCGTGAGCGGAGCGAGAGCGGAGCGTTCCTTGACCGTTACTGCCAGTGTGAATGCTTCCACTGAAATGCATGTAATGATAGTTGACCGGACCGTAAGCGGAGCGAGAGCGGAGCGCGACCGTCCCTATAGTGTGAATTGGGCCATAAAGACCTTGGGTGAAACTCGCAAGCAAATATATGATCCTGTCCTTCGTAAATATAATGTGTTTTTGTAGGAAGGACAGGATGAGTGCGGAAACTTCCCACGAGTCTTGGTTTTACTGGAAAAACAAAATATTGATGCCGTGAGGAAAATGATCGGTGCGATTTCTTGTTTTTTCGGGGAGTACAAGAACTAGTAGTAGTAGTAATAGTAGTAGTAGTAGTAGTCGTAGTAGTAGTAGTAGCCTCATGCTTATCTGGACGTGAACCCAGTGGAGTGCAGGCTGAAGTTACTATTCTACAGTCCACCAACTTCCATTCTTGTCTATTCTTGCGACCGCTAGACATTTATGGAAGCTCCCTAACACTTTTTCCGTACCGATTTATTCTGCATGTAACACCTTAATGTCCTCCGTTGTTATGTAGATTCCTCTGCATAAATAACGTACAAGAAGAATACTAACCAGCCGTATCCAAAAACAAATCGCTTAGGAAGAGGTGCTAGGGAGAATCCAGTCCAATATAAAAAAGTCATCGGGTTGAATGGACTAAAAATCGTCTGGTCGTAACCTGAACAAATTAAAATAACGTCCTCGCAGTGAAACAGTTACGATTATTTATAGGCTAAGTAAATCTGAGTCTAGTGTGCTCTATCTATTTATCTATCTATAACAAGACGTCATAAGCCCGTAATGGATGGCCGATTGACTTTGAGTTAGTTGTTTTACGGGAAGAGGCACTAACCCTCCGCCAACCCACTTGTTGACATGTAGGGAACACATATGGGTTGGTTATATGGTTACCACCCAGCGTTGTAAATGGTTTTCTGGCTTACAGGAAACCATTAGGCTTGTCATTCAATGTAAAGCCACCTGAAAAGGTAAGAAGAGTAATAAAGGGTGACAGGAAAGATGGGAGAAATAGGAAGAGAGGCGGACAGACACAGAAAAAAGAACGACAAAGCTGAAAGAAGGAGGCAGCACTATATCAAGTGAGTGGATGATGGTCGCCACCACCTACCACCCTAGTATAATGAGGATTTACTTATTCATCTATCTATATACCTATGTATTTATGTATGTATGTATCTGTCTATCTATCTATCTATTCACTTCAAGGATAGGAAAAGAGCGAATCCATCTATTGAAATCATGCTTTATTGAACTTATAAAATAATATCACAACATAAAAGAATTTCGAAAACGTTGCAAAACTAATTTGGTGTCGCTCCAACAAACAACAGATCAAATTTTAACCTGAAAATTTGCCAAGAAAACGAAATAAGAAGTTTTTTGGTTAGTCCTTAACTAGAACATACCCACAGTGATCAGTCCTTTCCTCAGATATAGTTTTTTATTTTTTCATTCTAATGTTATGTGGTTTTTATTTTTGGTACGTTGGCATATTAAAAAAAAAAAAAAAAAAAAAAACACTCAGCAAGCCCACAAAGCAGTACCACGGAACAAAGTAAGTGATTTTCGTATATATAAATGCTCTGTTAACTCTGTAGGCTATCCGCTATCTGGAAAAATGTCCGAAAAACTGTGAGACATGGGCCGACGCGTGTAATACCTTCTCCTATTATAGCAACTGACGTATGAAATGACAAAAAATGCGCCAAAAATGAGGCTGAAGTTTGCGTTCGAAAACCCATTATATTTTGAATTCACCCTTGCATGTCCGTAGCCGAGAATAAAGACCTCTGACAGCAAAACTTTTAGCGCAATTATTTTATGCTAAACAGAACTGAATTCCCGTCGCTAAAATCACGTTGTTGCATATTTATGATTCAGGCGGGAGCAGAAGGTCAACTAGTATTTCACCAGTTTTTCTGATCTTCCTGTGCTAGATAATATTTCTCTCTCTCTCTCTTTCTCTGTATGAGAGAGAGAGAGAGAGAGAGAGAGAGAGAGAGAGAGAGAGAGAGAGAGAGAGAGAGAGATGAAAACCCAGATAATATATATCCTCCTCCTCCTCCTCCTCTTCTTCCTCCTTTCTTGAGAGAGAGAGAGAGAGAGAGAGAGAGAGAGAGAGAGACCCAGGACAATTCTGATGTTCTAAAGCAAGACAATTTTAGACGAGTTTATTCAGCTGAGAGTGAGCCCCAGGAGCCTGAGTAAGGGAATGATGACCGCGGCTATTTCCATTACAAACTACAGTACTTAAAATAATAAATCAGGGCAAAGATGATATTAAAATTGTGCGCTAGACCATACTAAGAGGAAATGACACCTTCCTGTACAGTTAGAAGCAGCCTTAGATTACGGCGATACCTCCGCGAAAATTGCCTCATATACTCCTTTCACATTAACCTGGCGCAGATTTTCGTCCTCTGGTAACTTATTTCACGCCTATCAGTGGCAGGACAATATTGCAGCTCCACGTCCACTTCCTGACTATACTTATTTCACTTTTACTTGGTCCAGGCTTTCTTCCCTTTGTGGCTTATTTTACACAGTTTGGTGGCAGCAAAAGACAACCTAGTACCACTTCTCTACATACATATAGCCCTTTCACCTTAACTTGGTCCAGATTTTCGTCCTTTTGTAGTAATTTCACGTAGCTTAGTGAAAAAAAAAAACTACGGTATTATATATTTTTTTCTTAACATTTACTTGTGACTACGATTCTTTCATCTTAACTTGGTCCAACTTTATACCCTTTCGCCTCTTATTTCACGTAGCTTAGTGGCAGAAAAAGACAAAACTGCGGCTCTTCATCCTTTCATAGCACTTCCTCATGGCAAGCATCATAGTCAAGTATTTATCTGTTACAACTCGCAGTTCACGATAGGAAGATGATAATTTTAGGCCAAGTTAAAGTGACAAGCGTACAGGGCATCTTCCCGCCAAAACAATACCGCTACAATTGGTCCTAAGTTTACCACATAGAATCGTCCCACACTCCATTCGGCCAAGTTAAAGTGAAAAGAGCAATGGACATCTTCCCGCCAAAAAAGTACCGCTACAACTGGTCCTAAATTTACCACATAGAAACATCCCACACTCCATACATCTCAGGAGTAGTTGCAGTGAGTTAAAATGTTCCCTAAATTGACAAACTCCTCACCATTCGAGTTGCCTTGAGAAGTTATAATGTTAAATATTACTAGTATTGATATATATACAGTACAAAGCTCCTTTATATTTTTGCAAATTTAAATATATAGCCTAATATCTTCCTTAGCAAAGTGAGATGAGGCATGGCACAATTATTTTCGGGTACATATGAATTTTCTGTAATTTTTCCAGGCACAAAAAAATGTCCTCATAGTATATTGTTCTGGATAGTTTCTTTTTTTAGCTATTTATTTATTTTTCGTTAACCTGTCTTTGTACCATGAAAAATACCCCTGACATTGAAGGCAGACACGAAAGCACACGCGTCGCTAATCCCAGAAAAAAAGAGAAAAATAAAATAGTTCTAGATTCACATAGGAATGGAACTCGATGAATGTGAATTTTATGATGGATACATTATTATTATTATTATTATTTTGACATCAGAAAATATGGATGATGAGTATTTAATCACATACATATTTTATTTTTACTCTAATGCTTTACTATGCGATAAAAATATTTGAGTTTTATTTCTTATAATCCATGTACATAAATGGTATCTATCTTAGTATCCGGTTAACATACAGAGCGGTATCGTCGTCTGCTAGGAGGCTCCCCAACACCTCTTCCTTAGCGATTTATTTACAATACTAAACCATTTTTAAATTTAAGTGTATTTTTAGTATCGACATCGTAAATAATCTATACGACAGAATTAGCCCATTGAGTATAGGGCTGTCTTTTATATATATTATTCTTGCTATTTTCTGATTATTTTTTCAGCTCATGGGAGATATTTCGAAACAGAGGGGTTAGCAAAAATTGAGCCAAAAATACGTCACCCGGCTCGCAGAAATTAAAGCATCATTTAAGAGAATAAATCGCCAAGGAGGAGGTGTTAGGGAGCCTCCTTAACCTACGAGAATACGAGCTATAAGTGTATCTAGTCTCTAACACAGCTAGTACAGTAACCTACAAAAAACATAGGTCATTTTTATATATTTTTTTAATGTTACTTGACTACACTGTATGTATATTGCACACTGCTTTTAAAAACGTCTACACAAAGCCAAGGCTGTACGTACACATACATACATACACACACGCACATGCGTTCATTCCCGACTCTAGCCTGGGCCATGTTCTAGGTGAATTGAAGGCTTCGTAGCAATTATTTCTTGGCGATTTATTTTGCATGGTACACTTTAACCTTTTCTTGTATTTTATTTGTATCTTTTAACACAGGATTTTAAGATTTTTTGAAGTTCAATAGGCAGAATAAATCGTTAAGGAAGAGATGCTACGGAATATCCAAAATCACTTACAACACGACCTACAGTTACAAAATAAGCCTTACAATCAGTCTATTAATATTTCGTAGTTTTTTTCCTTCAAGATTTCCGCAACAAAATTTTAGCATTTCTACCCTCCGTATCGCCTTAACATCGTCACTGCGGCGACTTATTCTTTATTTCGTGTTCAAATTTGGAGAGACTTTTCGATATAAATGAAGGTTTAAAAATAACTGGCTTTTTTTTTTTACTATGAAAGTTTTTGCCCTTAGATTAATAAATTCGTTAGAAAGAATAAGTCACCAGATGAAAGGGGTTAAGCCCAAACAAACTGTAAGATACACTGATTTGCAGATTCGGTAAAAGGCTATTTTGTAACCTCGACTCTGATACAATATTGTGACCAGCCATTTTACCCCCACAAAACACTGCACTTTCTTCAGGCATTTGTCTCTACATAAACACTGCATTATTTAGGCATTTTTCGCTATAGACACTGTATTTATGGTCATTTTTCGCTATAAACACTGCATTTTCAGCCATTTTTCGCTATAAACACTGCATTTTCAGCCATTTTTCGTTATAAACACTGCATTATTTGGGCTAGACACTGTTTTATTTAGGCATTTTCCCTATAAACACAGCATCATTTAGGCATTTTCCCTATAAACACTGCATTTTTGGCAATTTCCCTATAAACACTGTATTTGGAGGCATTTTCCCTATAAACACTGCATTTGGGGCATTTTCCCTTTAAACACTGCATCTTTAGGCATTTCCCTATAAACTCTTCAATTTTTGGCATTTTTCCCGCTATACATTGCATCTTGGGGGAGTTACTTCTTCACAAAACCATTTTCTTTTGAGGCAGTTTCTCTACCATAAACACTGTATTTTTTAAACATGAATTTTCCTTACCAAAAACACCGCATTTCTTGTTTACTGAGGGGAGTTCCACGCTGGCTAGGTCTTAAAACTAAATCAATGAAGCTCGAGTTACTGAGGAAAGCAACGGTATTATCTACAAAATATTCAATGTCATTTTAGGTCTAGAAATACTCTCCTACGAGCTTTGGCAAATCATCATCTAGCGAATCTTAACCCTAAAGCATCAGTTAAACAATAAGGTAACGTTAGTAAAGATCTACGTTGTGCTAGAGATGTAAAAGATAAAATAAAATACAATAAAGATAGAATAATACTAAGGCTTCACAACAATGACGCATTTTTCACCTTTATCACACTAACTCCAGATTTGGTTTATTCTTAGGGAAACCTGTCGCATTGAAGAAGTGGGAAAAAATATCTCCATTACGCTCCTCCACTGCGAAAAGCCTCCCCGTACCTACACAAAATCCTCAGGTGGTTGAGAGAATAAAGTAAAAAATCATCATCATCGAAGTGAGCGAGTTATAAATCAAAATGTTACCAAAATAAAGTGGAATAATATGTTACCATAGTCAGTTCACTTTAACTTGGCCTAGATTTTTCGTCTGTCTGCAGTTGATTTATTTCACGTACCGGTAGCAGAAAAAAACAATGCTACGGCTCTAGATTCTTTATATAACTAGCACTTCTTCGTGACAAGCAAAATAATTTAGTGTTAATATTGGGATATTGTTGCAAGTCACCATTCAAGGAGTAGAGATGGCAATTTTAGGCCAAGTTAGAGTGAAAAGAGTACATTGCTCGACTGGCCTCAAACATATACTCAACCTCCCAAGTCTGCGGATACCGTCTTAAAAATTACTCCTCATACTTCACAAACTGTGTCTCAGACCTCACAAACTGCGCCTCAAACCTCACAAACCACACCTCAAACTTTACAAACTGCGTCTCAAAACTCACAAACTGCGCCTCAAACCTCAAACTACGCCCCAAACCTCACAAACCGCTACTCCTCACATTATCTACCACAAAAATCGTATTGCAATGCCGTAACAGCTAACCAAATCATTGAAAGGAGGCGCCACGAAATCTTCAAAGTGACGATAAATACGGCAGCCATCCTTTACCGTACGCAACCAATATCTCAAAACACATACTCTTTCTAGCCCTAATCTGAGACTTTTGTTAGCTGGTAAAATATTCTTGGGCTCGGGATCTCACAACATACCGATAATTTTCCCGCCAAGTAAGAAGGCGCTCATCAAGGGCTTAAGAGCAACACAATCTTATCTTCCTGACGTTCGTTACCTGCCAAACAGCCAAGTCAGCGAATGAAAGACAGCAACAGCGCAGGGGCCTGTTTTTTTGCGGCTTTCACCTCAAATTCCATACATCTATGAGTTCTAGACCATACAGATTTCTTGTGCTGCTTACTGAACGTTTTTTTGAAATTGTGAGACCATCATTTTCCACTCTCAGAACGGAGAGATATCAATTCTTTAAAACCGCAAGTACTGTTTCATTCCATTCATCTTGTCCCAGGATTTTCCAGCAGTATTACGGCATTATAGATATATTTTGGCCTCTTCAGTCATTAGCTTCTGGCATGTCCTTCTAAACACATATAGTTAGGTGTTGGTGGTTTCGTGCAACTTTAAAAATATGTTCCCAGGGATGAGGGAAATGTATTGTGTATTTTGTTTGCACATGCTAAATAAATCAGGCTATTTTCATATTACATAAACCTCTCAGTAACGTACGAAGAAGCACATAGACAAATAATTCAGCATATTTTACCAGGAAGTCTTAACACCCACACCCACCCACACCCAACCATCCACCCACCCATCCACCCACCCACACACACACACACACACACACACACACACACACACACACACACACACACACACACACACACAATGCTCATATCGAAGAGGAATACGTGCATACTCCTACCATCATATCGCCCTTCCTCATGTTTTCTTACTCAGCCTAATCCTTCCATACTGATCTTGGTCTTTCTATTCAAAATCTCCCACCAGATTTGCCAAAATAACAGTCGATATAATTATAAACTCAGTCAAAATTCAGTACTGTTAATGCACACTTTTTCAACAAGTGGTGTTAATATTAATGGTGATTAATATAAAATTATTCCTGTAATGATTCTTTAAAAAAAAATCTTCATACCTTAGCATATATGAATAATTCTGACTCGTGTTCATTGGGTTTTCAAAATAATCATTCTGCGTGAAGTGTTGCCGGCCGTGACTGAACAAGTAGCGTAAGAAAGTTACCATCTACTACAATACACTTTTAAAATCAATATGAAGGTAGTACGTTAAAAGCTACTGAGGAATTTCGAGGTAATCCTATAAATATGGCTTACAACTTCAAAACATAGACACCAATATCGTCCAATTAACTAATCCTGCTTGACGATGGGACGCGGGTGTTTCCTTGCTTGATACATGTTACCCTTCCTTGTCCTTCAGGTCTCGTTTAAAATCTCCCTTTAAAGTGAAATCGTTCAGAACAAATCAACGACCGCGTCCCAACGTCATCGTCCACGTTTAGCTTTTTTTTTTTTCGGGTAATTTTGTTCGTTTTTGGGTCGGTTGCAATGACATTAAACTGGCTACAAACACACAAATTAAAGCACACACACACGCGTCTCCTATATAGCTGCCGTGTGCTATCTTGGGCTCATTCTATCGATTAACTTTGGTGCATTTGACCAGCAACGCGAGCCTCCCGAATGCGCCATGCTCAGACGGGGGCAGCGTGTTTGACATACACATCCCTACTCGTCGACTTATATTTACATCTACGACACACACAGCAAGCCTTAATTCGAGCCTTAAGGATAGTTGAGGATGGGTTTTTCATATTACAACTCTCGTCTTAGCCTAGTATGTACAGAGTAGTTTGAAAATGCCATTGTTTTGCTCGCTAAATAACACGCCCAACTTTGTGACACGAGCCGAACCAAAGTCGACGTACATTTTGTAAACAACATTCAGTTTCAGATCAGCAACATCTCAGTCATATACATGCACTAATCTAGTTAAGAATCAGAGTGAAAGGGCTAGTTATAATCGAAAATACATTGGCACTGGCTTATATCAAAAGGTTATCATACGTAGTATAGTGAAATTCCTCAGTTTTTCATCCCTCCACCCCGCGGGCCCTCCCCCCTCTCTCCAAGCGGGAGGGGTGTGGTGGGCTGGAGGTCTTTGGCAACCAGAGTGATATTTTGGGCCATTTCATGAATTAAAAACCATCAACCGGGTCCACTTCACTTACATAGAACCAAGAGCTTTTAAGCCCCATGAATATACGAGAATATAATTTGTTTACGCTCTGCAGACGGAAATGAACTGTGGCGGATCCGAATGAGCTTTGGCTGATGAGAGTTCGTGGTTTTATTTTCGTTTATCAGCTTTTTTTTTTTTTTTTTTTTTTTCACTAACTGATGATTCATGATTTATCACAATCATTACAAATTCTGCGTCCTTCGTTATCAGACTGCGATTAGTTTGCACACATTTTTGAAGTACATTAACTTACTACGATAGCTAGCCAGCATGAGGAAGAGTTATGTTTGGCAATTACTCTCTCTCCAGAAGAAGATCCGGTCCTGCTGCAGTAGATCTAATACAAACTGATACAAATACAGGTGACAGTAATCTTTTATAATCTTCAGAACTAATTTACGGGCTGATATCAAGGAAACAATGTAGATATCAAAATAATAATAATAATAATAATAATAATAATAATAATAATTTTAATAATAATAATAATAATAATAATAATAATAATAATAATAATTTTCCTCCTCACACACATCAAGGAATGCATTTAGTTACACAATAATCCCCGCCATCCCTGGGAACGTCCTCAGCAAATGATCACAGAGGAGTTGTATGTCGGTCCTTGGATTTTTTTTTTTTTAATTCCCGCCAGTATTTGTGAATGCATAACAATTTTCTGCACCACATGCACTGGGAGTTGTTTCCGTTTGTTCTTTGTCAATTACATACATGAATTTGTTTGTGTATTTTTTTAGTTCACGCATGGGTGGTTTATTTCAGTGCCAGTATTTTTCTGTCTATTGCAGATGATATTCAAAACCTGCCGCATTATATATATATATATATATATATATATATATATATATATATATATATATATATATATATATATATATATATATATATATATATATATATGTTCAATAACTGGTAAAGATATTCTGGTATACAGTATACTATCATTCGAACTAGTCCTGATGTGGCAGAGACGTTGATTTTTTTAATTTTTCTTATTATATTTCTTTCCTTATATAATTTTTCGTTTTTCAGAAGAAATTCCATTACCAGTCAACTCATGCCAAGATTTTCCCTCGTTCAAAAACCCTTCTTTGATTCCGGTATGCTCTCTAACCAAAGCTTCCCAAAACTCCTCGCAATACTGTATTTTGCTTCTCTTTGACACAAAACCGCAGTCACAAACACATGGCAAAATATATGTTTTCTTGTTAGACTGGGGGAGGGGGATCTAGTGAGGAAGAAGATATAGGCTTCAGTGTCCATTATCACAGCCGTCTGAGTACACTGGAATGGAGGTTTAGCAAAGACGCGAATTTTGTCACATTTTTTCCTCTTTGCTGTGTAGTTCCGCGTTTGGATCGTTAATTATAGGCGTGTTTTTGTCGTCCAAGATGGAGCTTGAGATTCGAAGCGCGTCTTGGGGCGCTTGGTTTTTGTCCGCAAAAACAGTCCAGGATACGTAGAACCGAAAAATTACGTGCCAATCGCAAAGTAAACAGAGGGGTTCGCCGAAGACGATCTTCTGACGAATATGCAACTTACATGTAGCCGTTATTTGTGCTGAACTGGCTCTATATGTCGTTAATATTAGCCACCTGCACCCTAATTTTATGTACATAATGCTAATTTCAGGATATTTATCATTTATGTGTCCTTGCTGGCCAATCTCACTCTCCCCAAGCTACACCAAGACTGCTCCCGACCACGCCTGGGTGGAATACGAAGACGGTCTTGGTTTTGATGACAAACGCTTGGGCCGGCTTCGTATCACTTTGGCCGACAAAAACAGCGCAGCTTGGTTTTACCGAAGATAGCTTCGAATCCAATCCCTCAGCATGGACGACAAAAACGCGGCTTTAGTGATGGATGAGATGGGTGCTGTATTTTTTTTTTCTAACATTCAGTATACGGCTTGCCTCAAACCTCGATTATGTTTACGGGAAAAAAAGCGAAGTTTTTTCACTTGTTGGTTCTTGGATCAATATTTAGCAAAGGACTTGATAAGAAGTTGGGTGCTTCTTTGGTAGCTGGACTTTGGCTGGTCTGAAACCTTTATTTCGCTAATATTCTAACTGAGTTTGTCAACACACACACACACACACACACACACACACACACACACGGAAACTTGCTGTACTTCCACCTGTCCGCTGTGTGGTTTTGCTCACTGGACTGACATTTAGCGATTTAGCACAAGATTTGACAACTTCTTGGTCCTCGTTTCATTGTCTAAAATTTGTCATGTCTAAAATCTTAATTTCAACAAAAGTCACAGCTTGAAAATACAAATACAAATTCCTGTATTATCACCCCTATTTATATGCGATTTCCCTACTAGAATTGAAAAACTGAGGAAAGAATCTGACAGAGGTTTGGATTATCGTGTCCGCATCCAGAAGTCGCGTTACCTCACACCCTGATCCCGCTAGAGGTCTCCGTTTTTCAGTACACCATCCCTGCCTGTCGTATTTCCGTCTTTCTGAAGGTAGATTTGGTGCCGGGACGAAAATTAGGCGGGAGACGTGATAGGGGGTCGGTCTGTTGATTACTATATTTCTTCCTTCTCAGATTTTGATATCGCTGGCATTCTCCGTTTCAAATGTAATCTTGGAGCTTCACTTCAATTTCGATTTTAGTATGCAGTCCCAATTTTAGTGTCATTTTGCATTTTTGAGCTCCATCTCACTTCGAATGGGAAATGTTCTCAGTCCACATTTCATAAGTCCGCTTTACTGGGATTCAGAATTCTGTATTAATATGCATTTTAAAACTTGGCCTTAATCAGCATTTGGGACGTTCATCTTAATACGCGTACAGACAGCAATATCAGTGCGTTTTTGGAATTTAATATCAGTTAGAATTTTAGTTATTTCGAGGTTTGTACGTACAGTTTGTGCTATGTCAGCCGAACTTTATATAATATA
The DNA here is from genome assembly GCF_032717465.1 of Coenobita brevimanus. Classification (NCBI taxonomy): domain Eukaryota; kingdom Metazoa; phylum Arthropoda; class Malacostraca; order Decapoda; family Coenobitidae; genus Coenobita; species Coenobita brevimanus. The sequence goes on along the minus strand of NC_137022.1, from coordinate 24,249,309 downwards.
ACTGTCAGAGTGCTAATATTCTTAATTTATATACTCAAAAATAATCTATACTTTCTTTTGAGCTTTCGACGTGGGAAGGCGATAATGGTACACTGCAAAGCGATGTGTTTGGGAAGGGGTAGGCACATGTGCGTAGGGGAGGGGGCCTCAGAAACAGCCCCCCCCCCATTTCTTTTCAATATTTATCACTTCACTCCGATTACTTGTATTTTTGATGCTACCAAACGATTTTATTCAACCCTGGAGAGACTTGGGGCTTCAGGAGTTTAATATTTCTTTCAGTAACTCCTCCATTTCCAGTCAGTCCAGAGGTGAATTAATCCAACTAATGACAAGAACTAAACAGAAAACAAAATCATCAGAAAAAACCGCCAGAAAAAAATCACTAGAAAAAAATCACCAGAAAAAAATCACCAGAAAATATCCCCGGAAAAAATCACCACACTGAAGCAATTACCTGATTACAAGCAATTTTGATGTTTTTTTTCTTTGCCACTCGTCTCAACAATGATCTGAGTTTATGAGAGCTGTTTTTTTTTTTTTTTATTCTTTTTGGGAAGCTAAAGGTATTTCAAAATTCAAAGTAGTGAACTAAGGATAAAAGGCCTCGTTTACTACAGGAAATGTACAGGGAGCTATGATATTTTACTGACCCCTTTCAGCTCGACTACTTCTAAGCAAAAAGATGTACTGTAGTAGTAGTAGTAGTAGTAGTAGTAGCAGAATTAGTAGTACCAGTAGAAGTAGTAGTAGTAGTAGTAGTAGCAGTAGTAGGCTCACTCTCTCCTCACAACTGCTCCCTCACTTCCATCCCTACACTAACCTTAAATGAGACATACTGGGCACAAGCAAATATAGACAGTCGATATTAGTGCTGTAGTGGCGATAGGTGAGGCTGTGTGGCTTAATGGATCGTGGGGACAGGCCTCACAGACTAGACAAACGATAACAACAACAACAACAAAAAAGGATGACAAAGAAATATGGAGTGGTTCACATATCGTGCAGCTCAAATCTCGTGTGTTGTGAGGACGTTTATATACTGTCCATAACCCTTTCCGTGTGTGTGTGTGTGTGTGTGTGTGTGTGTGTGTGTGTGTGTGTGTGTGTGTGTGTGTGTGTGTGTGTGTGTGTGTGTGTGTGTGTGTGTGTGTGTGTGTCTACTGAGTACACACTGTTTAGTAATTTCATGAGCTGTCAAAATGTCTGACTTCCCCATACCAGCAGACTGAGCCGTCCCTAACATTAGAACTGGGGTGCAAAATATCTGGGCCACACCGTATACGAACACTGACCTGTAAAGTGGTGACACTCTCTAACAACCCTCCCCATTCATCAATAATTAAAATCCAGTAGCATTCATTATTATTATCTTTTTCACTATCAAGGGGCTAGTATGAATCTCTATCTTAATGTTAAATGGTTCGACTGACGTAGCCCAAGATGTATACGTTGGCACATTATGTTTATTATGTTTATTACGTAATTCTGGGCAATTGAAATATCGAAAAAGGGTGGTGTGAGAGCGGTATTTGAGTTACAATATTCTCGTGAGCTGTGGTTACCCCTCACTCTCTGATCCTACCCCTGTTAAAAAAAAGGTTGTTGTCAGGGCTTCACACTAAATGAAAACCTTTTATCCCGTGTATAGGTGGCAGTTGGACGCTTTACTAGACTACACATGCAGCTAACGTTGACGCCAGATTTCTTGCAGTCAAAACAAGGCCCTGAATTATCAACAAGGCTTCCGTCGGTGCTAAATCCTTGCTTGGCCAAATCCTAGCATCCTTCAGCAAGTTGTAGGATGAAAGAGTGAGCATGTAAGCTGATGAATGTACACTACCACACACATTCACAGTGACACGGAGACGACAGCAAGCATCAGCAGCGGGAAATGTGACATGAACCTTGAGGCACGGCTGCGGCCAGAAAATATAAACTCCTCACAGACTTTAGGCAAATAACATCTGTCCTCTACGTTACTTCCTAACTTGGAGCAGTGGTACATAATATTCTCTCTCGTGACACCTCGGCATCACTATCTTAAATATATATATATATGTTTCTATTATACATTCATGAAAAAACTACTACACTTACTTTATAAACTAAAACGAGGATGTTATAGATACGAAGGAGCGTCCGGGGAATTCCGTTCGGGACCTAGATTCACAATTTTAGGTTGAAATCTGTCTTGTATCTCAGAATTTCACTTGCAGGGAGAACAAGACGTAAAATTTCTGCACTTTCCTTGTTCTTCCTCCCAAAAAATGAAATCAGAGTTACGAGATGAGGGGAAGTTTGTTATGGTTCTTTCACAGTAACTTGGCCCAGATTTTTCTTCCTTTTGCGGCTTATTTCACGTAGCTCAGTGACAGAAAAGGTTAATGCTACAGCACTACATCATTACCATAGCACTTCCTCGTGACTAGCGTTACATTCTAGAGCTTGTATATTGTAACAACTCAGCATTTAAGAAGGAAAGATGGCAGTTTTGGGCCAAGTTAGAGTAAAAAGAATATAGTGAATCCCCGTACAATTCATCCCCCGGACAACTCCCCGGGCTCAGTAGTTAGGGCGGGTGTCGCCAGGTGGCAGTGTGGCGCCGCGGAAAAAGAAGGAAGAATACGCGCCCTCGGAGGAAGGAAACGCGCCCTCAGAGGAAGAAAACGCGCCCTCTCTGGATTTCAGGATCCCTTTTCTGCCTTGCTGGTGTTGGCCTCGCTCGAATTGACGGCTTTTTTCACGTTGTCGTTGGGCTCCTTCTCCTCGGCCAGCTCGTAGCCCCGCACCACCGTCTCGAGGAGGAACTTGATGGTGATGCGGTAGATGTTGTCCATGTTGTCGGTGTAGCGGTCGCCCAGAGTCAGTCGCACCGCCTCCAAGAACGGATGCTCAATTTTCTGCGGATATAAGGCAGCGGTGAGAATGATAACTATAACTATTACACTGCTAAATATTGACGTATTATCCCACCACCAGAAAGTTTTATTTAGAGGTCAGTTCAAAGTTCAGTAAAATCGTCTGGAAGTAGCTGGACAAAAAGCCATAGAATGAAGAGTTTAAGCCAAATACAAAACATCTAAAGGTAGCAAGAATAAAGAAAACAGGACATTATCGTACGGGAAAGGTTGTTATTATTGTCGTTGTGGTTTATCTGAAACGTGAACCCGGTTCACCACATGCTGAAATTGTCCTCCTGTAGTCCACCAACGTCATTTCGGAGGATAAAAGGAGGGAATTGAAGGCTACTGATTTTGTCCCGGGCAGCGTGGCAGCATGGTTATATTTGTGCAGCTACGTGCAGGCGTCCCTCTCCAGTACCCGAGAAAGGGTTAAATGGATGAAATAAATCTATCTATCTATCTATCTATTGCCAAAAGCCACAATCCCGCAAGGGGTGGCCATTTGACTTTGAGTTATTTGTTTTACGGGGAGGGGCACTAACCCTCCACCAACCCACTTGTTGACACGTAGGGAGCACGCATGGTTTGGTTATATGGTTACCACCCAGCGTTATAAATGGTTTCTTGGCTTACAGGAAACCATTTGGCTTGTCACTCAATGTAAAGCCATTTGTAAAGGAAAGAAAAGCAATAAGAAGTGACAGGAAAGATGGGAGAAATAGGAAGAGAGGAGGGCAGGCACAGAAAAAGAATGATAAAGGCTAAGGAAGAA
>NC_137022.1:24235631-24240631 GCF_032717465.1 Coenobita brevimanus | reverse complement strand
GAAATTAAAAAAAAAGTAAATAAATGAACGAATAAGTAAATAAATATGCTCTGGCAGCAAGTGAGATTTTATAAATGTCCGGCCAGTTCACCTTCATGTTTTCCCCCTAACAAGCTGGCCTTATGAGTTTACATGACTGCCAGGATTAAAAAGTGAGGCGTAGGCATGAGGACAACCGCTCAATCCTTCCCACTGCCCAATGGAGTCAAAACCATATGTGCCTGATTGATGTCCCCGGCTAGCCCTGCGCTGCTATTGACAGGTCGAGTCTGCCTTCCATAACAAGTGGCACAAAAGAGGGACAATCAGGGACATGGCAGTTTTAAAGGGCGCATTCAGATAGCACGGTCGTCAGGGTGATAGATAGATAGATAAACAGATAGATAGACAGACTGATAGTTAGATAGACAGACAGAGAATATATGTATGTGCAGTATGAAGGCGTATGTACTTGTGTGATGTGTGTGTGTGTGTGTGTGTGTGTGTGTGTGTGTGTGTGTGTGTGTGTGTGTGTGTAAAAAGAATATTAAATAACCTCTTCTCTCCCCTCCAATACAGACTACCTGCAGTTTCATTAGTGTGTGTGTGTGTGTGTGTGTGTGTGTGTGTGTGTGTGTGTGTGTGTGTGTGTGTGTGTGTGTGTGTGTGTGTGTGTGTGTGTGTGTGTGTGTGTGTGTGTGTGTGTGTGTGTGTGTGTGTGTGTGTGTGTGTGTGTGTGTTTTAATCTGACCGGCTCCATTCATCGGTCCATTACAGAAGTGGTGGACCGAGGGACAGAGCTGGACCGTAACTGTTAATTGAGAGAGAGAGAGAGAGAGAGAGAGAGAGAGAGAGAGAGAATATTTCCTCATTTCTGTCTGTCTGTCCTACTCTCTCTCTCTCTCTCTCTCTCTCTCTCTCTCTCTCTTCCTTCTTCTTTATTTTATCTCTTTTTTTAGTTTGCTTTTCCTCATCTTTCTTCCCGTCTTTCTCTCATTCTTTCCTTCCCTCCCTTTCTCTCTCTCTCTCTCTCTCTCTCTCTCTCACTTACTCTCTCGCATCCTCCTCCTTTGTTTTCTTCCATTCCCTTCTCCCCTTAATCTCATTCCTTCTCCCCTTCTTCCCTTTTCCCTCCCTCTTCCCTCCTTCTCTCCCTCTTCTTTCCTTCCTTCCCTCCTCTCTCTTTCTTCATTCTCTCCCTCCTCCTTCCTTCTCATTCTCTTCCTTCTCTTCTTCTTACCTCCCTCCATCCCTCCCTCTCTCTCGCTTCTCTCCCTCCCTTCCTTTTTCTTCCGTTTTCTCGACCTGTTCCCTCTCCACCTCCTGTCCTTCTCTTCCTCTTCCCTCTCTTCCCTTCCTTCTTTCTCTCCTTCTTCCCTTCCTTCCTCTCTCTCCCTCTTCTGTTCTTCTCTTCCACTCTCCCTTAACCATCCTTCCCTCCCTCTTTCCTCTTTCTCTCCCCACCCACGCCCTCCCCATAAAGCTCATATCCCGGGCTTTGAGCTTGTACTGCCACGAGTTATAGGTACTGACTTTCTCTCTCTCTCTCTCTCTCTCTCTTTTTCTCTCCTTCTCTCTCTCTTTCTCTTTCTCTCTCTCTCTCTCTCTCTCTCTCATTTAATACTCTGTTCTAGTATTAATCATGTTTTTTTCTTATTTATACTTATTCCTATCACTGTTAATTCTCTCTCTCTCTCTCTCTCTCTCTCTCTCTCTCTCTCTGCAACAAAAATAAAAAAAGCAAATAATACACAAAAAAGTTAATACTAAAACTGCTCTTGCCATGCAGGAAAAAACACAATATATATTTACTCAAATAACGAAAATAAAAATAATGAATAATTAAACCAAGGAAAATAAAAAAAAGCTAGAGAGAGAGAGAGAGAGAGAGATTACAGGCCCCTTATCTCACAGCCCCTTATCTCATAGCCCTTTATCTCACAGGCCCTTATCTCACAGGCCCTTATCTCACCACCAAAACCAAAACAACCAACCACAACAACAACTATCCTCCCACCAGCAGCCCCTACCACACGCCCCATCGCCTCTCAAAGCCCTTCTCCAGCCCTACCAAAGCCCTCTGCTGCGCCCTCGTTAGCAGGACAGATTACTGCTGCTTCTACTGCTAAAGCGGGAGGAGAGAAGAGCAGGGCAGGACAGAATATCAAGAAGATTGGGCAGATGTTTGGTGGAGTCAGCACGGAAGTATAAATGACGAAGGGTACGAGGCTTCATATGTCTACCTACCTGTCTGTCTGTCTGTCTATCTATCTATCTATCTATCTGTCTGTCTATCTATCTAACTAACTATCTTTCATTCCTCTATCTCCAATTTCTCTCCATTCATTCACTTACCACCCTCTCTCTCACCCTTTCCCTTCCCTCTTTCCTACCTCCTAACCTCCTTTCGTTCCTTCCTTCTCTCCTTCGTTTCCTTTCATCCTCCTTTCTTGCCTCCTTTTCTCCACCCTTTTTCTCTCTCCCTTCAATCTTTTCCCACCTCACCTTTCCTCCCTCCCAAGCCCACGCCCCACCGTAAGGCTCAAATCCCCCTAAGTGACCGCAGGATTTTCGCCTCTACTGGTTTAACAATTTGCTGTGAGGGCCCTGTGGCTTAACCCCATCTTGCCCCGATAGCAGTTATAGATAATCTCTCTCTCTCTCTCTCTTCTCTTATAATTTTCCTTTTTAATGTTCCCTCCTTCCTTCTTTTCCTTTCTCCTTCTTTTCTTCCTTCCTTCCTTCTTCCCTTCTATCCTTCCTTATTTTTCTTCTCCCTCCCTCCCCCTACCCTACCTTTCATTTCACCACTGTTCCTTCCTTTATTCCTTTTTCTCCTTCATTCTTTCCTTCCTTCAACACCGATTACCACAACACACACACACACACACACACACACACCACACACACACACACACACACACACACACACACACACACACACACACACACACACAACGAGAAAATACGTATAGAAGCTTGCCTTGAATCGATACCACCTTGCCACATCAGGTAATTTCCTCAGGTAAAGGATCTGCAATACCTGAAATCAATTACCTTCAGAAGCAGGTGACATTTCCTTAACATAATTGCTCAAGGTCCTTATTCTCGCCGGTCAAGTAAGCTCCCTGGCACCTCTTCCTTAGCGATTTATTTTTGGATACAGCTGGTTAATATAAATCTGTATGTTATTTATGCTGAGTATGGTGTATTGGAGTGGTTCAAATGGCACATAAGAGGACAGTAAGGAGTAATAATGCAAAATAAATCGCTTAGGAAGAGGTGTTAGGGAGCTGGGTTAGACCTGGTCAATTATGTCAGTTTGATTTTTTTTTTTTGGCTTTCATCAGACATTTTTATTATAAGGTGAGGGAGGGAGGGAGGGAGGGAGGAAGGAAGGATGGAAGGAAAAAGAAGGAAAAAAAGAAATTAAGAAGGAAAACAGGAAGGGAGAGAGGAAGGAAGGAAATATTGAATGAATGAATGAATGAATGAATGAATGAATGAATGAAGGAAGGAAGGAAGGAGGGAAGGGAAAGGTAGAAAGAAAGGAAAGAAGGAAATCAAGAAGGAAAGCAAGAAAGGAGGGCGGAAGGGAGGAGGGAGGGAAGGGAAAAGAAAGGAAAGGAAAGACAGAAATCAGGACGGAAAGCCAGAAGAACAGAAATAAAGAGAGACAGAACGAGAGAGAGATCAGATATTGCTCTCTTTAATCTCTTCCTTACTGGAGGCCTGTCCTAAGTTAAATAAAATCGTGTAGGGAAAGTACGAATAAAAGTAAAAAACATCAGTGTAGAGGAGAAGGTAAAGGGAAGACATGAACGAAGGAAAAGGGTTAAGCTTGAAAAATGTGACTGGGAGGCAGAACGAAGGTAGGGCATTAGACTTAGAGGAGGAGGAGGAGGAGGAGACGGGAAAGGAATTTTATTACCTGGGCTCGCGTCTCTCTCTCTCTCTCTCTCTCTCTCTCTCCTCGCGTGATGAAAATAAAAACAGAAGGAACGGTGAAAGAGGGAGACGAAGAACACCTTAAATAGCCGCACGCACCCCGGCCTTCTCCACCAGTCTAACACATCACAAAAAATGCTCATTATTTTTAGATACACACCCTCAGACACACCCCAGATACATCCCAGACGCACACCAGACACACCATGAGCACCTCGACCCCTCAACCCCCCTCCCCGTCACCCATAAACAGATTTAATTAAAAAGATACATCGACGGTGAGTGAGTGAGTGAGTGACGCAGTTAGGGACACACAATGAATCTGGCTGTCTCTGTGGGTGCAACAAGGAGGTACGAAATGAGAGAGAGAGAGAGAGAGAGAGAGAGAGAGAGAGAGAGAGAGAGAGAGAGAGAGAGAGAGAGAGAGAGAGTCCCTTAATAGTCAACATCAATTTCCCAAAGTTTGTGAAATAATGAAGGAGCGTGGAGGTTGTGTTACTCCTCTCTCTCTCTCTCTCTCTCCCTCCGTGTCATCAATATTACATTATCACTACCCTTTGTCTGCCTCTGTCGTCTTGAAACCTTAACAGTGAGATGAGGGGGGAGAAGGAAGGAAGGAAGGACGGAAGGAAGGAAGGAAAAAGCGAAGGAAGGAAAGAAGGAAGGCAGGCAGGAAGGACATAAGTAAAGAGCGACTGAAATAGAAGGATAAATGGAAAATGAAAAAAAAGAGAGAAAAGAGAAAGGAAAATTAAGGGAAGAAAAGAGAGAGAGAGAGAGAGAGAGAGAGAGAGAGAGAGAGAGAGAGAGAGAGAGAGAGAGAGAGAGAATTCGTGACCTCTATATATTGGAGCTCCAGCCTTCTCAAAATACGACTAATAAAAAGCGTTAACAAGGATGACTCGTTAGAAAGGATTAGAGAAGGAGGAGGAGGAGGAGGAGGAGGAAAAATGTGAAAAAGGCCGGGCGAATAGTTTAGAAAAATTTATATTAAAATAATAAAAAGAAAAAGAAGAGGAAGAGGAGGAGGAAAAACAAAAAACAGTCAAGAAAAAGAGAAAAGAAAAAGAAGG
>NC_137022.1:24218131-24230631 GCF_032717465.1 Coenobita brevimanus | reverse complement strand
TTCCCTGCCAACACTCCTACCAACACTGTCCTGCCAACACTGCCCTGCCAACACTGCCCTACCAACACTGCCCTGCCAACACTGCCTTGCCAACACTGCCCTGCCAACACTGTCCTGCCAAAACTTCCCTGCCAACACTCCTACCAACACTGTCCTGCCAACACTGCCCTGCCAACACTGCCCTACCAACACTACTCTACCAACACTGCCCTGTCAACACTGCCCTGTCAACACTGCCCTGCCAACACTCCTACCAACACTGCCCTGCAAACACTGCCCTGCCAACACTGCCCTACCAACACTACCCTGCCAACACTGCCTTGCCAAAACTGCCCTACCAACACTGCCCTGCCACCACCTGTCGCCTATATACCGTAATTACTGCACCACATCCACGGCCATATTACAGACTACGATGGCGGGGTTTGACTATCTGTCTATCTATCTAATTTTCTATCTATCTAGCTATCTGTCTGTCTGTCTGCCGATCTTTCTATCAATGTTTATCTACCTATCTGTCTCTGTCTCTCTGCCTACCTATCAATCTGTCTCTCTTTCTATCTCTCTGTCTATCCATCTGTCTCTCTTAACAAACACTGATTCAGTACTCTACTCACTCTCCTCTCTCTCTCTCTCTCTCTCTCTCTCTCTCTCTCTCTCTCACTGCATTTCTTTCCTTTCCCTCTATTCAAATCCCTCCCTCCCTCTCTCCATCTCTTTCATTCCCTACCTCCATTTACTCCATTCTCTCCCCTTCTTTCCATCTAAACAACTGCCTAGATTTTTGCCTCAATTAATGGATATTCTCCCTTCCTCCTCCCTTATCTGTTCTAGTCTTTGCCCTCCCTTTTTTCATCAGTCTCCCTTTTTATTTCTATCTCCCATTTTCTCTCCTTTGAAGCCAGATATAGAAATTGGGAACTGAAGGCCAGTTTTCTTTGATGCTTAGTATTTTTTTTGTTATTTTTCTCTTCCATTTTCTTTTCCCTTTCTCCTATTTTTCTCTTGTCTTTTCCTTTGTTGTCCTCCCTTTCCTCCTCCTGTTCCTTTTCCCTTTCCTTCTCCTATCCCTGTTTACTTCCTCTTCCCCCTTTTCACTCCCGTCCACTCAAAAGAGGCATAGCACTTTTAATAACAACTTTACGTACATAACTTACCTTTACGATGTAGCAGACTGAGATATGGTGCTGTCTCCCTTGTATAGCCACAAATTTAGCAACTAATTTCCTGCTAAACATGTTCTGCCGCAAAATATAATACATTTTTTAACTTATTGTCTCATAGATGATACAAGCGCAGAGCAGCATTATTTTGTACGTAATGCGGACAATGCTACTTTCCTCTACAGGGCAAGAAGGTGTAGATTTTCCACATATGCTAATGCTGGTTGAGTTCTGTTTTTTCCTCCTGGTTTTCCATATAGGATTGGGGGAGTGAGGGAGCCTTATTGTCATACCATCCCAGTCTAAAATTCATACAGTATACACCTTAATTATGGTCTACTGCAAAACAAACATCCGTAAAAGAAAAACAATGGGACTGTTGTTGTCTGCCTTCCTCTGTGCTTCCATCCCGTCTGTCCTCCATCCTCTCCCTCTTCTCTCCCATCCTTCCTTCCTCTCTGCATTCCCTTACTCGCTGCCCTCCTCCCTACTTATCCTCTTTTCCTTCCCTCTCCCTACCTCCCTCTCACCTTTCCCTCTCCCTCAACCTCCACTCCCCCCCCCCTCTGCTATTCTTTCTCCTCCCCTCTCTTCCACATTCCTCCCTACTCCCCCTCACCATTCTCATCATTTCCCTCTCACCTTCCTCCCCCCTCCCTCTCTTCCACCAGCCCCTCTCCTCCCTCTCCATTCTCCCTATCCCTCTCCAGTGCTCCTCCCCTCCCCGCCCCTCCCCAGCTCAGTGAAAGTAAATATTGTGCAGTGTGGACATCAAACAGCTCCCCCCCCCCCCTTTGAAGTTAGGGTAGGGGGGGAGGGACACCACATCGCATCACACCCCACACCACACTACACTACACCACACCACACCACACCACACCACACCGCACCACACCACACCACATCATACACATACCCAACACAACCCATCATGCCTAATCCCACCACAGCCCAACACACCGCACCACATCGCATCACACCACACCACACCACACTTTACCACACCACATCATACACATACCCAGCACAACCTACCATACCTAATCCCACCACAGTCCAACATAACCACACCACATCGCATCACACCGCACCACACCACACTACAACACACCACACCACACCACCCTCCCTCATACACCAACAATCCCACCTTTGATGCGTAAGGGAGCAAAATTCATCGCCACTACACACCATCCTGCCTCATACGCATTTTAATACCAATTCAGAGAGTGTATTTTTTTCTTGAGAGAGAGAGAGAGAGAGAGAGAGAGAGAGAGAGAGAGAGAGAGAGAAAGGTGATGCTACTAAGGGAAAGGGAGGGAGAAGAAGGAATGGAGGAAGGAAGTATTAGAGTGAGAGGGAGGGGGGAGGAAGGGAGGGAGAAAAAGGAAGGGAGGAGAAAGCACAGTTAGGGAAGCAGGGTGAGGGCACACACACACACACACACACACACACACACACACACACACACACACTGGCGATCTTCTCACCTACCTTTCAGACTCCTGGTCATCCTCCTTTCGGGACTTTGGCGAAAGCTTTGCCATTGCACTTGACATCTCAAAGGCTTTCGATCGAGTCTGGCATAAATCTTTAATTTCCAAACTGCCCTCCTACGGTTTCTGTCCTTCTATCTGTGCCTTCATCGCTAGCTTCCTTTCTGGTCGTTCTATAGCCGCTGTTGTAGACGGCCATCGTTCTTCTCCTAGATCTATCAACAGTGGTGTTCCTCAGGGCTCTGTCCTATCACCAACTCTCTTCCTTTTATTCATCAATGATCTTCTAAGCTGTACATCTAACCATATCCACTCATACGCTGATGACTCCACCCTTCACCTTTCCATTCGGTTCCCGCAACGCCCATCTCAACAGTTACTTCAACAAACAAGGGATGAGGCTATGGCACACCTAATGTCTGACTTGGCTCGTATCTCTGACTGGGGTAAAAATAATATGGTTGTTTTTAATGCATCTAAGACTCAGTTCTTACACCTATCAACCCGACAAAATCTTCCACAGGTATACCCACTAATGTTTAATAATATTCAGCTTAATCCTGCATCATCCTTGAACATGCTTGGGGTTTCATTTACTCGGGACTTATCTTGGAAAGATCATATTACATCTCTTGTAAAATCTGCTTCCAAGAGATTGGGTGTGCTAAGCCGACTCCGCTCTTTCTTTACCCCTGCACAATTGTTGACTCTATACAGGGGTTTTATCCGCCCCTGTGTGGAGTACAACTCTCATGTGTGGGGTGGCTCCCCACATACAGCTCTTGTCAATAGGGTGGAGTCAAAGGCTTTTCGTCTCATTAACTCTCCTCCTCTTACTGACTCCCTTCAACCTCTGTCTCTTCGCCGCACTGTTGCATCTTTATCTCTTTTCTATCGCTACTTTAATGGTCACTGCTCCTCTGAACTGTCTGCTTGCATTCCTCCACCTCTACGACGGGCGCGTAGCACCCGTCTGGCAGCAAACTCTCATCCTTTTTCTGTCCAACTCTCTAATGCAAGAGTTAACCGTTACTCCCAGTCTTTCATTTATGCAACAGGTCAGCTCTGGAACTGTCTCCCTCTGTCTGTATTTCCTGCTGCCTATGATCTCCAGTCTTTCAAACGCAGTGTGTCCAGGCATCTCAAAATGATCGGATCTTGAATTTGGCTCTATATTGTATTTTGTTTTTCTCTTGGAGGGAACTGTTACTGCGGGCTCATGGCCTTTGGTTCCTTCTTCCTCGCATTAAAAAAAAAAAAAAAAAAAAAACACACACACACACACACACCTGATTGCATTAACATTCCTGGGGGCTGGGAGGGGAGGAGGAGAGGGAGGGAGGGGAGGGGAGGGGAGGGGAGGGAGGAGAAAGAATGGGGAGGAAAGAGGGGAGGGGAGGGGAAGAGAAAGTGAGAGGAAAGGGAGAAGGGAAAAGAGGGGAAGGGGAAGGGGGAAGGAGAACACGAAGAGGAGAGTGAGGAAGAGTAAGAGAGAGAGAGAGAGAGAGAGAGAGAGAGAGAGAGAGAGAGAGAGAGAGAGAGATGTGGACGTATTTCAACAGACACACACACACACACACAAAACCTCCCTTCTCCCCTCCCCACTCTCTCTCTCTCTCTCTCTCTCTAATCAACTTCATCCCTCCTTCGCCTCGTGCCACATAATCCTCCCTTTCATCACCTCCACCTTTGTCTGTCTGTCTGTCTGTCTGCCTGTCTCTCTCTCTCTCTCTCTCTCTCTCTCTCTCTCTCTCTCTCTCTCATCAGCACAGGTTGTCAGTCACACCTCACCTGATTAAATTACACCCACCACGTCTTGCATGCTAAGGAAGGCCGCCAAACACAGCACCATCCTTCAAACATCAACTACATCATTCTAAATTATAACTAAAACATTCTTGTTATCCTTTGCAACATTCTAACTTAAAATTGCAATATTCTAACTTAAAAAAACATGATTCTTGTCAATATTTGCAACGTTCTCGCCACACTGCAATCTTCTAACCACAAATCGCGTCATTCAGGCTACTTTTTGCAACAGTCTAACTTAAAATGGCAATATTCTAACTTAACAGAGCATAATATTTGTAACTATGGAATATTCTCACCACATAGCATTATTTTATCTATCAATCTCGTCCTTCAGGTTATTTTTTGCAACATTCCAACTTAAAATTACGATATACTAACACACCACACAATTCTTCTAACTATCTTAATATTACCGTGATACTGCAATCGCCTAACTCAACACTGCTTTACTACTGTCACTATTTGCAAGATTCCCTTAAACACTGCAATACCCTAGCTAAAAAGTGCACCATTCCTGTCACCCTCTGCAACATTATGGCCATTTTTACCCTCTCACTGTAGGGACAAGTTTAGTATTCTTTAGGTAACGTACAAGTAACTCCTCTCTCTCTCTCTCTCTCTCTCTCTCTCTAGCATTGAGGGAGTTATCGGTATGGATGCGTGAGAGTTTTAACCACTTCCCTACGCTGACGCGTTTGATAGCCTATTATTGATATCATTTGGCTATACAAACGTCCCTCAGTTCCCTCCCCACCCCCGGAAGGAGGATAGTGATGGCTGGAAATGTTCCTGGGACTACTACTATTACAACTACTACCACTACTACTACTGCCACCATTATTATAACATCTACTACTACTACTATTAATACAACAACTACCACTACTATTACTACTACTATTATTACTACAACTACTACCACCACCAATATTACAACAATAACTACTACTACTACTACTACTAACAACGACAACAACAACAATAATAATAATAATAATAATAATCTCCTAAACATACTTCCCAACATACCTCCCTCTCCAATATGCTCCTCTCCTCATATTTTTTGCACCTTAATATACCTTGACAGACTTCACCTGTAATCTAATTTTTGAAGGGGATAAGTTTAATATTTTCACTTCCCTTTGGCAGTTTAATCCCCTCCCTGAAGAAGAGGAGGAGGAGGAGGAGGAGGAGGAGGAGGAGGAGGAGGAGGAGGAGGAGGAAGATGATGATGGTGATAACGATGATGATGACGATGATGATGATGATGATGAAGGTGAAGAAACAAGAAACAGGAGGAGGAGGACGAGGAGGAGAAAAGGAAGAAGACAAGAGGAAGAAGAGCAGGGGAAGAGGAGGAATGAAGAAGAGGAAGAAGAGGAAGAGGAAGAGGAAGAAAAAAGAAGAGGAAGAAAAAAACATTTAATTCTGACAGGATATCTTTCATGTTTTCCCTCCCCCTCTGGCTGTTTCATCCCCCTCCTCCCCCTCCCCCTCCCTCCCTCCCTCCCTCCCTCCCTCCCCCTTCCTCCACCACCACTACCATCACCATCCCCCACCACCTCCACTTCCATCAGCTCTAAACTTCCACCCCCCTTCCCCCTCCCCATTTCCCCCTCCTCCCTTCCTCTCCACCTCTTACCTCCCCACCACTTCATCTCCCTCCCCCTCCATCACTGTACCACCCTCCTTCATTCTACCCTCTCCCCTTCACTCCCCTACCATCCCTTATCCCCCACCAACCCACCCCTCCCCCTTCCCCTCCCCTATCCCCTCCACCTTCACCATTTTCACTACCCATATCATCTACAACCCTCCCCCCATTCCACACCCCCACCCCATCCACCACACCCCACCTCCCCCCACACCAACGCCACCCCCTCCACCCCACTCCATCTCTTCCTCCCCCTCCTGCCTACCGCCGCTACCTTACTCTTAACCTCACCTCCCCCTTCTCTTCTCCCCCTCCTCCCCATCCTCTTCCTCCCTCCCCTCCTCTTCTCCTGCACTTCTCCCTCCTCTTCCACCCCCTTCTTTCCCCCTCTTCTCCTCCACCTACCCCTTCCTCCTCTATCAACCTCCCCCTCCTCTTCCTCCTATTTCTCCCTCTTCTCTATCTCCCCCTCCTCTTCTCCCTCCCATCTCCCCCCTCCTTCTCTCCCCTCCCTCCTCTCCCCCTCCTTCTCTCCCCTCCCTTCCCCCCCACCCCAGCCCCACCATTAATCAGGGTAAGTTGGGTTAAGTCGGGTGTCGGAAGAAAGTGAGGGAGAAAATGATGGAGATGATGGTGGAGGAGGGTGAAGTTGGTAAATAATGGCGGCGGAAAACTGTGGTGGAGGGAGGTGGTGGAGGGAGGTGGTGGAGGAAGGTGGTGGAGAATGGTGGTGGAGGGAGGTGGTGGAGAATGGTGGTGGAGAGTGGTGGTGGAGGAGGGAGGTGGTGGAGAATGGTGGTGGAGGGAGGTGGTGGAGAATGGTGGTGGAGGAAGGTGGTGGAGAATGGTGGTGGAGAAAGTGGCGGAGGAAGGTGGTGGAGGGAGATGGTGGAGGATGGTGGTGGAGGAAGGTGGTGGAGAATGGTGGTGGAGAAAGTGGTGGAGGAAGTGGAGAATGTGATAAAAGGAGTAGGAGGGGATGATGAGGAAGTGGAGAATGTGATAAAAGGAGTAGGAGGGGATGATGGAGGTGATGATGGAGAAGGTAGTGACGCCTTCTATCTATCTATCTATCTGTCTATCTAATTATCCATCTACCTACGTACTTATCTAACTATCCATCTATCTGCCAACCTGTCTATCTATCTAGGGTGTTAATTACCTATCAGCAGGTAATTAGATCTTCCCCCAGGTGTGCTATCCCCCTTTCTCTTACCTGTCCCATAACCTTAGACAATTATTAGAAGATTTTAGATGTTTAATAATGCTGTCTGGAGTCGCAAGTAGCAGTCCTGGGCCAGTATTGCCATCCTGTATAAGTAAAGCCTAGGGATATTACACTACAACATTCAACTTACTCTCAGTGAAGAAAATGTATACGTAAAGCCTAGGGATATTACACTCCAACATTCAACTTACTCTCAGTGAAGATAATGTATACGTAAAGCCTAAGGATATTACACTCCAACATTCAACTTACTCGCAGTGAAGAAAATGTATACGTAAAGCCTAGGGATATTACACTCCAACATTCAACTTACTCTCAGTGAAGAAAATGTATACGTAAAGTCTAGGGATATTACATTGCAACATTCAACTTACTCTCAGTGAAGGCAATGTATACGTAAAGCCTAGGGATATTACACTCCAACATTCAACTTAGTCGCAGGGAAGGCAATGTTTGACCATGTATAAAGGCTTTACTTCCGTTAATGTAGTTCTGGACAGGGGGTGCCTTCATGTGGTGGTACTGATAAAAATGGGTGTTGGAGATGCACGGTTAAACAAACGTCTCTCTAGCCCCTCCCTATCCCACAAAAGGAGCATAGTGGTCTGCAGGAGAGGGCAACTTCAGCCTGCAGTCCACTGGGTTCACATCAGGATGAGCGTGGGGTTGCAACTACTGCTGCTGCTACTACTACTACTACTACTACCTCCATCAATGCAACCAGCGCCGTGGGGGTAGAAGGATTATTGAGGGGGTAGTGATGTAATGCACTCGGGGGGTAAGAGGGGAGGTAAGGGGTGGAGGTAATTCCCCACTCCTTACCCCCCCCTGGAGGTAATTAGCCACCGCCTCCAGGGGTCAATTTGCCCCCCCTAACCATCCCAGGGGGGGTAACAAGGTCGACGCTTGTTAAATTGAGAAAGTAGATGCTTAAAAATAATATATGTTGGCCTATATATACCTCTCCTCTTCTTGTGTGTTCCTATTCCCTCTGCCACGCCCACCCCAGCAGACTGAGCCACTTCTATTTACGTTAGATACCGTCTGCTACGTTTTCAAGTTCTCTGAGGGTAATGAAGAAGAAGGAGAGGGAGACTGAGTACGTGGTGGAGGCACTGATGGGAGAGTGAGGAGAGGACGACTGAGAAACAGGTGAGGGAGAACAAAGAGTGTATTGAAGCGAACGTGATTGGGGTATACACAGAGACGCACAAGCCTACACTTACACACATACGCACACGCCAACACACACACACACACACACACACACACACACACACACACACACACACACACACACACACACACACACACACACACACACACACACACACACACACACACACACACACATATTTACACACAAGCACACGCCAACATTTACTTTCACACACACACACACACACACACACACACACACACACACACACACACACACACACACACACACTTAAGCTCTCAGTGTCCGTACTTTACATGTATAAATAAACATTCTCTCTCTCTCTCTCTCTCTCTCTCTCTCTCTCTCTCTCTCTCTCTCTCTCTCTCTCTCATACGTACGGAAATGTGAGGGATGAAATGAAACAAGGGCAAGTGTGACGTGTACTGAGAGAGGTGAAGTGAAGTGAAGTGAAGTGACAGAGAAGTGAAATGAAATGATGTGTAGTGAAAGAAGTGAAGTGAAGTGAAGTGAAATAAAGTGAAGTGAAATGAAGTGAAATAAGGTGAAGTGAAGTGAAATGATGTGAAAGAAGTGAAATGATGTGAAGTGAAATGAACTGAAGAGAAGTGAAGTGAAGTGATGTGAATGAAGTGAAATGATGTGAAGGAAGTGAAATGAAGTGATGTGAAAAGAAGCGAAGTGAAGTGAGGGAAGGGAATATTCAAGGTGAAGTGAGTGAAATGCAGTGACTATTTTGACGTGAAGTGAGGTGAGTGAAGTGATGAAGGGGAGTATGGGAGGTTAAGTGAAGTGTGGGGCAGAGGCCTTGAAGTGAAAATATAGTGCGTAAAAGAAAGATTAGGGAATATGTAGTGTGGTGTGGTGTGGTGTGGTGTGGTGTACCGTAGTGTGGTCAAGAAATTTGTAGTGTAAAGGAACTAAGTGATGATGTGAACTGAAGTGATGCAATCTGAAGTGTGTTGAGGAAGGAGAGTACTGTATAACGGGTGAGGTGAGTGAGGTGAAGTGACGAGAGAGCAAGAAATGAAGTGAAAAAGAACATGAAGTGAAGAATATGAAGTGATGTGTGGCTAGGAAGGTGAGTATGAGTGTGCATGTGAAGTGAAAAGGTGAAAGTGGAGAGAGAAAGAGAGAGAGAGAGAGAGAGAGAGAGAGAGAGAGAGAGAGAGAGAGAGAGAGAGAGTTGCCCTCCTTAATGTGCCAATTTGTCAAGTGATTAAGTTTACTAGGAAGAGAATATTAAGGCAAGAAATTACTTCCTCTCTCTCTCTCTCTCTCTCTCTCTCTCTCTCTCTCTCTCACACACACACACACACACACACACACACACACACACACACACACACACACACACACAATGCATCCAAGGCAGGCGAACCCAAGCTCCCTCAATCTCCATCACAATCACCACCATCACCATCACCATCACTCCTCTTCCTCCTCCTCCTCCTCTTCCTCATCCTCTTCCTCTTCCATCTTGTCAATCTATGTCGTTCTCCTTATATATATTTTTCTTTTTATTTCAAATCTTTTTTCTTATTATTCCCAATTTCTTTATTTTATTGACTTTTTAACAATCATCTTTTTTTTTTTAGCCCTATTCCCATTCATAAATTTTTTAAAGTTATTCTCGATTTTTCCTACTCTCTCTCTCTCTCTCTCTCTCTCTCTCTCTGTCAAATTCCAGTTTATCTATTTTCTTATTCACAATCTTCTCTTTGTTTTATTCTCACTCTTCATCCACCTAATTCCCAACTTTCTCTTCACCTTTTTCCAACAAGCGGTACTTCAACCTGCAGTCGACCGGGTTCACGTTCATATGATCCTGTGTCCCTCCTCCACATACGATCAATGCCCCGTCGTAACAGATTTAATTTTACAGGAATGACGAGGAGAGTGGAAATAAAAAATCTTCCCATATCATGTTCATCCTACAAAAAACAAGTCTCAGTTACGAGGGGAAAAATTTCAGGTTTATTTTTATTTATTAATTTATTTACTTATTTAAGCGATTATTATTTGCAGGAGGGACGTGGAAAAGGGAGTGTTCAAATTTCTGACGCCTCTAGTTCGTCCTGGAAATAAGAGTTTATATATACGATAGGTTTCTAGCGCCTTTGACTTAAACTGAAGAAATTCCTAACCTCTTTCTGTTCAGTTGATGGCCATGTCTAGTCAGATTGGAGGCATGATTTGACTAGTGACCAAGGAGACTCTTCTGTATTTCATGAAACACAGTGAATATACAGCCAACCACAATTTCGTATTCAAATTTTGGGAGCGGCACAATTTCGCCTATCTCCACACACATTTTTCTTATATCTCGCTCCACACACTCACTCTCCACACTCTGTTCTCTCCTACTTCTCTCCACACCCTCTCTCCAACTGAATCTCGTGTCTCCCCCATATCCACTTCTCTCCTATCTCGTTCCACACCATCTCTCCACACCCGGTTCTCTCCTATCTCGCTCCATACGTCTCTCCACACCCTGTTCTCGCCTCTCTCTCTCTCTCCACATCATGTATCAAACTGTCTCCCTCAAGCCCGCAATCATCCAATATCGTATCGTCGGTATATCTCCCATCGACGGAATAATTCAAGCCAGCTAATGGCAAGGAGAATGAAACAGACCTCTCTCTCTCTCTCTCTCTCTCTCTCTCTCCTTCATGACATTTCTCTCCAAGCCAACGCAGACACCCACAACTCTGTTCATATCACTCGCAGGCGAAAAAGCAAGGAAGTTACATGCTTGCTTCAATGTGCTTGCTTTTTCCCGTCCGTCACTCTGTCGGTCTGTTAGCAAGATTACGGAAAAACTATAGGATGAATTTGCATTATATTTGGCATAATGACAGAGGAAGAACAGGTTAACAGGTGATTCAGTTTAGGGTAAAAAAAAGTTATAGTTAACAGATGAAATTTAAGCAGTTTTGTCCCGATTTTGATCAAAGTTACTCGCAGGGTTGAGGGATGGGGGAAGATGAAGTGAGTTAATTTTACGAGTGACTGGTCAAAGGTCAGGGTCACAGGGAAAGGTCAAATATTTGGCCCTTTAAATCGAGTAGGTTTAATGCTTCAATTTCGATTAAACCTGGTGGAAGGGTTTAAGGTCACCCAAGGATGAAAATATTTAATCCTCGGAACAATACGTCAAAGGTCAAGGGCTTGTATTTTCGTCGGATAAGGAAGATCCCTGGCATTTCTTCTTTAGTGATTTATTCTTGGATATGCCTGGCTAATATCATTTTTGTATGTTATGTAGGGTATGGCGATGTTTGAAGGACTTCTATAACGCAGAACAGGACGGTAAGGTGAAATAAGCAAAATAAACTGCGTAGGAAAAGGTGTTGGGGAGTTTCCTTAATCGAGAGAATAAGGTCAATTTAAACACTTTTTATCTGATTTCAACCAAACGTGGTGGGGGAGTAGAGGGTGAGGTAAGGAGGGAGAAATTAGCCTAAGAACACACATAGGTTAAGGATGCACGGCAAGAAAAAGAGATTCATTCTTAATATGATTGTAAGGTGGACGAGTTGCATCTTCTGTTTCTTCTTGTTGATACATTTGATGATGTTTTGGTTACTTGCATACAGTCTCAAGAAATATACTGCTGTAATTATACTGTCTGTCTGTGCATTGTTGTCATTTTTGTTTATGCTGTTGTTTTTGCATATACTAAAGAAATACAAACTGCAGTGCTAAATTATTCACTCCCTCCCTCTTTCTTCCTCTCTCTCTCTCTCTCTCCATGGCATTTCAGCACTACCCACCTACACACCCACACACACCCGCTGCTGCTGCTGTTGTTATTGCTGTCATATACACTCCTTTGAAATGCAAATGTCAATTCAACTCTTATTTTTATTAAAGAGCATCTAACTGAGTTCTGAACATCGTTATCGTTAAGGCCACTCATTATTATTATTATTATTATTATTATTATTATCATCATCATCATCAT
>NC_137022.1:24208131-24210631 GCF_032717465.1 Coenobita brevimanus | reverse complement strand
GTGGAAATAAGTATGATAACTGGGGAGCCTCAAGAGTAAGTAAGATATCACTTTCAAGGAGTATGTGTGAGTTATGTGGGGTGATTATACGTCTGTGATAGAGGAGGAGGAGGAGGAGGAGGAGGAGGAGAAAAGGAGAGAGAGAGAGAGAGAGAGAGAGAGAGAGAGAGAGAGAGAGAGAGAGAGAGAGAGAGAGAGAGAGAGAGAGAGATGAGGTAAAAGAAAAAGTATAAGGCGAAAAGTGTCAGAAAGAAAACCATAATAATATAAATAAGACAGCATTCACAGAGCACATACCTCAGCCAAAACCTATACCAGAAAACTCAGAACAGCACCAAAATTTAATCACCTCTTCCTTAGCCCATGACCCACGTATCCACAAAATTAAACAGAAATCCATCGATAACTTTTTCAGATATCTTATGCACAAACAAACACACTGACAAACAGGGGTGACTACATAACCTACTCCAACTTCACTGGCGGAGGTAATAAGAAAAATTGAAACTGGGAGAGAATGGAGAAGGAAAAAGAGGAAAAAGAAGGAAGGAAAGAAGGAAGAATGGAAGGAAGGAATGAGAAAGTGAAAGATGAAGAGAGGGAAGAAAGGAATGCGTAAAGGAAGGTAGGAGTGAGGAAAGAAGAAAGACAGAGAGACATCTAGGAAGATAGGGAATGAATGAATGAATGAATGAAGGAAGAAAGAAAGAAAGAAAGAAAGAAAGAACGAAGAGAAGGAAGGAGGGAAGTAGAAAGAAAGAGAAATGAATAAAGGAAGGAAGTAAAGTATGGGAAGAAGGAAAACTGAGAAAAATGGAAGACAGATGCAGAACAAATGAAGTGAAGGAAGGAGGGAAGGAAGGAAGGAAGGAGGGAAGGAAGGCAGGAGTGACGGAAGGAAGGGAAGGTGGAAGGAAATCTCTTGGGAGGAAAGGTAAGAGGAGGAGAAGGAGAAGAGGTGAGGCTGGAGAAAGACAAATGGAGGAGGAAAGTTTGGGAGAAGGATCTTTGAAAGGAGAGAGAGAGAGAGAGAGAGAGAGAGAGAGAGAGAGAGAGAGAGAGAGAGAGAGAAACATTACAGCATCACACCACTTCCAACCACACCATACTCATAAATCACCACACCATACCCTACCATACCACACCATACACCACACCACTACTGCACCCACACTCACACTCAAACCATACCATACCACGCCATAAATGAATAACACCACATCACACCATACCACACCACACCTACAGCACACCAATCCGCACACACACACTCGCACGCACACCATACCACACCCATATCACGCCACACACACCATTATCATCACCATCACCATTATCACCACCACCACTCTCATCAGCATCATCATTACCACTGTCATTATCATCATCACCACTGTTTCACTGAATGCCACTACCCTCATCACTGTCATCACTATCGCCCTCACCAGCACAACTACCACCACCACCACCACCACTCCCACCACCACCACCACCTCCATCATCACACCTCATCACCATCATCACCTAATTTTGAAGATCTGTATCACTTTCCCCTCCATAATATTTACCCCAAGTACCCCCATTTTCTGTTAACAGGGGGAACTGCGATATTATTCCCAATTTAAACAGAGGAAAGTGAAATGAGTTATTTCTTATACGTATATGTATGTCCTGAGGAGGTTGATGGACTGATGGATGGACGGATGGATGGATATTTGGATGGATGGATGGACGGATGGATGGATGGACGGATGGATGGATGGATGGATGGACGGGTGGATGGATGTTTGGATGGAAAGAATGAATGAATGAATGGATGAATGAATGAATGAATGAATGGATGGATGGATGGGTGGATGGATGAGTGAATGGATGTATGGATGGGTGAATGAATGAATGGATGGATGAACGAATAGACAGACAGACGCAAACAGATAAAGAGAGATATAGACAGACGCAAACAGATAAAGAGAGAGATATAGACAGACAAGTAGACAGAAACAGATAGACAGGAAATGAGAGATAATTAGACAGAATGATAAACAGATAAGTAGATAGATAGACAGATGAATGACTGGAAAGGAAAAGTGGTTAACTAAAAATATGCAAAAATAAAAAAAATCCATAACCCCTGAATAAAAAATAAATAAAATATGAAAGGAAAACTGAATTGAAGAAATAAAGTGATAAATGAATGAATGGATGAAGAAGAAATGAATAAAAAAAATGAAATAAATGGATAACGAAGAGTAAGCTGGTTGACCCTAAACACTTCCTATTCAAAGGTATGATAAATGAATAAATGAATAATTGGATGAATAAATGGGATATGGATGAATAGAAGGGTGGATGGATGAAGGGGGAGGGGAATACAGGAGGAATATCCAGCACTCACCACAACAACGCAGTCTGTATTTCTCACACGCAAATAACGTCAACACTGACACCACGCATTTTCACTCTCTCTCCCTCTCTCTCTCTCTCTCTCTCTCTCTCTCTC
>NC_137022.1:24183131-24203131 GCF_032717465.1 Coenobita brevimanus | reverse complement strand
TATCAGTTCTTTGTCACGGCTCTTTTCAGCCCACATTATCCCTTTCTCATTCCTTATCAGACCTTCCTCGCAGACCTCATCAGCCCTTTCTCACAACCCATATCTGTAAGACGTAAGCAATTTGACATACCATCAGGAATTCGGGTCGTTTTAAAAGTCTCCTTACAACAACTGGATAATTTATTGGATGAAGGCAGTACTACACACTCGGAGTCTAAATGATCTCCGTCTCTCCTAACTTCATTCGGGGAGAGGTAAGGAAGCTTCCGTTTAACCGTTACCATCACGTTACGCTGAATTCAGGAATTCTCAGATGTGTACACGTAAAACAATCTTCTCAGTGTTCCCTTCCTGAGTGTGCAGATTTGGCGTACTGTCAAAGCTAGTCAGCGCATTCAAACAGCGACTGAAACGTGAAAACTCAGCAACAACCATCCGCTCACTTACATTTGTGTCCCCCCCCCCCCCAGGTAAATATGATACATGTTTTAGACGTAGAGATTAACAGTGGACAAATCTCACAATAAAACAACACTGATAATATAAGTGGATGATAGGAAAATTTTATGACTGTGTGTTATACTAATAATAAGAACATACTAGTTAACAGGGATATATTCAATTAACTTGGTGTACATGCATAAGAGAAAGATAATTAGATCAGTTAACAATATAATGGACTGAGTAAATATAAATCGGATAATAACAAGATTAATGAGTATACAATAATAATTAGGTAGTTGCATGATTTTAAAAACTACTGATAATTACGTGTTACAGTGATAAATGATAAAATACACTAATATTATTGTTTGTTATACAGGATTTGCAATAGGCATCGAGAGAGAATAAGATCTTGTAATAAATGAATGCTGTGCCAAATTTGGAGGAGGAGGAGGAGGAGGAGGAGGAGGAGGATTACACAGGATTACACAGGAAAGCAAACAGCAACAGACCTTATGGTCCTTTCGAGGCTGCTTGTTAGAGAAAACTATGACTACAAGATCTAACTCTACATGTTGAAGGATAAGGATAGTAAAGCAAGAAGGCTCCCCCCACCACCAAACCCTCCAGGAAAAAGTGAGAAAAACCACCATGCAGCATGGAAAAACTGACATGGAAATTTTATAGGAAACACTGGAAAGGAAAAGTCACATTCTATAATACTTTATCTATAAGCTACCCGATAGAGTAACCTGAAAGAGAAAGTAAACAAATAAAATAATAATTACGGCATGACATTATAAACCGGTTACACTGAGTTAATGGGAAGTTTGTGGACATAACGTGGGAGCTACACACTGCACAGTGTGGATGTTTAGGGGTGGTGCAGCAGCCTTGCCTGGCGCTTTTAAGGTAGGCAGCAGTCAATCAGGCCCTAGCTCCGTTTGCTCCACTGAGACAAGGAACTCTCCCATGTGGGACAAGTACACAAGTTTCATCCTGAAGCTGTGACCCTGGTACATTAAAAAAATCCCGATGGTGGTCACTTGACTAACATGGACCCTCAGTGATCCACAGCCCATCACAGGTCGAAAGTAAGAGTAGTGACCGTTAACTCAGGGTTATCTGTGCAGATCCTAATCTGTGCTTATATTGCTTTCTTTGCACTGGGGAGATTGAAAAGTATATAGGACGGGTGTCTTAGATAAAAGGGGACTGCACAGTGCACAGTGTGGATGTGCAATGCACAGAGTGGATGTTTAGGGGTGGTGTGGCAACCTTCCCTGGCGCTTTTTAGGTAGGCAGCAGTCAATCAGGCAATAGCTCCGTTCACTCCACTGAGACAAGGAACTCTCCCATGTGGGACAGTACACAAGTTTCACCCTGAAGCAGTGACCCCTGGTACATTAAAAAAATCCCGATGGTGGTCACTTGACTAACAGGGACCCTCAGTGATCCACATCCCATCACAGGTCGAGAGTAAAAGTAGTGACCGTTAACTCAGGGTTATCTGTGCAGATCCTAATCTGTGCTTACTGTATATTACCTCATTTGCTTTGAGTAAATCGAAAATCGTATAATGACGTGACGTGACGCTATGTTAGGTTTACGGGGTGTCCTGTAGACACGAGAGGACTGCACAGTGTGGATGTTTAGGGGTGGTGCGGCAGCCTTGCCTGACGCTTTTAAGGTAGGCAGCAGTCAATCAGGCAATAGCTCCGTTCACTCCACTGAGACAGGGAACTCTCCCATATGGGACAAGTACACAAGTTTCATCCTGAAGCAGTGACCCCTGGTACATTAAAAAAATCTCGATGGTGGTCACTTGACTAACATGGACCCTCAGTGATCCACAGCCCATCACAGGTCGAAAGTAAGAGTAGTGACCGTTAACTCAGGGTTATCTGTGCAGATCCTAATCTATGCTTATATTGCTTTGTTTGCACCGAATAAATTGAAAATGTATAATATCGTGACGCAACACTATGTACGGGTACATTGTTTACGGGGTGTCTTGTAGACTAAAGGGGCATGAACTTACATGTACCGTAGCTATAAAAGCAAGTTATTCGGACAGAAGAAGAGTCAGCTGAGGATTTTCGTGCAAATACTTGTCTAATTTGTTTTTGAATGTCTCAATTGAGATACTGTTCACGGTATCTGAGGGTAATCTGTTCCAGATATTTACATCTCTGTTACAGAAGAAGTATTTTGCTTCGTGGGATTGGAATCGCTTTCCCATGATTTTGCAGCCATTACTTCTGGTTTGACTCGACCGGTCTATATCAAAATATTTATTCATGTCTAAGTTGTCGTATCCCTTCATGATTTTGAAAACTTCAATAAGGTCCCCTCTTAACCTGCGCTTCGTTAGGCTAAATAATTTAAGTTCTTCAAGGCGTTCCTCATATGGTTTGCTTCTAAGTCGTGGTATCATTTTTGTGATTCTTCGCTGAATTTTCTCTAATTTTTCAATGTCCTTTCTGTAGTACGGAGACCAGAATTGCAAACAATACTCAAGATGGGGGCGCACTAGCGAGTTGTACAAGGCAAGTATGACTTTTTCCGATTTAAACTCGAAAGTTCTTCCAATAAAACCCACTAGCTTGTTTGCAATTTTAACCGCATCGGTACACTGCTTGCTTGGTTTTAGGTCATTTGATATTATCACACCAAGATCCTTTTCACTGTCTGTACTTGATAACTGAATATTGTTCATTTTGTAATTTGCATGGACATTGTTACTTCCAATATGAAGTACTTTACATTTTTCTGTGTTGAATTTCATTTGCCATTTTTCTGCCCAGCTTGCTAAAGTATTAAGGTCATTTTGTAACTGCTGCCACTGTAATTTTGAAGTGACTTTACTGGTTATTTTAGTATCATCTGCAAATTTGGATACTTTACAATTTAGACCCTCATCAATGTCATTTATATAGATAATAAAAAGTATCGGTCCAAGTACTGAGCCTTGGGGAACGCCGCTGATCACATTACGCCATTTGGATTCCTTTCCGTTTATCACAACTCGCTGTTTTCGGTCTGACAGCCAGTCTTGTAACCATTTTTGCGTCTTTCCTTTTATTCCATGTGCTTCTATTTTTCTCATGAGACGCTTGTGAGGGACAGTGTCAAATGCTTTCTGAAAGTCGAGGTACATTATATCTACTGCTCTTGAGTCATCGTATGATTTGTAAACATCATGGAAGAAGTCCAGTAAGTTTGTTAAGCATGAACGACGATGTCTGAATCCATGTTGCGAGTCTTTAATTATATTATTTTCTTCTAGATAATTAACTATTTTATCTCTTATGATTTTTTCCATTAACTTGCACACTACTGATGTTAAGCTGATTGGTCTGTAATTTCCTGGGTGCGACTCATTTCCTTTTTTGAAAGAAGGAGGAGGAGGAGGAGGAGGAGGCATTGCGAAACGGTCCAGGGCCAGAAGCTGACATACGGGAAATACAACTCTAGGCAGGAACGTCATTTAGATATCTCAGATCCCTAAACCTTACACATCAGCCCTTTTTCACAGCCCTTATCAGCCCTTTCTCACAGCCCTTATCAGCTCTTATCAGCCCTTTCTATTAGCCTTTTTCCCTGCCCTCAAACTAGCCCTCAAGCGATGACCGATATTGGAGGGCTGAGGGACTGGGGAGGAGAGGAGAGGAAATATTAGAGAGAGAGAGAGAGAGAGAGAGAGAGAGAGAGAGAGACTAATAACTGTTTGTTTACCATTTGTATAGTGCATACCTGTCTGTCTCTATTTGTCTGATCGTTTGTCTGTCACACACACACACACACACACACACACACACACACACACACACACACACACACACACACAAATTCTTTCTCTCTCTCTCTCTCTCACTATCTCTCTGATCCTCAAGTTTTCGCGGTCACGCCAATATTTCCTTCCCTTCCCTTCCCTTCCCTCCCTCCCCACCCCCTCTCTCTCTCTCTCTCTCAATCTTATTTTTTCGTCTTTTTAATCCCCATTTTAGCAACAACGTCAATCAACTCCCTCGCTTCCCCCCCCGCCCCCCCCCTCTCTCTGTCTCTCTCTCTCTTCCTGGCTTTCATGAACTGCCTGATTGCTGGATCGATGGAATGTTTATTTTGGGCAAAGCAACTTGAAGATATTTTTTTTTTAAGTTTGCCCCCCTCAAAGAAAACGGATGATTGGTATTATTCGTTTTCATTTTTATTTTTCTCTGCAGGTCTCTCTCTCTCTCTCTCTCTCTCTCGATTCATTTCTTTTCCCTCTTTCATCTTTCTCTGCACTGTCTTTCCTTCCTTTCTTTTAATTTTTCTTCCTTCTTCTAATTCTCCTTCACCCTTTTTCTTCCCGCTTTTGTCGTGAAGGGGGCAGTGGTGGCTATGTATTAAAATTTTTGTGGTGTGAGAAGTATCGCCAAGGTGTGGTATGATGTGGTTTGGTGTGTTATGCCCCGGTGTTGGGTGATAGGGTGTGGTGTTGTGTGGTGCGAGTTGGTGTGGTGTTGTGTAGTGTGGTGTGATCATATGTTGTGGTGTGCTATGGTGTGGTGTGATGTTATGTGATGTGGTGTGGTGTGGTGTGGTGTGGTGTTATGTGGTGTGGTGTGGTGTGGTATTCTATGGTGTAGTGTGAAGGTATGTTGTAGTGTGGTAAGATATGATGCAGTGTGGTGTGGTGTGGTATTATCTGGTGTGGTATGATGTGGTGTTATGTCCTGTGGTGTGGTATAAAGAATCCAACCACTGACTCCTTACCTGACAGAGAGAGAGAGAGAGAGAGAGAGAGAGAGAGAGAGAGAGAGAGAGAGAGAGATAGAGAGAGAACTGAGGCTATAAACTTGTCCTAAATCCAACAGCCCTTCCCGCCCTTGTCCGTGGCCTTATCCCCAGCCAAGGCCACAGGGAGCCGGATTATCTGGGTGGCTGAGTGGGATCAGCTCCTTAAACGACCCTGGTGGTGGTGGTCGTGGTGGTCGTGAGATGAAAGGAAGCAGGCAGTGATGGAGAGTCGTATTCATGGCTGGTTATTACGACCTTGAGGTGGTAGTGGGGAGGGGGAGGTGGTGAAATAAAACACACAAACAAACCACTCATTAAAACGCACGTAAAATTAAACATAGTAATAAAACACAGTAATAAAACAAAATAAAACATACTAATAAAAAACTAATGAACAAAATAAAACACTCACAAAACACTAATAAAACACACACACAACTCTCGTAAAACAAACCATACTAGTAAAACACGCTGATAAAACACGCTTGAAAAAACACACACTAAAAAAAGCACTCTCCTATCTCTTATCAAAGTCGATATTACAAAAAATACGTGAGGGGAAAATAAAAGGAAAGAGTTTTAAGTTAAGGTGATAAGAGGGAGATAAAGAGGTCATAGAGGAAGCTGATTATTCACCTTTTCATCGCTAGGACGCCTTATTTTTTTTTATCTTTATTTAATTTAGGGAGATATTATTCCACTGGAGCTTTTTTTTTTTAGATGTGGGGGTATTTCTAGCAGCGGCCTTGTCCCTCTGGCTCTCACTAACAATTTTCGGACATCATATGCTTCACTCCCGTAGACTTAAATGACTTTAGCGATGCCACGCCACACCACACAACACCACTCCACACCTCACCACACTGCACACCCACGCCACATCACACCACACTACACCACGCATCGTAAGCCATTAAACAAAAGATCCCTGAAGTTCCCGCATCCAGGACTGCTATCCTTGTCATATTCTTACAATCAAAGGACGAATTTTGGGCCTTATTCTTAATCTCACCAGACGATTTTATTCAGCTTTGGAGAGACTTTTGGAACTGGAGGGGTTAGAGACAGACTTAAACCCTTCGCTGCCAAAGGTCTTTCATAGTAGTAGTAGTAGTAGTAGTAGTAGTAGTAGTAGTAGTAGTAGTAGTGGTGGTGGTGGTAGTAGTAGTAGTAGTAGTAGTAGAAACAGGTGGAGTGCAGGATAAAGTTGATCTTCAGTCCACCATCTTCCCTTCGGGAGATGGGGATATGGTAGAGGGACCTGTGTATAACCGGACATATAAGCGACCTGGTTATATTGGAGAGAGAGAGAGAGAGAGAGAGAGAGAGAGAGAGAGAGAGAGAGAGAGAGAGAGAGAGAGAGAGAGAGAGCCATTACTTTCACTACAAATCTGCTTATCTGTCCATTTATTTTTCCAGGGCTTGTTTGTTGCCTCATAATTTTTGCCTTCTCTCTCTCTCTCTCCCTCTCTCCCCTGCAATTACTAGAGCAGAGTACTTTGTGAGATGTAATTAAGCGACACAGTACTGTCTTAATTGAGTAACTTTATTATTGACTAAGGTGAATCTCTCTCTCTCTCTCTCTCTCTCTCTCTCTCTCTCTCCTTCCTACAGAGTAAGCCTTGCCTACTAACTGTAACATATATAACCCCTCCCCGTCCCTCCTCTCTCCCCCTTCCCTTTCTCCTCTCCCCCTTTTTTCTCCATTCCTTACCCTCTTTCTCCATTCTCTACCCTCTACCCTTCCTTTCTTTTCCTCCTCCCCTTTTCCACTTTCCTCCTTCTCTCTTCCTTCCCTCCATTTTTCCTTCCCTCCCTTCAAACTTCACATTAAGAACTATCTAGGTACAGTTAAGTATCCCCTCTCCTTCTCTTCTTTCATCCCATTTTCTCTTCCTTCCCTACTTTCTCTTTCCTTTTTCCCCCTCTTCTTCCCTTCCTCCTCTTCCCCCCACTCTCTTCTCTCTCCTAATCTCATCTCCCCTCTTCCCTCTTCCCCTCCTCCCCTCTCATCCCGTCCCCTCCCCTCTCCTCTCCTCCCACTCCCCACCCCTTATTATATTTCTTCTCCCTCCCTTCCACCTCAGCTTCTCAATTTTGCTCCTTACCCTTCCTCCCCTCCGCCCTATTCTCCCTCCCTCTCTCTCTCTCTCTCTCTCTCTCTTCCTCCTTCCCCCTCTCCTCTCCTCCCTCACTTGTACTCTGTTCTCCTCTTCCTTCTCTTCTCTCATTTCTCTTTCTCACCATCCCCTCTCCCCTTCCCTCCTCTCTCCCCTATCCTTCCCCCTCCCCTCATGCCCTCTCCTCCACCATCCTACCCCCATCTCTTTCCCTCTCCCGTTCACTCCCCTCCCTCTCCCTCCCTTCTCTCTCCTTCCCTCTCCTCCCCTCCCTCACTCCTACCCCCTACCCCTCCGAACTGCCTACCTTTGGTCAAATATCACCCCTCCTCCCCCCACCCCCCACCCCAAGACTAAAAACTGCCTAGGTACTTTTGACTACCTCCTCTCCCCCTCCCCTCTCCCCCTCCCCTCTCCCCCTCCCCTCTCCCCCGCCCCTCTCCCCCACCTGCTCTCAGCCGTGATTGCAGTTCCCGGGCATGTTGTGTGTGTGTGTGTGTGTGTGTGTGTGTGTGTGTGTGTGTGTGTGTGTGTGTGTGTGTGTGTGTGTGTGTGTGTGTGTGTGTGTGTCGTATGTTGAAGCTTGACAATTCTACTCTCTCTCTCTCTCTCTCTCTCTCTCACACACACACACACACACACACACACACACACACACACACACACACACACACACACACACACACACACACACACACACACACACACACATGGACAGAGGATAAAAAGCTTGATCCACCTCGTTAGAGCGATTGCACAGTATTTTTAGAGAGAGAGAGAGAGAGAGAGAGAGAGAGAGAGAGAGAGAGAGAGAGAGAGGTAATCACTCCTCCAATACCTTCATTTTCAATAAACGAACGATTACTACTGCAAATAGCCTGGAATCTCTCTCTCTCTCTCTCTCTTTCTCTCTCACCCACTAACATCGCAACTACCACCAAAATTTTCTCTCACTACTACTGCTACCACAACTACCACTGTTATTACCCTCAGTCTGCACCTACCACTACCCCAGCCACCACCATCACCACCACCATCACAACTTCCACCACAACCACCACCACCACCACAACTACCACAAACAATCATTTCTCACCACTACCACCACCACTACCACAATCATATCCACCTCCACAACTACCATCTTTATTCAGTTCTCACCACTACCACAACCACCGCCACCACAACTACCATCACAAAACCCCCACCAGCTAAACTTCCTTTGCACTACTACCACAACCACTACTACAACCACAACCACCTTAGTCACAACTACCACCACGGCTACCATCACCAGTCACTTCTCACCACAACCAAAACCAACTCAACCACCACCAACACCACAACCACAACTACCATTATCAAGTTCACTCTCACCACCACACCACCACCACAACAACTCTACACACCACCACCACATTCACCTTCACTTTTTCACTACCACCACAATCACCGCCGCCACCATCACAACCACCACCACACCTCAGCACACTACCACCACACGCGCCTTCATTTTTTCACCCCTACCACAACTACCACCACAGTTTTTGACACCACCACCACCACCACCACACACCACCAACATCAAAAAATCCTGTCAGTTGAACCCTATGCACGGGTTTAACGGAGCAGAACCAAAACACAAAAGGTAAACCCCGCCCGTATCAGTGATGGATGGGTGGGCGGGTGGGGAAGTGATTGAATGGGTGGGATACGGGTGGGATTGGGGGGGTGACTGAATGGGTGCAATTAATGGGGGTGATTGAATGGGTGGGATGTGGATGGAATTGGTGGGATGATTAAATGGGTGGGGTGTGGGTGGGATGGGTGTGCAGTGCTTATTAAATGGGTGGGATGCGAGTGAGGAATGGGTGGGATGTGGTGGCGAATGGACGGCTATGCATGTATGTCTGTTGTTACGGAACAGAGAAAGATAATGTACACTTTCAGTGAGAATACTAAGAGTCACTACTGTCCCGTAAAGTTCCAGGTTCAAAACAAAAGAGTTAGGTAAAATTACAAGTTAAAGTTTAATGCACAAACTAACAACAAAACATTCAGGACTCATAAGGATAATGTAATGGCAAATAAACAGGTTAAATATATGGTTAACTGCAATAGCCTCTATTAACACGAAATTAGCAAGAGTAAATTTATCTAAGTCAGCCCTGATAAAATGAGATACCAGATAATACTCAGTGAATGCCAGATAAATTCTTACAGATACAAACTATTATCAAAAATGACTGACATAAAACCCAACATTAATCAAAAACCTCACTAGGCCTAAGAATTAACCTTATGCTAAACAGTACAAGAAAAAATACAACAGTTATACTCAAATTACACACAGCTGCTAGATGTTTGGAGATTTCTTGAGCACTCACAATAATAATATCTGTACAGGGGAGGACAGAGATGTGAACAAAATGAGGAGCAGATCTAAGTGGCAATGATGCAGAGACTGAGCTCATTATATAGGGGCCAGCAGAGCTTGATACAACTTGCAAGAAGGACGCGCAAATGAAGCCATGGGGACAAAAAGCTGAAAATCCCGTACTGAACTCCAGAAATGACGACTTACTCTACTATAACGGTAGAAGGGGGGGACTGAGGCAGAACACGCTCGTGATCAAACATGCAGCACACTGCGCGTTAAAATTACACAAAGGATGATGAAATCATAGGCTATGTAACACCTCCCCACAAAGAAAAAGAAATTTACAAAGGAAATTTCTTATTACTCTAAAACAATCTGTATCTGGCATTACAGAACATGCAAAAGTCTTTCCTAGTGTTACAAAACATGAGATCTCCCTAGCACGTTCAGTCATAGGTACTTGCCAGTATCCCTTTAACAAATCAAACTTACTTATGTACCTAGCCTTTCCGATCTTGTCTATGCAATCTTCCACACGAGGGAGAGGGTAAGTGTCTGTTTTAGTTATCTGATTAACACGTCTGTAGTCGATGCAAAGCCGCTGTGACCCACCTGGCTTAGGGACTAGAGTGACAGGAGAACTCCACTCGCTCTGACAGGGCTCAATCATCTTGTGGTCCAACAGGTAGCCAAGCTCCTTCTGGATGAGAGGAACTTTCACTGGGTTCACACGGTAAGGAGGCAATTTAATTGGCTTTGCGTCTCCAACATCGACATCATGCATCAACACAGTGGTTCTTCCTGGAGTAGCACGGAACACTTGCGGGTACTCGTGCAGTAATGCCGAAAACTCCTGCCTTTCCTTGGGAGGTAGATGAGAAAGCTTAGTCTGGAGATCATTCATGATATCAGGATTCTTCCCCAAACTATCACTCAGGCTCATGCTGCATGGGAGAACTTCACTTGTAGACTCAGGTGGAACAGCTACAGTGCAGACTGGATTATTTTCGTCCCGCCTGTGATATAACTTTAGCATGTTGATGTGACATAGTTGCTTGCTCTTTCTACGATCTGGTGTGGCGATGACATAGTTGACATCACTGAGTTTCTTCTCCACGAAATAAGGGCCACTAAACTTGGCTTGAAGAGGTTGCCCATGAACTGGTAGTAGAATCAAAACCTGATCTCCTGGCTGAAAGTGGCGTAACCTGGACTTCTTATCATACCAAGTCTTCATCTTCTCCTGAGCAGCTCCTAAATTCTCTCTTGCCAGCTGTAAAGCAGTGGACAGCCGTTCTTTGAACTTCATCACATACTCCAGCAGGTTGTGGTCATCTTCCTCCGACAGCCAGCATTCCTTGAGTAACTTAAGGGGTCCTCTTACTTCATGGCCAAACAGTAGTTCAAAAGGTGAGAAGCCCAGTGATTCATTTGGAGATTCTCTTGCGGCAAACACAACGAATGGAAGACCTTTATCCCAGTCTTTCTGATGTTCCAAACAGTATTTCTTGAGCATCGATTTGAGTGTTTGATGATATCTCTCCAACGCTCCTTGGGTCTGGGGATGGTAAGCTGAAGAGGTGATCTGGGTGATGCCCAACTCTTTCAGAGACTGCTTGAAAACATTCGACATGAAATTACTTCCCCGGTCTAACTGTACCTCCTTGGGCAGACCAAACTTTGTGAAGAACCCTAGCATTTCCTTAACCACGTTCTTTGCTGAGATATTTCTAAGTGGAATGGCTTCAGGATAACGAGTAGCCATATCAATCAGGGTCAACACATAAGAAAATCCTGAAGAAGTCTTAGGAAGAGGGCCCACAATATCCACCAACACACGGGTGAAAGGCGCCTCAAAAGGAGGAATGGGAACTAGAGGTGCAACCTTTTCGGTCTGATTACACTTCCCCACAACTTGACAGGTGTGACAAGACTTACAATACCAGGAAACATCCCTGAAGATACCTGGCCAGTAGAAGTGTTTCAAAATGCGTGCCACAGTCTTCCTCACTCCAAGGTGTCCTGCCAAACTGGAATCATGAGCCACTCTAATGATATCCTGCCTACAAACGCGAGGGATGACAACTTGATGTACAACCTCCCATTCACAGTCGGTTGATGCTGTTGGGGGTCTCCACTTCCTCATAAGTACTCCTGACTTTACATAATAACAAGTAGAAGCACCGGCTGACTCTTCTTCACTGTAAGCAGAGTTAGCTAGACCTTTCAACTCAGGGTCAGCAACCTGCAACTCAACCAACTCTTGACGAGACAAATTATCAACACTACGGGGTACTGCCTCATCTGGTGAGTGGTCCAAATTAGCAAGAAAAGTGTCAGCTAGGATAACATCATCATCATCATTATCCTCTAAATCACCAGTAACTTTAGACTTAGCCCTAGTGACAGCACATGCAGGGAACACATCAGGGACACTACAATCCTGGGCCGCAGCCACTGGCTCACTAGACAACTGAGGAGCTGGACACACTTGACTTCCACCAATATCATTTCCAAGTAAGAAAGTTACACCTGACATTGGGAGTGTCTCAACCAACCCAACCATAACGGAACCATTAACAAAACCAGACTCTAAATTCACTCTGCACAGAGGGACAGAGAAGTAATTATTCCCTACACCTTGTAAGATTACAGTTTCATCAGAGGAATTAACATTACAGCCTAGAACACTGGTCAGCATAAGGGATTGGCAAGCACCTGTATCACGATATATTTGAACTGATTTCCTGTCATTACTGTCCAGAGGACTGACAAAACCATCAGACAGGAAATTAGCACATGAACTCTTGAGAGTGTCACCCACGTTACTGCTCAAAAGAGGAGCTCCATCATGAGAATTTAAGTTACCCCTCAAAGCAGGTTCAGTTAACTCAGTTAAAGAATTCTGGGAACTCTCAAGAGTGGACACTAGACCAATTGACTGAATATTTAAAGACTCCTTTTTGTTCACATCACGCTGTCTCCTGAAACATCTCTCCGTAGTATGACCAAGCTTACTACAATAAGTACATTTACTTTTCTGAAATCTAGAGGTGAAGCTGGTATTTACTTCCTGAGAAACATCATCTTTATTCTCTTTCCTGTTACCTGTACTCTGAGTAGAGGCAACGTACTTACTCTCAGCTTTCCCTTTTTCTCTAGAATATCTCTTGTGAGTGAGAACATACTCATCGGCTAAAACTGCAGCATCAGACAAATTATCTATTCTTTTCTCATCAAGATATAGGCTTACATCTTTACTAATACACCTTTTGAAGTCCTCCAGCAAAATCATCTGCTTAAATTTACCAAAATCAGAATCCACATTCTTAGAATTTAACCACTGCTCTAACAGATCTTCTTTGATTTTTGCATACTCAACATGGGATTGCTTATCTTACTTGTAAGTTGTCCTAAATTTTACTCTATAAGCTTCAGGAACAAGCTCATAGGCCTTAAGAATCAAGCTCTTAACTACATCATAATTATCACATTGATCCTGAGGCCAAGATGCATAAGTTACTTGAGCTTTACCGAGGAGAACAGTTTGAAGGAGTACTGGCCAATACTTTTTTGGCCAATTAAAACCTGTAGCTACCCTCTCAAACAACTGAAAATACTTTGTTAAATCAGATTCATTAAAAGGAGGGACAAGTTTAACATTTTTAGCCACATCAAAATCATCAGAGCAAGATGATCCAGTTCCACCTTGTTTCATGCGATACTCATGGTCTGCCTGAATCCTAGCAAGTTCAACTTGTGCGTGAAACTCAGCCTCCTTAACATCAGCCTCCTTAGCACGTGCTTGAAATTCAGCTTCCTTCACACGAGCCTCCTGCAGGGCTAGCTGTAACTTAGCTAATTCAATCTGCGTTTGCTCATTTGGAGGAGTTACATTAAACAAGCTTTCATTAATCATGTCAACAATTTGATCTTTAGAATGATGAGAGCGAACAGCAATTCCCAATTGTTGAGCAACAAGCTTAAGTTCATTCTTTGTTCTGTTTTCTACATCACACACTGTTTGCACATTTGACAAAAAATCTTTGGCTTCATCAAGTGTAGTAATAGTAGCCATCATGAATATATCACAGTCACAAAATATCAAGCAATATCCTTATGATAATATCCTGAATATCCTGATGAGAGGTCGCCAAATTTATGTTACGGAACAGAGAAAGATAATGTACACTTTCAGTGAGAATACTAAGAGTCACTACTGTCCCGTAAAGTTCCAGGTTCAAAACAAAAGAGTTAGGTAAAATTACAAGTTAAAGTTTAATGCACAAACTAACAACAAAACATTCAGGACTCATAAGGATAATGTAATGGCAAAAAACAGGTTAAATATATGGTTAACTGCAATAGCCTCTATTAACACGAAATTAGCAAGAGTAAATTTATCTAAGTCAGCCCTGATAAAATGAGATACCAGATAATACTCAGTGAATGCCAGATAAATTCTTACAGATACAAACTATTATCAAAAATGACTGACATAAAACCCAACATTAATCAAAAACCTCACTAGGCCTAAGAATTAACCTTATGTTAAACAGTACAAGAAAAAATACAACAGTTATACTCAAATTACACACAGCTGCTAGATGTTTGGAGATTTCTTGAGCACTCACAATAATAATATCTGTACAGGGGAGGACAGAGATGTGAACAAAATGAGGAGCAGATCTAAGTGGCAATGATGCAGAGACTGAGCTCATTATATAGGGGCCAGCAGAGCTTGATACAACTTGCAAGAAGGACGCGCAAATGAAGCCATGGGGACAAAGAGCTGAAAATCCCGTACTGAACTCCAGAAATGACGACTTACTCTACTATAACGGTAGAAGGGGGGGACTGAGGCAGAACACGCTCGTGATCAAACATGCAGCACACTGCGCGTTAAAATTACACAAAGGATGATGAAATCATAGGCTATGTAACACTGTGTGTAATTAAAGAACTAGGTAACATTCTACTCTCCTGAAGATGTGAATATATGAAACCGCACAGGGCATTTGGTATATCCTTTTCCCCTGTGGATATTATGTCTGTCTGTCTTTCTGTCTGTCTTTCGGCCTGTCTGTCTCCACTTTCTGCCCTTGGAGAAGTGACCCGCCCCCACCCAATACTTGACGCTGGGTACAAGTGTGAAAGGCTTGAGGAGTGTCAGTTCAGAAATACGTGTGGAATTTTGTGTTGGTGAGTGTGTATGAGTTTTATGGCAACCAGGGAACCACGACAGGGTGAGAGAAAGTAAGAACACCTGAAAGTGATTAAGTGAATGAAAAAATAAGTGGGATATATGTGAGAAATGGAGGGGGATGGATGGGATTTGGGCGTGAGATGCGTGGGACAAGCGTGGCATGTGGGTGGGACGTGGGTGGGATATGGGTGGGCTATGAATGCATCTGATTAGCTAGGTGAGATGTGGAAAAATGAATGTGCGCGTGGCTGATGGGCCCTACGTGGGTGGGATGTGAGTGGGATACGTGTGGGATGCTGTTACTTCTAAAGGTGTCTAAACAACGGAAACAGCTCACAGTCTAAGCTATCAAAAAGGCAGAGGTATACAGCAGCCAAAGCTTAAGACAGGATAAATAACTCTTTTCTTCTATACTAGCGTCACCCCTCCTCTGTCACTAAAATAACTACCACCACATCTACTGCTACCACCACCACTATTAGTCTCCCCCCTCTCCCTCTCTCTCTCTCTCTCTCTCTCTCTCACCAGAACTACTACCACATTTACCACACCTACCACCACCGATGCCCTTTCATGCGCTCACACATGTCCGTACCCTGTCAAGGTGCCTGAGATGACACAAACATTCTCCCTCACTCACAAACACTGTCACTCCAACGCCAAAATTCCACATGCACTTCCCATCCTGCATTCCAGAGGCCTTCCACATCCACGATCTGTCTCATTTCCCGTCATTTCCACCTTCATTTTCACAGCCAGGACCAAGTGTTAAGCCCTGGTTGGGGGTTGGTCATTTCTCCAGCGATAGGACGTGGCATTCTTAAACCTACGGATCACTTTCTTTTCTTTCTTTTTTTTTTTTTTTTTAATACGTAAAGAAGAAAGAATTAAAGGTTAGAAGCCAGCAAAGTCGTTCCTTCCACGACCTGCTAACTTGGAGAGAATTATATTCAAGATCCGTTCATTTCAAGATGCCTGAACACATTGCGTTTTATATTGGGGTTGTTTGGGGCGATATATGTGAGATGAGGTGGGGCAGAGTGTGAAAAGTTAGGATGGCGTGGGGTGGGTTTATGTCTGGGTTGGTTGGGGTGGAATGGGGTATAAATGAGAAGTGAGGTAGGACAGTTTTAAAGGGTTTATATCAACTACTACAACTACTACCACCTTCTGCCATAACTAACACCATCACTGCCACTTATCAGCTCCACCACAACGATCACCCTACCAACATCACCACCATCACCACTACCACCATCACTACCACCGCCAACCACCACTAAAGCCGGTATCCAGTGTCAGATAACTAGGCCAGACTCTCTTTACGTCTCACAAACTTTGGCTAAGTATGTTATTGGGCTGTCTAGCTAAGTCCACCCTTCCTCGTTTTCTCTTCCTTCCTCGTTTTCTGTTCTCTTTCTATTTTTAGCATTTCTCTCTTCCCTCGCTTGGTTATTTTATTTTCTCTTCATTTTTCGTTTGCTATCTCTCTTTCTACCCATTTTCTATATTGTCTTTCGCGCTTCTTCTTCTCTCCTTTTAGTATCTCTCTTCCCCTTCTTTTTCTTTTCATCTTATAATTTTATTATTTTCTTTTCGTGTGTTTGGTTTTATTATCTCAGGCAAGGAGGGTATGTTTTTGCCGGCGTTGGTTTGTTTGTTTGTCTGTATGTCTAGTAGCAGGATTACTCAAAAACTTACAAACGGATTTTGCTAATTTTTTCTGGAGGAGTAGGATATGGCTCATGGAACAATCCATTAAACTTTGGTGGTGATCCGGATCATTATCCGGATCCATTAGTTTTTAAAACGAATCTTCATCACTACGGGATAGTGGCAATTTCAACATTTTTGCTTCTAACTCGATAAGTAATGCATACAATGCTTGCACAAAAATTACAAGATAACATCTCCGTAAGATCTACCACACACCCTAGTTTGATCTGGATCCAAGAAACATTCCGGATCTGGCTATCCAGAATGTTCAAATATAAAGGGCTCCCGGCTAATTTGCTAGTGTGAGATAAGCAGTGCTACAGCCTTGCAACTGTTGTCATGTTGTAGTTGATGCTCCTGATTCTGTGGGATGTCGATGGATCTGACGTATCTTCAATAGTTACCGAAGCAGATCCTGAAGAAAACAGTCATTAGTGAAATATCGTTTTTCCTGGATAACTTTCAAACTACTAATAATATCAGTGTGCTTCCAAATGCTAGGGGCAGGTTTGCATGGTCAAGGAATTATATTAGGAGGGTCAAACTATCATGAGAATATTGCTTCTAGGTGTTCAGACCTGGCGGAGGTTTGTAATCTCGAACTGCTCCTGCTGGGTGGATGGTTTCTCTAGTACAATTTTTAAATATTTTTCGTCCATAATCTTTGTCAATTCTTTTCCCCCTTTTCCATATTTCTCTCCCCCCCCCCTCTCTCTCTCTCTTTTCCTATATTTACGTGTCTGGCTTCCTTAAGTATTGAGGTCTGTTTGTCCTCTATTTTTATTGGCATGCTTCCATTTCTGTCTCCTAACTTTCATGCCGTCTCCCCTCCCTTGCTTCGTTTTCTTTGTGTTCGTTTTCTGTTTATATTTGTTTTCCTTTTTGTTCGTAGTTCCCCCCCCTCTCTCTCTCTCCATATTTTTTCCCTTTTGTTTTTTCTAAACGGATATTAATGGTACCTATGTTAACTTTTTTCCCCTTTATATTTTTTCAGTTTTAATGGTCCTCTCTCTCTCTCTCTCTCTGTATTCTACCGTTTGTCTGTTTGTCTTTCCACGAGATCTTAAGAAGTTAGGGATGGATGTCAGAGAATTTCGCGGATTCGTGAGTCATGGGACAAGGAAGTGTTGACTGAATTTTGGTGGTGATCTGAGTGTCTGGTATAGGCGTTGGCGGAGGTATATGCTCTCTGTGTGCACCTAACTTGTCTGTCTATGGAATTACAAAATTTTCTCCGCTTTTAAAAATCTGCTTGGTCTCATATATATTTTTTTATGTTTATTTCCACCTTCTGTTCTTTCATTAATGTTTCTATTCATTTTTCCATTTTTCTTAGTTTTCAGTTTCGTTTTAAATTTCCTTATTTTTGTTATTATTTCCGCCAAGGAGGTTATGTTTTACCCCGAGTTGGTTTGTCTGTCTCTCTGTTTGTTTGCCTGTCTGTCTGTTAACAGGATTACTCAAAAAGGTAAGAACAGATTTTTGATGAAATGTTGTGAAAGGCTGGCCAATGGGCTAAGGAAGAAATGATGGGCCGGGTACGGATTCTATATCCACGGATCCGGATCCGGAATTACACAAAAAGTTATGAACGGATTTTGATGAAATTTTGTGGAAGGGTGGGTAATGGGCCAAGGAAGAAATGGTGAAATTCTGGGGCGGATCCGAAACCGGAGACTTCCGCACATCTCCAAAAGGTCTCAGTGAATGTCAATGAAATTTTGTGGAAAGGTGAGCCATGGACCAGGAAAAAATAAATTTTGGGGCGGATCCGGATGCGCATCCAGATCCTATATCCACGGCTCCGGATCCAGATCCTTTTCAATGGCAATGGCATTGGCGGAGATATGTTCCGTCTAAGTTCTTTAAAGTTAATATTATTTTTGCTTCCGGTTTCGATTGTCTTCAGTCTCTATATCACACTTTCTTTTTCTACCGTACTTTCGTTAGTCTTCGGTTTTTCCTATTTAACTTCTTTTTTCATATTTTTTGGTCATGCCTGCTTACAAAATCATTCTTTTTTTTTTTCATTCTTTACCCCTCCTCTCCTACTCCTCTCCTTCCTCCCTCCCTTCTTTCTCTCTTTCTTTATTTCCTCCCCTTCACCTCTCCAACCCACATTTCACTTTCTCCCCCCTCTCTTATCCTCTCTCACTCTTCACCTTCCCTCTCCCTCCCCACCTTCCCCTCCCTCCCCACCTTCCCCTCCCTCCCTACCTTCCTGTCCTTTCCCATCTTCCCTCCTCCCCGCCTTCCCTTCCCTTCCCTTCCCCACCTTCTTTCCCCCTCCCCACCTTTCTCCTCCTCCCCACCTTTCCTTCCCTTCCCCACCATCCTCCCTCCCCTCTTTCCCCTCCCTCCCCTCTTTCCCCTCCCTTCCCACTTTCCCCTCCCTCCCTACCTTTCCCCTTTACCTACCATCCTTTCCCGTCCCCACCTTTCCTCCCCTTCCCCACCTTCCTCTTCCTCCCCATCTTTCCTCTCCTTCCCCACCTTCCCTCCTCCTCCTCCCCACTTCTCCCTCTCCCCACTTTCCCTCCCTCTACCCTCCTAGTGCCAACTGACTCTCTCCTTCCCCTCCTTCCTCATTTCCTTCCCATTCCCTGCGGACACACCACCTGACACTCCCTCCCTCCCTCCCTCTCTCTCTCTCTCTCTCTCTCTCTCTCTCTCTCTCTCTCTCTCTCTCTCTTCCTGTTCCTCCCTCTGCCAGATTTTCTCTTCTATTTTTCTATTTCCACTTCACTTCAGAAATCTCTCTCTCTCTCTCTCTCTCTAGTGCAAAATAGGCTTCTTTCTATGTTTATCTCTCTCCATGGACTCTCTCTCTCTCCCTCCCTCTCCTTCCCTTCCCTCTCCCTGACTCCCCTAACCCCCCCTCTTTCTGTCTATCTATCTATCTGTCTATCTATGTATCTATCTATCTATCTGTCTATGTATCTATCTATCTATCTGTCTATCTATGTATCTATCTATCTATCTGTCTATCTATCTCGCCTTCTCCGTCTTTCTCTTCCCCTCCCTTCTCACATTTCCACCCTTCATAAACTTGTCCTCCCTCTCTCCCAACAGACCTCGTCCTCCTTCCCAGTCAGTCAGTCTGTCTGTCTGTCTGTCTGTCTCTGTCTGTCTGTCTGTCTCTGTCTGTCTGTCTGTCTGTCTGTCTGTCTCTCTCTCTCTCTCTCTCGCCTGTTTACACCCCAGTACACATGCCTTTTTTTCCACCCCTCTCCCGAAGGACCCCCCTTCTCTCTCTCTCTCTCTCTCTCTCTCTCTCGCTCCATTCTACATTCCTTTCCCTTAAATCTTCGTCCTCATATTCCTGCCCTCTCTCCCTCCCTCCCTCCTC
>NC_137022.1:24168131-24178131 GCF_032717465.1 Coenobita brevimanus | reverse complement strand
AGCCACACCTACCACACTACTACAACCACACCTACCACACTACTACAACCACACCTACCACACTACTACAACCACACCTACCACACTACCACAACCACGACACAAGCTTTGGCAACTCAGCAGACCCAACTTTCTCTCTCTCTCTCTCTCTCTCTCTCTCTCTCTCTCTCTCTCTCTCTCTCTCTCTCACACTCCAAGCAGCGTGCCAAGAAAGACCATGGATGAGAGAAGCTTACATGAACAGAGCTGACGATATGGCTGTGTATGTCTTGCCTTATACACCCACACGCACACACACACACACACACACACACACACACACACACACACACAGGCAGACAAGCAGACAGAGAGACAGAGGGGCACACTAATAACACACAGCAGACAGACAGACAGACAGATAGGCAGACAAACGGACAGACAGACAGACAGACAGACAGACAGACAGACACACACACACAC
Organism: Coenobita brevimanus; assembly: GCF_032717465.1. Classification (NCBI taxonomy): domain Eukaryota; kingdom Metazoa; phylum Arthropoda; class Malacostraca; order Decapoda; family Coenobitidae; genus Coenobita; species Coenobita brevimanus. The sequence continues at coordinate 24,177,669 of NC_137022.1, read as the reverse complement.
ACACACACACACACACACACACACACACACACACACTGTCTGTCGGTCGGTTCCTCTGTCTCTCATGCATTCTAGCTAATTTTACCTATATTCTTTGTGTCTGCCTGTCTGTCTGTCTGTCTATCTATCTGTCTGTCTATCTGCCTGTCTGTCTGTCTAGCTAAATTATGGTCTGAACAATGCAGTGATGACCAAGTTACAGTATAATTCCTCAGCTTCTTTCTTATTTCTGTCTCCCAAACTCTCCTCAGTCTGGGTGCCATTCCTTCGTATCTTCACCAATTCAGTCCAAACACGCTACACATAATCTTTGAGAAAATACAAGAGAGTTCCTGTTTTTCTGTTTTTTTTTTTTTCTGTTTTATTCCGGTGTTTATTTATTTATTTATTTTTTAGGAAGGGGGGGTCATAGGTGAATCCATTTATAGGTGGAAATTTTAAGTGAAACGGGGCAACACGATTCCGTAGATTTTTATATATATATCTTGAGGAGAGACGTGAGTGCTAGAGATTGTGTTTTGTAATATTTACAGTATTTTAGAGGTTTTAGTGAAGACCTGTCCTTTTGCCTGTCCCTGTCTGTCTGTTCGTATGTGTCTGTCCCTCCCTCTGTCTCTGTCTGTTTGTCTGTCTGTCTGCCTGCCTGCTTGTCTCCTCATGCGCAACCTTGGCACACACACAAAGCAGTTTCTCTCTTGCACATCCATGTCTCCTTTATTATCATCTTTCCCTCATATCCTCCGTCCCTGTGGATGATTTAGCGGCTGTCTGTGTCTCCTCTCTCTCTCCCTCTCTCTCTCTCTCTCTCTCTCTCTCTCTCTCTCACACACACACACACACACACACACACACACACACACACACACACACACACACACAAGCACCTATATCCCCTCTTTTCTATCTAAACTTTTTCTATTTTTCCCTCATTCCATGTTTCCCTCATTCGCCCCGTCATCATCTTCTCCTTCCTCCTCTCTCTCTCTCTCTCTCTCTCTCTCTCTCTCTCTTTCTCCCTTTACGTTTCTCTTCTTTCTCGTCATCATTCTTCTTCTCTCACATTAACACTCCCTCCATAAATCAATTCCCCCATTCATTTTGTCTTAATTCCCCCCCTCCCCTCTCTCTCTCTCTCTCTCTCTCTCTCTCTCTTTCCCACAGAAATCTATCCAGCGGAGTACGGACGCCAGGGGAGGAGGGGGAGAGGGGCGGGGATAGGGGATGGGGAGGAGTGGGGAGAGGGGAGGGGGAGGAGGAGCTGGAGGATTCGAATCAATGTCCGTCCCCTCTTCCAGCCCCGTTCCAGCTTCTTCCAGCAAGGTCAAGGCTGGAACAAAAGCCAAGGATTCTTATCTCTTGGGAAGTTTCTTAAAATATATTCCCAACTCTCACTTGTTTACTTTCTTGCTTGTTTTCTTGGGTTGATTCTCTCTCTCTCTCTCTCTCTCTCTCTCCAATTTTTGCGAGATTTTACGATCTGGGAGAAAATATTTTATCGTTGTAAGTCTATATTTCCTCCCTTTCATAATTCCTTTCTTTCTCTTACTGTTCTGTTTGTCTGTCTGTCTATCTATCTATCTGCCTGTCTATCTGTCTGTCTATCTACCTGTCTATCTGTCTGTCTGTCTGTCTGTCTTTTTTTGTTGCTTTAGGATCACGAGCAAAATTTTAATTATTCGAATTCTCTTTATTTCCCCTCCTTTTTCTTTCCATTCTCTCTCTCTCTCTCTCTCTCTCTCTCTCTCTCTCTCTCTCTCTCTCACACACATTTATTTTACTATCCAAGACAAAATATTTATAAACGAAATCTTCTAACCCTTCTCTATCTGTCTATCTATCTGTCTATCTACCGTCTATCTATCCATCCTTTTCTGTCTGTCTGTCTGTCTATGTATCCATCTATCTATCCACCTTTCTATCTATTCCTCCGCCTCTCATCTTCCTTCTAAAATATCTGCATTTTATGGCATCATTTTTATTAAGCTTTCCTTCCCTTCAGCCTGTATCTCCAAATTTATGCTTTTTTCTTCCTTCCTCCTCCTTCTCTTCCTTCTTTTCCTCTTCCTTCTCTTCCTTGCTTCCTTCTTTCCCACTTCCTTCCTCCTCCTTCCTTCTTCCTTCCTCTTTATTTCGCCTTCTCTTTTTCCATTCCTCCATTTGACTCCTCTCTTCTTCCTTACTTACACATTCCTAGTTGGTCTGTCTGTCTGTCCCTTTCTCTCTCTCTCTCTCTCTCTCTCTCTCTCTCTCTCTATCTATCTATCTATCTATAACGAGAGAGAGAGAGAGAGAGAGAGAGAGAGAGAGAGAGAGAGAGAGAGAGAGAGAGAGAGAGAGAGAGAGAGAGAATGTCCTATTAATTTAGAAACGCTGCATCACGGAAAAGAGCAAACAGTTGATAGATAGGCGACAGATAGTGACAGCAGACGATAACAGATAGATCCACTCCCCACAGGATAGATAGATAGATAAATAGATAGACAGACAGACAGATAGATAGACAGATAGACAGACAGATAGATTGGCAGATAGATCGAGATAGACGGGTAGATAAATAGACAGATTGATAATGATTAGAGATAAAAAGATAGACAGATAGACATACAGACAGACAGACACATACATTCAAACAGAGACATGGGTAGATAGATAGACAGATAGATAATGACAGCACACGATAGACACTGATAGCGGACGATAATTAACAAGAAACGATAGGAAACAGTGCGATAAGGGATGATAGATAGCAGACAAGACGATAGATAGTGATACCAGACGATAGACAGCGATACCAGACGATAGATAGTGATACCAGACGATAGATAGTGACAGCAGACGATAGATAGCAGCAGACGATAAGAAACGGCAGGCAATTCCACTGACAATCGTTCATTTATATATATTTGTGTGAGGATGCATTTGAGATGAAGGGAAATTCGTGGTCTGATTGGCTTATTATTATTATTGTTATTATTATTATTATTATTATTATTATTATTATTCCTATTATTATTATCATTATTATTATTAGTTATTATTATTACTATTATTTTTTATCCTTCTCCACCTCATCCTCTTCCTTCTTCTTTTTTTTCATCGTCATCATCATCATCATCATCATCATCATCATCATCATCACCACCATCTTCTTCTTCATCATCTTCTTTTTCTCATTATTATTATTATTATTATTATTATTATTATTATTATTGTTTCATTTGACATCACTTTCATCACTATCACAGGGGCATTTTAAGATATTTTTCACCATCACTAACACCACCACCACCACCACCACCACCATCATCATCACTACCACCACCACCACCACTACCACCACCACCGTCATCATCATCACTACCACCATATCTACCACCACCGCCATCTCTCCCATCACCACAACTACCACTATAACCACCATAACAACCATCACCACCATCATCACAAACTACCACAACCACCAAAACTACTACAACAACTATCACAACCATCCCTACCACTACCACCACAACTGCCACAACTATCACCACTACTACCACAACCACCACCACCACAATCGTATGGTAAAATTGGATGGCTGAGATTCTGACTTTGATGAGAGAGAGAGAGAGAGAGAGAGAGAGAGAGAGAGAGAGAGAGAGAGAGAGAGAGAGAGAGAGAGAGAGATGACAAAGGAAGAAGAGCAAATACGCGGAAGACGGAGTGACAAAAGCTGAAGATTAATAAGAGGGAGGAAGAGAAAGAGAAGGATGGAAAAAGGAACTAATGCACGAAGGAATGACAGTTTCCGATATCTATCTACCTATCTGTCTATATATTTATATTTATATAATATAATATATATATATATATATATATATATATATATATATATATATATATATATATATATATATATATATATATATATATATATATATTGTACATATACAGAGAGAGAGAGAGAGAGAGAGAGAGAGAGAGAGAGAGAGAGAGAGAGAGAGAGATGAGACAGGAACAGGTTATATGGAGGGAGAGGAGAAAGGAAAGGGGAAATACACCATGCAGCGAGAGACATGGAGAGAAGGAAAAGAGAAAAAGAGATTGGAGAGAGAAAGGAAGGACGGAAACGCGAGAGACAGAGGAGGGACAAGGGAAGGAGGAAAAGGAGAGAGAGATAGAGGAAAGAGAAAGGATGGAAGGAAAGGAGAGAGACAGAGGAGAAAAGAACGGAAAAAGGAAAGGGATAAGTAAGTGAGAGGAGGGAGGGAAGAGAAGAGGAAGGAGGAAAGGAGGTAACAGAGGAAAGAAGAGAGAGGAAAGGAAAGAGAGGAGAGAAAAGAAGGAAGGAAAAGAGAGGAGAGTGAAGGGAGGGAGGAAAGGAAAGAAAGTGAGGGGGAAAGGAACTTTGCGAGAAGAAAGGAAATGAGAGAAAAGAGAGTAAATGAGAGAGGAGAGAGAAAAGAGAGGAGGAAACGAGAGAGGAGCGAGAAAAGAGAAGAAATGGGAGAGGAGAGAGAAATGAGAGAAGAAAGAGAAAAGGGAGGAAATGAGAGAGGTGACAGAAAAGAGAGGAACTGAGAGGAGAAAGAAAAGAGAGGGAATGACAGAGGAGAGAGAAGAGAGAGGAAATGAGAGAAAAGAGAGGAGAGAGAAAAAAAAGAGGAAATGAGAGAGAAAAGAGAGGAAATGAGAGAGAAAGAGGAAATGATAGATAAAAGATAGGAAATGAAAGAGGAGAGAGAAAAGAGAGGAAATGAGAGAAAAGAGAGGAAATGAGAGAAAAGAGAGGAAATGAGAGAGAAAATGAGAAAAGGAAATGAGAGAGAAAATGAGAAAAGGAAATTACCTGCAAAGTGAGAAATACGGAAGTGACAGGTGTGCATTGGGAGCTATTAGTCTTGGAGGTAGGGGAGGCTCCGTAACAAATTTCTCCTGCGATTCATTCTCTACATTACATTCTCTCTCTTCTCTCTCTCTCTCTCTCTCTCTCTCTCTCTCTCTCTCTCTCTCTCTCTCTCTCTCTCTCTCTCTCTCTCTCCCCTACTTCTGTGATAAGATGTAAGATTTATTTTGTGTGGTCTGGTGTGTGTATCTATGTAACAATTTCCTCACCTCTCTCTCTCTCTCTCTCTCTGCCAAATTTCCCTTCAGTAATAAGTCAGTTTAAAGAAAGGCCTAGGAACCAACTTTCTCCCACTGGGGTAGTGACCCGCCCCCACCCATTGACTTAAGCGAGGATACATAGATAGACAGATAGACAGATAGGTACTTAGGCAGATAGAGACAGATAGGAAGATAGTTAGATAGACAGACAGGCAGATAGATAGATAGACAGATAGATAGATAGGTAGATTGACAGACACATTAATGCAGAGGGACAAATAGATAGACAGAACGACAGATAGATAAATATAGATTGATAGACAGACATAAACAGATTGATAGAGAAATACTGATAGACAAATAGACAGAGATAGATAGAGTGTATGGTAAAAAAAAAATGTGGAAATATATGTTGTTGGAATGATTGTTTTTGAGAGGGTGAGGGTGAGGGTGAGGGTGAGGATGAGGGTGAGGGTGTAAGGGTAAGGGTGAGGGTGTAAGGGTGAGGGGGTGAGGGTGAGGGTGAGGGGGTGAGGGTGAGGGTGAGGGTGTAAGGGTGAGGGTGTAAGGGTGAGGGTGTGAGGGAGAGGGTGAGGGTGTAAGGGTGAGGGTGAGGGTGAGGGTAAGGGTGTGAGGGTGAGGGGGTAAGGGTGAGGGTTTGGGGCCATTACCTCTGTGATGGAGGGTCTGAGGGGGCTAGAAATGAGGGTAGGCAGGTCTCTCTCTCTCTCTCTCTCTCTCTCTCTCTCTCTCTCTCCCTTCATTTTTCTTCCTCGTTTCTCAATACTGTCTACAGTTACATCCATCAGCTTACAAGGAAGGTGAAGAGAGGAGGGAGGAAGGAGGAGAAGGAAGCAAGGAAGGGAGAAAAACAGAGAAAGGGAGAGGAAGGGCAAGGAAGAGAGGGCAAGAAGGGCAAGGGAGAGAGGGAAGGGCAGGGAGGGCAAAGGAATGAAGGGAGAGGGAGAAGGGCAAGGGGGAACGAGGGAGACAGAAGGGAAGGAAAAGGGCAAGAAGTAAAGGGGGAATGGAGGGGTAGGAAGGAAGGGAGGTAAGGAGGAAAGGCAAAAGGGCAAGGAAAGGGGAAGGGAGAGAGGGGAAGAGGGAGGAAGGGGAAAGGGGATAGAAGGAGGAATAGGTAGAGGTTGGGGGGGTAAGGAGGGGGCAGTGAGAAAGAGAGCGGATTATCAGGAGGGGGTGGGGGAGGGGGGACAGGGGTTAGATGGCAGAGAGAAGGGAGGGGAAGAGGGGAGAGAGGAAGGAGGGGGACAGAGGAGGAGGAGGAGCAGAGATGGGGGAGAGAGAAAACAAGGGGAGAGAGAGGGGGGGGGCAAAGAGAGAGAGGGGAGAGAGAGGGGAGCATAATTCAAGCAAAATGGCTTTCACAGATGAGAATTTTTTTTTTTAACAAGTTGAAAACACGCTCAAATTAAATATAAAGACCGACTGTGTGTGGATCTATCTATCCATATATCTATCTGTCTATCTGTCTACCTACCTACCTATCTATCTAACTATCTATCAGGGTGTGGGTATTTATGATGGAGCAAATTACGGTCTTCACGTTGCAATAATACACAGCTCCTATGACTCTCTGACAGGTGGGCAAAATCGTCTGGGGTGTTGCTGGAAAAGAATGATAGAGTTATCCCGGCCATGAGGGGGGTAATTAGTTGCTGAAAATTTAATGGCTTGTTAGGGTGTGGGCCCCCATCATTATCCTAATTGCAGTGTTTAGGCAATAAGTTAATTAGCTTCATTACTCTGTTCCGAGAATTTTTGTTGCACTAAAAAATCGAGCTAGTGTGTACCTAATGCACTCTCCCCCATACGTACACACGCACATAAGCGTTCACACCTACATACATACACACACATACCTTCATACATACATACACATACTACACTCGTAGCTACATACATGAACACATACACATACACACATACGTATGGAGTACACACATCTATCTATCTATCCCTTCCTCCTCCCCCCTTTCTCTCTGTCTGTCTGTCTGTCTGTCTGTCTGTCTCTCTCTCTCTCTCTCTCTCTCTCTCTCTCTCTCTCTCTCTCTCTCTCTCAACATTTTCCCAACCTTCAGTCCTCTCCCCAATATTTTTTTTCTTTTTACTATTTAACTCCGAGGAGGAATTTGGACAGAGGTTATGTCTTCACTAGTATCTGTCAAGCTGTCTGTTTGTACACGAGATATCTCAAAAAGTTCTAATCGGAATTCAATACATTTTGGTGGAAACGAGGACAGTGGGTCAAGGAAGAGTTGATCAGATTTTGAGGTGGGGTCGGGTCCGGATGCAGGAAGAAATCGTTAATTTTATAGGCGTTGGTGGACGTATGCGGCTACAGAAGAACTTGTAAAGGGGCAGACAAGGACCGTAGACTTAACAGACTATGTGAGACCGTAAAAGAGTTCGTCTGGTAAGAAAGAGGAATTATTGCAGTCAATCATAAACTTACACATACATACATACATACATAAATCACTGCTTGTCTTTCTGTCTGTCTGTAACTCCCTCCCTCCCTCCCTCTCTCTCCCTCTCTCTCTCTCTCTCTCTCCCCTCACACCACTAACAAAATACCAAACTCAATTACCTCATTAACAACTTGCATATCTAATTACTTCAACTCAATTATGCAAAAAAAGGACATTCCATTACATTAGGACAATATGTGAGAAAAGGGGTCGTTAATGAGGAGGGACAAAGACGCCTACAGGGGAATATATTATATGCTTAGGGTTGTGGGTTGGAGACAGGATTCCGGTGGCTTGAATAGTGTGTGGATGATTATGTGGCCCTTTTTACTCTCTCTCTCTCTCTCTCTCTCTCTCTCTCCTTAACATGGGAAGCAGGGTAAGGATGATGATGATGATGATGATGATGATGATGATGATGATAATAATAATAATAATGATCATGATGATGGTGATGATGCAAATACTAGAATTCATTAAGGATTTTCGTCTTGGTGAGGGGGGTCGTTACTGAGTAGGGGCAAAAACGCCTAAAGGAGAAAAATATATATGCAAAAGGTGAGAGCATATAAGCAATCAAGGTATATTAATTATTTAGAACCACACAGGGTAGTCCAAATATAGCACGTCTTAATTCTCGTGAGTTCCTAGGACGGCTCAGGCTGCTGGTGTGGGAAGGGCATATATTTTGGTGCCCTTGTGAAGTTTCTATACCCCTTTCATTTTAACTTGGTCCAGGCATTCGTATTTCTGAAGCTTATTTCACGTACTTTTGAGCTGGACGGTGCTACGGCTATATTCCTTTGCACGACACTTCTTCGTGACTAGCAGCATTTTCTAGTGTTATTCGACTGCTACAACTCAGCATTCAAGACGGAGAGACGACAATTTTAGGCCAAGTTAGAGTAAAAGGAGTATAGCCAACTACGCAGTCAAAAAATGTTTATAAATAGACCTAGAGAAGCATAGGAAGTGTAATGAGCGGTGGAAAAATACTTAGGATAGGACTGGTAAAGAGCTGGGGTGGAGAGGTGTAGAGGGTGTGAGCTGGGGAGAAGGCAGCCTGATGGCAGAGGGGAGAATAAGACTGGGGAGACTAATTTGTGGCCATCTCTCAAGGGGTTAAGGTGTCTGGAAAAGGATGGAATTGTAGATAAGGTATGAATATTAGATGAGAAAGACAAATTACGCATATTCCTAAGTTACCCCTCCCTCCCCAGCCTGTTTCTTCCTCCCTTCCTCTAGATTACTCCATTTCTTCTCCCTTCCCTCCCTTCCTCCCTCCCTTTCCTCCTTCCCCACCAGCTGACTTCTCTTCATAAATCACTCTTTCACCTCCCTCCTCCCTCCCCCCCCCTCTCTCTCTCTCTCTCCCTACCATTCCATTCTCTTTCCTCCTTGTCCAATCCCTCCTTCCCTCCATTTCCCCTCTCCCTTAAGGGCTTTCTCCCCCTCATCTCTCTCTCTCTCTCTCTCTCTCTCTCCCGCTTCCCTCCTCTTTCACTTCTCCTCTCCCCTCTCCTCATCCCCTCTTACCTCATTCCCCTGTCACTTACAACCCTTCCCTTTCCCCTCCCTTCTTCCTCTCCCCTCTCCCCTCCCCTCCCACTCTTCCATGCTCATCTCCCCTCCCTCTCCCTCTCCATTTCCCCTCTCCCACCTTTTCCAAGCCTCTCTCCTCTCCTTCTCCCCTTCCTCTCTCCTTTCCTCTCTCCCCCCTCTCTCCATCGCCTCTCCTTTCCCCTTCATCCCTTCCCCTCTTCCCCTCCCCTCCCCTCCCATCCTCTCCCCTCACCCAGCTCACCAACATTTCAGCGCTAGTGTAAACAGAATCACATTTTCATGGGTAACTCTAAAATAAATATACAGACAGCTCCACCCCAAAATAAAGCAAAAATATAATATCACTCGCCCTTTCCCCCTCTCAAAAAAACTATTAATATTCATACAAATTTTTATACAAG
>NC_137022.1:24158131-24163131 GCF_032717465.1 Coenobita brevimanus | reverse complement strand
ATAACCAAATGAGTGCTAGAAATGAGGCAACCTGGATCAAGGTGAGGTCAGGCAGGCAGGTAGAATAGAGAGAGAGAGAGAGAGAGAGAGAGAGAGAGAGAGAGAGAGAGAGAGAGAGAGAGAGAGAGAGAGAGAGAGAATACTCCACGTCTCACCCTACTCGTACCTCACTCTCCACCCTGCCTCACCCTCCTTCACACTGCCTCACCCTCCTTCACCCTACCTCACCCTCCTTCACCCTGCCTCACCCTCCTTCACCCTGCTTTAACCTCCTTCACCCTACCTGCTTTTTTCACTCCCTCTCCATCCTACTCGACCTTAATACTCCTCTCTCTCTCTCTCTCTCTCTCTCTCTCTCTCTCCAACTCGTTCACTTTCCCCACTTTCCCTCTCTCCCTTTCTTCCTATTATTCCTTTCCCTCTCTCCCTTCCTTCTCCTTCCCTCCTCCCTCCCTTTCCCTCTCTTTCTCCCCCTCCCTCTCTTCCTCAGCCCCTTCCCCCTCCCTCCTCTCCCCCTCCCCTTCCCCCTCCCTCCCCTTTCCTCTCTTACCACTCCTTCCATTTCTTCCTCTCCCCATCCCCTTCCCACTCCCTCCCCCTTCCTCCCTCCCTCTGCCTCCCCTTTCTCTTACCTACTACTCCCTCTCTCTCTCCCCTCCTTCTCCCCTTCCCCCTCCCTCTCCTCCCCTCCCCCCCCTCCCATCTCCCATAAAAAACATTATAAACAAACAATATTTTAAAGTATGAGAGAGAGAGAGAGAGAGAGAGAGAGAGAGAGAGAGAGAGAGAGAGAGAGAGAGAGAGAGAGAGAATCAAAAGAAAAGGGGGGAAAAGGATGGAGAAGAGGGGAGGAGAGGAAAGGAAGAGAGGAGAGGGAGGGGAAGAGGGGAGGGGAAGGAGGGGAAGAGGGGAGGTGAGGGAAGGAGAAGGGAGAGGAGGGAAGAGATGAGGAAGGGGGAAGAAATGGAATGGAAGGGAAAGGAGAGGGGAGGGGTAGAGAGGAGGGGGGGAGGGGAAGACTGGAAGGAAAAATGGAGTGGAAGGGAGAGGAAAGGGGGGGAAAAGGGGAGAGGAGAGGGGGTAGGGGAGGAGGAGAGAATAAAGTTAAATAGATCACAAATAAGGGTACGAACTGAAAGAGTATCTGGTGGGGAGGGATGGAGGGGGGGAGAAGAGGAGGGGGGAGAGGGGAGAAGGAAGGGAAGGGGTAGGAGAGGGGAGAGGAAGGGGAGGGGGAGGGGAAGGAATAGGGTATGGATGGAGGAAGGGTACGAGTAGAAGGGGAGCACGGTGGAGGGAGGGGAGGGGAAGAGGGAGGAAAGAGAGTGGAGGGGGAGAGAGAAGGGGAAGGGGGAGAGGGAAGAAGTGAGTAGAATCGACCATAAAAGGCATTTAGGACTGCAACTGTACTTTTATGGGGGAGGGGGAGAGGGGTGCAAAGGAGGGGGAAGGGGGAGGGGGGCAAGTGGGGGTAGGAGGGGGAGAGGAGAATGGGGAAGAGGGGAGTAAAACAGATCATAAAAGGAGTTTAGGACAGCAATAGTAGTCTTGTGGGTGGGGGAGGGGAGGGGAGGCGAGGGGAAGGGGAGGGGAGGGGAGGGGAGGGGAGGGGAGGGATAGGGGAGGAAGAAGGGGAGGAAGAAGGGGAGGAGGAAGGTGAGGGGGAAGGGGAGGGTGAGCGGAAGGGGGATGGGGAGAGGGGAGGGGGACAGGAAGGGGAGGGTGAGGGTGACGGGACGGGGAGAGGGAGAAGGCCAGAGGAAAGAAGGAGGGGGGAGGAACGAGGTTGGGGGGGAGGAGGGGAGAGGAGAGGGCCGCTGCGGAGGGGGGGAGGGGGAGCTAAGGTGATGAAAAGCCAGGGGAAGAGAAGGGAAAGGAAGGAAAGGAAGGGGGATGGAAGAAATGGAGGAAGGAAAAGAGAGGGGAGGGGAGGAGAGGGGAGGGGAGGGGGGGAATTTGTATGAAAATGTCCCCTCCACCTTGCCCTCATGAATGTGTGTGTGTGTGTGTGTGTGTGTGTGTGTGTGTGTGTGTGTAGGTATGTCCATGTGCGTGTACGTGTTGACTGAGCTTGTGGTGGCGTGCATACTGATTGCCTGCGAGAGTGCGTGCATGGCTGTAGGTATGCAAAGTGCGTGCGTGTGGATGAAACAGGCGTGAAATGCCGCTTGAGTGGATTACGTGGAGCTTGTCAAATACCTTCACACGCAATCGCACGCAATCCCAACCCCATCGCACTCACTCAACCCCTCATACTACTGTTTAGGTGTATTTTCGTCAGTCATTTTTTGGTACTACTTGTTCTGCGGTTTACTTATGTCATCTATCTATCTGGTTAAATCTATCTACTCTCTCTCTCTCTCTCTCTCTCTAAAAATATACGTGCACTATTATTTACACCTGTCCATTTACACATCTACACACGAACACACACACACACACACACACACACACACACACACACACACACACACACACACACACACACACACACACACACATCCACTGAAATCCAAGTAATCCGCTAAAAAAATCCAGTTCAGAGGCTCTCGCATAGAGGTCCATAGAGAAGCCCGTATGAAAATAAATCGCTAAGGAAAAGGTGTTAGGGAGAATATCATTTTACGAATTACAAGCGTTCTATTGCAGTAAAAATAAATAAATAAATAAATCAGTAAAGGAGCTTATTAACACCCTCGCACAGATTTAATAATATCGCCTTTATCCGTATTTCATTTACCTTATTACTAATTGCTCCTCGTACCTGGTCTCCCTCGCACACTTACCTGTTGGGAGAAGGTAAGGTGTTAGTAGATTTATGCCCCCCTCTCTCTCTCTCTCTCTCTCAAGATCTAAGAGAGGATGGCTTTTTCCCCGCCCACCTCTCCCTCCGACACAATACCCAAATTAAAAAAGAAAACAAAGGCTGAAAATTTATTCCAATTGTATCGAATGTGCCTAAATGTATACCTAGTTGTATGATGTAGTTTTAGGCATGCATTGGTTTGGATAGATTAATGTATTTGGGGGATTAGAGAACTATTATAGGCTTGGAGATATTCGGAGCTGTCATCTCTCTCTCAGATAGTAGAAGACAAGACACAAGCTACACACACACACACACACACACACACACACACACACACACACACACACACACACACACACACAAATCTACTCCTCCTACATCCCCTCATACACGACCCTTCCCTTCACACACACACACACACACACACACACATACACACACACAGTAAATCAAGAAACCCATTTACTGAGTCTGTTTGTGCACCTGCTTCACCTGTCTACACCTGTTACACAAAGACACAATAAATAAACCAAACCATCGATAATTCCTCCATTCTATATATAAATTAATGTTCAGTTCACCCAAGGGCTTTTATCTGCATTTACCAGAAGTTATTATTTACTTATTATTTTGTTATTTATCTTATTTATTATTAGTGTCCAGTTTTATAGGTAAGTTAGTGCTGTTATATTAGTCTCTGATGGCTTTTTCATGGAGTTCCCGTTTTCTATATTACGGAAGATATGGGGAGAGGAGGTGAGGGAAGAAGAGAGGCGAGGGGGGTGAGGGAAGGGGAGAAGAGAGGTGAGGGGAAGGGTGAGGAGGGGGAAGAGAGAAAATGAGAGGGGTAAGAAGAGGGGAGGTGTAAGGAAGGAGAGGGGATGGGAAAGGGGAGGGAATGGAGGATGAAAGCGAGGGGAGGACAGGTGAAGGAAGGGAAGAGGGGAAGGGAGGTGATGGGAGGGGAAAGTGGAAGGGAGAGGACAGGCGTGAAGGGAAGGAGACAGTGAGAGGAGAGGTGTGAGGAAGGGCGAGAGGGAGGGAGCGGAAAGAAGAGAAGGAAGAGGGGAAGGGAGTAGAAGGGGAGAGGGGAGTGGGGAAGAGAGGGTAGGGGAGAGGGGGAGTGAAAAATGAGGGGTTACATCAAGTTGAGGTGTATTGAAAAGTAGATAAAACTAACGTGAGGGGAGAGGAAGGGGGAGGATGAGGCTGGGTGAAGGTGAGGCAGGGTGAAGGTGAGGCAGGGGTGAGGGTGAGGCAGGGGTGAAGGTGAGGCAGGGTGAAGGTGAGGCAGGGATGAGGGTGAGGCAGGGATGAGGGTGAGGCAGGGTGAAGGTGAGGCAGGGATGAGGGTGAAACTAATCTTGTAATAAACTTAGATAAAACGAAACTAAATCCATCAACACGCAGACTACGAGAGGATTTAAGGCAAGTAATAAAGCAAGCAGTAAAGCAAGCAGTAAGGCAAGCAGTAAGGCAAGCAGTAAAGCAAGCAGGAAAGCAAGCAATAAAGCAAGCAGTAACGCAAGTAGTAAAGCAAGTAGTAAAGCAAGTAGTGAAGCATGTAGTAAAGCAAGCAGTAAAGCAAGTGGTAAAGCAAGTAGTAAAGCAAAGCAGTAAAGCAAGCAGTAACGCAAGTAGTAAAGCAAGCAGTAAAGCAAGTAATAAAGCAAGTAGTAAAGCAAGTAGTAAAGCAAGCAGTAAAGCAAGTGGTAAAGCAAGTAGTAAAGCAAAGCAGTAAAGCAAGCAGTAACGCAAGTAGTAAAGCAAGCAGTAAAGCAAGTAATAAAGCAAGTAGTAAAGCAAGTAATAAAGCAAACAGTAAAGCAAGTAATAAAGCAAGTGGCAAAGCAAGCAGTAAAGCAAGCAGTAAAGCAAGCAGTAAAGCAAGTAGTAAAGCAAGTAGTAAAGCAAGCAGTAAAGCAAGCAGTAAAGCAAGTAGTAATGCAAGTAGTAAAGCAAGCAGTAAAGCAAGTAGTAAAGCAAGCAGTAAAGCAAGCAGTAAAGCAAGTAGTAAAGCAAGTAGTAAAGCAAGCAGTAAAGCAAGCAGTAAAGCAAGTAGTAAAGCAAGCAGTAAAGCAAGCAGTAAAGCAAGCAGTAAAGCAAGTAGTAAAGCAAGCAGTAAAGCAAGTAGTAAAGCAAGCAGTAAAGCAAGTAGTAAAGCAAGTAGTAAAGCAAGCAGTAAAGCAAG
>NC_137022.1:24143131-24153131 GCF_032717465.1 Coenobita brevimanus | reverse complement strand
AGAGAAAGAACGGAAAAGAAAGAAAGGAAGATAGAAAGTAAGAAAGAAAGAAAAAGAACGGAAAAGAAAGAAAGGAAGACAGAGTGTAAGAAAGAGAGAGAGAAAGAAAGAAAAAATGAATGAAAGTAACGAGGGAAGCTAAATAAAAGAAAAGAAAGGAGGAAAGAAAGAAAAGGGAAAGAAATAAAGAAAACCAAGCAAGCAAGCACGAAAGAAAAAAGTAAGAAAAAGAGAGAGAGAGAAAAAAAAAGAGAAATTGTACATCTCTTGAATTCTCGAAAAACAAAACAAAACACAATATTAGAGTCTGTATTATTTTTATCAGATTTTTTTTAGAACAATATAAACTCAACGCGGCCGAAACGTAACGCAATATTCTCCATTATTAAGAATTTTCGTAAGTTAGGATGGGTACAATATATTCTGAATTCTGAAGCTTATTTTTGCGTGGGCTTGGGTGGTGATGGTGGTGGTGGTGATGATGATGATGATGATGATGATGATGATGATGATGATGATGAGGAGAAGGATGATGATGACGATGATGATGATGATGATGGTGATGATGGTGGTGATGATGATGATGATGATGATGATGATGATGATGATGATGATGATGAGGAGGAGAAGGATGATGATGACGATGATGATGATGATGATGGTGATGACGATGGTGGTGATGATGATGATGATGATGATGATGATGATGATGATGATGATGAGGAGGAGGAGGAGGAGAAAGATGATGATGATGTGGTGATGACGATGATGGTGATGATGATGGTGATGAGGATGGTGATGATGATGATGATGAGGAGGAGGAGAAGGATGATGATGATGATGGTGATGACAATGATGGTGATGACGATGATGGTGATGATGATGGTGATGATGATGATGATGATGATGATGATGGTGATGACGATGATGGTGATGATGATGGTGATGATGATGGTGATGATGATGAGGAGGATAAGGATGGGGATAAGGACGATAATGATGATGACGATGATAATGATGATAATGATGAGGCTCAGGGTGACGACAAGGATAGTGATGATGATGATGATGGTGATGGTGACGATCATGATGATGATGATGATGATGATGATGAGGAGGAGGAGGATAATGATGATCTTAGACTTTTATCTATAATTTCCAGGTGAAATTTTCCGTACTGTTCTCCTTAATTTATCGCCCTTCTTTGCTTTCCTATTTAATGCTTTACTCTCACTTTATTCCCTCTCTTATCTTTATTCTCTCTCTCTCTCTCTCTCTCTCTCTCTCTGCTTTATCTTTCCTCTTTACTGCTTTATCTTTCCTCTTTTCTTATTATTAACTTTCCTTTATATTTTGATCCTATGCCTCCCTCACCTCATCCTCATCTACCCAGTTTATTAAAATCTACGGTCCCCACCCACCCCATTACCACAACCCTCTCTTCACCTCTTGAACACGTACTTCCCCTCCCCTCCCCTTCCCCCTCCCTCCCCTCCCCCTCCCCTCCTTCTGTACTATGCTACCCCTTTTGCTCTTAAGTACTTCTACCCCCTCCTCCACTATCGAGTGTCCCTTCCCCCACCCCCCCAACTTATCCACCCAATTTCAACCTCCCCCTGTCTCGTTACTGTATCTCTCCTCTCCCCCTCCTTCCCCTCCCCTTCCCTCCCTCTACTTGACCCACTCTACCCCTTCCCTATTTCTACGGTTAATATATCACTTCCTCCCCCTCCTTCCTCTCCCCACACCTCAAACACAACCCCCCCACCCCCTACCTTCCCTTCCCCCTCCCCTTCCTATCACCCCCTCCCTTCCCCTTCCTCCCTTTCCCCTTCCCTCCCCCACCGCTTATCTCCCCTCCTTTCTAAGTCCCCTCCCTACCCCTTACCCCCACCCTCCCCTCCTCCTACTCTCCCCTCTTTTCTTTTATGCACATAGCCACCCCTCATTTCCCCCCTACTCCTTTCATCATCCCCTCTAAGATCCCCACTACTCCTCCCCCCACCCCCCTCTCTCTCTCTCTCTCTCTCTCTCCACTTTATTGCATTCCTTTCTCTTGTCTCTTATTTTTCTTCACCCATATCTAAATCCACTCTCTCTCTCTCTCTCTCAAATACCTCCGTCGCCTCAGTCACGTCCACACACACACACACACACACACACACACACACACACACACACACACACACACACACACACACACACACACACACACACACACACACACACACACACACGCACGAAGGTCATTTATCAAAGTCTTACGCTTGTCCTGTAAATTGAAACGTAAATCTCCACTGTAAATCAAAAGAAAATTTCCCACAGTAAATTCCCACAACAAATTCCCTCAATAAATTCCCACAATAAATTCCCACAATAAATTCCCACAATAAATTCCCTCAATAAATTCCCACAATAAATTCCCACAATAAATTCCGCTACAAAGGACAGAATTTATCTCCTGTGTGTGTGTGTGTGTGTGTGTGTGTGTGTGTGTGTGTGTGTGTGTGTGTGTGTGTGTGTGTGTGTGTGTGTGTGTGTGTGTGCATTGGGGGTCTTAGGCTAGCTGGCAGAGGAGGTTTCGTTGCACCTTTTCCTTAGCGATTTATTTTGCATTTTACACCCTAGCGTTCCTTTGTATGGTGTGTTGTTTTTATCGTATTAATATCGAGAAAGTGCAGCAAAAATTTACAAGAAGATATTCGGATGCAATGCGTAAACTAAATCGCTTAAGAAATGGTGTTACGGAAGTTCCTGACACTTAAATTGAGGTAGGTAATTCTCAGTGACATTTAATACTTTAGGAGAATTACTTAAAGACAGTTCTGGTTACTTGACACTTTACAGCTCTCTCTCTCTCTCTCTCTCTCTCTCTCTCTCTCTCCCTCCCTCTCTCACTCTCTCTCTCTCCAGTACCATATATCCCCCTCTCTCTATCGGTATTTTGATGCCCGTCTATGACCATCTACACCCCCTCCCCCCTTCCCCCTTTCCCCTCCCCCTACCCCTCCCTCACTATCAAGCATCCCTCCTCCCCCCACCACCCACACCCAACTCCCCCTGCCTGCCCTCCCCTCTCTCTTCTTCCCACTCCCTTTTCTTTCATGTCTCTCCCCCTCCCTCCCCCTCTTCCCCCTCATCATACTCTTACATAATCATCCCCCCTTTCTTCCTCCCCCTCTTCACCTCCCCCCTACTCGACTCCCCCTACCCCTTCCCCCTCTCTCCTTTCTCTCTTAAGCACGTATTACCCCTTTCCCTTCCCTTCCCTTCCTCTTCTCCACTCTCTCCTTCCTGTCTCTCCTCTCCCTCTTCCTCTTCCCTTCCTTCCCCCTCTCCTCTCATTCCCTCCCCCTCCCCTCCCCTCCACTTCTTACCCCTCTCTTCTTTGATACTCGTAACCACTCTCTCACTTCCCCCTACTTCTTTCATCTTCCCCACAAAGATCCCCCCCCTTCTCTCTCTCTCTCTCTCTCTCTCCACTTTATTACCTCACCTACTCCTTGTCTCTCATTTTTCTTCACCCATATCTAATTCCTCACTTTCTCAACCTCAGCCTCTCTCTCTCTCTCTCTCTCTCTCTCTAAAATGGCCTCCCCTCCCAAGTCCACTTTAAGACTGGTCAAGAAGCAAGTAATCCTCTTATAGCCAGCACACACACACGCACACACACACACACACACACACACACACACACACACACACACACACACACACACACACACACTCACCTCTTATTGCATCAGTGGCGAGGAGGCCCGGTCCTAGGCCACCCAGTACAATATATAAGACAAGATTGACCAGTTCCCCGTCCCTGAGTCGCATTAAGTGAGCCATACATCCAAACCACCCCTCACAGGCAACACTATGGGCCACAAATGGTACGCCTTGACCCACTAGACCACCAGGCGTCGTAAATGGTTTCCTGGGTAACGAGAAACTATTTGTCTTTTTCATTCAGTGTAGAGTCACCCGAGGAAAGTGAGGATAGTGCAGTATTTACAGAGTGGATGATGGACTCTCTCCCTCTCTCTCTCTCTCTCTCTCTCTCTCAAACACACACACACACACACACACACACACACACACACACACACACACACACACACACACACACACACACACACACACACACACGCGAAACCACTTATTCATGTCAAGTCTTAAATTAAAAACGTCCCACTCAGCCTACCTCATATTTTCTCTCTCTCTCTCTCTCTCTCTCTCTCTCTCTCTCTCTCTCTCTCTCTCTCTCCAATTCATTACCTCAATTTCTCTTGTCTCTCATTTTACTTCATCCTTCCCTAAATCCCCCCTCCTCCCCCCCCTCTCTCTCTCTCTCTCTCTCTCTCTCGACAGATTTTTCCATCATCTGGGGTGTTCCTTCTTACTTTTTCCTTCCAGCATCTGTTGGAAGGACTCATGGAGGGGTGATGCTTCCTTCTTTGCTATCCTTTTCTTTGACTAACAGAATAGCCACTTAAGTTATAATCTACCAGGAGGGGTACGCGGCGTTGCCCAGGTAAAACTCTATGATTGTGCATATCGATATTGCTTGGAACTCTGGATGGCCACTCCCCTTGTGAGAACCCCGGAGTCTCACTTTACCCCTATTGAAGCTATATTCTTTCTACGGCCTATTTCCCCAGGCATACATTCCTCATGGACCTATTCCCACCGTGGACCTATATTCCCACCACCCACCCACACACCAACCCTGCCCACCCACCCCCCTCCACCAAACCCGCCAAACCTACCCTCCTATCCACCCTGCCCTACATCCACCCATCCATTCAACTCTGCCCACCCACCCGACCCGTCCTGCACACCCTACCAATCCGTCCACCCATCCTACCCGTTGTAGTTAATAATATGATTGTAGGGGGGGGGGAAACTCTACGGAAATTGGCTGCCACGTTTCCATCATGTTGATTATATCTTATTAGTTCTACTCTTGGCCACGATGGGAGCCACTTTAGCAAATATTTAAATTTGCTTTTTAAAATTTCACACCTATTAGAGCTATTTTCAGTTCCATATGCATCCCACTTGATTTACAAAGAAGACAGAAAGACAGGAAGACGAAAGGATGAATACGTCTGTTGCTGTCTCCTTTAATCTGCACTTTATTCCTTTCCTTCTGTCTCTCTAATACATCTTCTCCCTCTTCTTCCTTCTTCCTCCCCTTCTTCCTCTTCCTTTCATTCCTTCCCCAATACACCCTGCATCAAAACGACCTGGGTGGAAGGACAGGAAGACCGAGGACGAGATGGAGGGAAAAGGTAGGGGGGAGAGAGAGAGAGAGAGAGAGAGAGAGAGAGAGAGAGAGAGAGAGAGAGAGAGAGAGAGAGAGAGAGAGAGAGAGAGAGAGAGAGCTACGTGAAATAAGCCGCAAAAGGACGAAAAACTGGGCCAACTTAAGGTGAAAGAACTATAGAAAAGACTCCAAGTTACATCCCGGTACAGTTATATCCCGATACAGTAACATCCCGGTACAGTTACATCCCGGCACAGTTATATCCCGGTACAGTAACATCCCGGTACAGTTATATCCCGGTACAGTTATATCTCGGTACAGTTATATCCCGGTACAGTTATATCCCGGTACAATAACATCCCGGTACAGTTATATCCCGGTACAGGTATATCCCGGTACAGTTATATCCCGGTACAGTAACATCCCGGTACAGTTATATCCCAGTGCAGTTATATCCCGGTACAGTTATATCCCGGTACAGTTACATCTCGGTACAGTTATATCCCGGTACAGCTATTTCTCGGTACGTAGAGGGAGAGCAGGTGAGGTTTAACTTGAGCATTAAAGGTTGTATTGTTGGGAGGAGGAGGAGGAGGAGGAGGAGGAAGAAGAAAAAGAGGAGGAGGAGGAAGAGAAGAAGAAGATGAAAAAGAAGAAGAGGAGGATGAAGAAGTTTAAGAGAAAGAGGAAGAAGGAAAAGAAAGAAGAAGGAAGAGATGAAGAAGAGGAGGAGGAGGAGGAGTGGAAAGAAAGAGTGGAATGGAAGAAAATGAGAACTGAACCTGTGGAATGGCAGTGTTTTAGGAATGAGAGGATGTGTTGGTATGCATGTATATTACCAGAATGTGTGTGTGTGTGTGTGTGTGTGTGTGTGTGTGTGTGTGTGTGTGTGTGTGTGTGTGTGTGTGTGTGTGTGTGTGTGTGTGTGTGTGTGTGTGTGTCAAAAGATTTCGCATAATATTTTCACGGAATACCTGCGGAATGCTGGCGTGCTTGAGAAATGCAACCCAACACACACACACACACACACACACACACACATGGACACACATATATGCACATACAGAGCATATCGAACGGGTCTTACCTACACACACACACACACACACACACACACACACACACACACACACACACATCTCAGGGGTGCTACTAAGCCACAGCCCCTGCCAAGCCACTACTGAAGCTGGGTTAGTGGGGGCTTAAGCCGGATTCTGGCCAGGAAGGATTGGAGTGGCTTAAGTTCACTGCTGGAGAGATGCGTCAGGAGGCGGCTTGAATGAGATCCTGGGTAGATATAGATAGATAGACAGATAGATAGATAGACAGATAGATAAATAGACGGAGGAGTAAACAGACAGAGATACACAGACAGATGCAGATGGCTAATGATAGACGGATGCTAATGACAAGTAAATGAGGAGAGATAATGGGACAGATAATTACAAATGGAGGCAGACTGATAGATAGATGAAGCGACAGACAGATAGATATACTGTAGATACAGTACATACCTGGTATATCTATCTATCTATCTATATCTATCTATCTATCTATCTATATATACTCATCTCATCAGCCATTTGAGTATCCACTGCAGGACCGGCCTATCCCGACCGAAGTGGGGACGATACAGCCAATGTATCTGTACCAAGTGGCTTAGGCTGTCTGGTAGAGATTATATGTAGGGTGAGAAGTGCTTGTAAGTGTAATTGTAGTGTTGGAGTGGCTTTGGATGTGTGTTTAGTCTGTGAACCAAGTGTAATCGGCCCATTCAAGCCGACTGGGTGCAAGCATACCTTATAGTATGCGACAATGGTTCAACCACAGCACCCCTTGTGTCCGCCAATGCAGTACGGGGCCTGAAGAACGCTCCCAAAGTTTATTTTTTTATTTATTTTTTTTTTTTATGTGTCCGACTCTGGGCTTAGGCTTCACAGCCTGCTATCAAGGCCCAGCAGTCCTCCTACATACCATACACCTCTACATTACCCTGGCGGGGCGCAAACCCTCGTTTTTCAGTGTACGAAAAAGCACACTTTACCACTGTAGTGTACGAAAAAGCACACTTTACCACTGTACCACAGAGGCTTCATATATATATATATATATATATATATATATATATATATATATATATATATATATATATCATAAAGTGTGTGTGTGTGTGTGTGTGTGTGTGTGTGTGTGTGTGTGTGTGTGTGTGTGTGTGTGTGTGTGTGTGTAAATCACTGTCCACATGTGCATGTACGGTGGGTGTGTGCATTCCCTCAGTGAGTACGTAACTGAAAGACCCTGTGTGCGTATACAGCAGTGAGCCTATGAGTGTAAACGGAGCATACATGGGTTGAGTGTGTACATATTCAGATGCGGCCATTCCGTGTATGTGTAGGAAGTGGACTCTCCCCCCCCTCCCTCCCTTCCCCCTCCCCTCCCCCCGACACGGGAGAATTGACAGGAGGAAGATGAGGAGGTGGAGAGGAAGAGAGGAAGACGAGGAGGAGGAGGAGGTGGAGGAGGAACAGGAGAAGGAGAAGGAAGGGGAGGAAGAGAAAGAGAAGGGGGAGGAGGAAGAAGGAGATAGAGGAGTAGGAAGATGGAGATAGAGGAGCAGGGGGAGGAAGGAGACAGAGGAGGAGGAGGAGGAGGAGGAAGGAGACAAAGGAGGAGGTGGAGGAACAAGGAGACAGAGGAGGAGGAGGAGGAGGAGGAAGAGTAGGAGGAAGAGGAGAGGGAAAGGGAGAAAGAGGATGATGATGATGATGATGAAGATGATGATAAGGAAATAAAAGAAGAAAAAGACGAGGAATATACAAAACACACAAAATTCGCTCAAAGTATATGGTATAAACTCTACATATTTTTGGTTTTCGTGAGTGTGTCAAAATTTCACCTCATACTCGTATTTCATCTCCGTTGTCAAAATACTTAGTGCAAAAAATTATATTGGAAAAAAGCAGACACTGATGGCTATGATGTGATAATTAGAGGAGACATTAAGGCTTTTTATAATTACACCTGAGATAATTAACCTTCATTACGTCAGGGCGACATGGAGGCGATTTGTTTGTGGACACCCCTTACGGGATTATGGCCTCTGGCAATGGATAGATGGACAGACGTCTCAGGTTCTTCCCAAGGTGAATAAAATCGTCTTCAGGTGAGAATTAATTAAGAAAAACGTAATTAAGGTTCAGGTGCTTCCAGGTAATTATAAAAGTAATTAGCGTGATTATATAGTAATTATAGTAATGACATCACTAATGGCCAATTAACCTCAGAGGAAGGGTAAGGAGAGTGTTAGTGGGGAAGGGTGTAAGGCATGAGACGTGTGTGTGTGTGTGTGTGTGTGTGTGTGTGTGTGTGTGTGTGTGTGTGTGTGTGTGTGTGTGTGTGAGAGAGAGAGAGAGAGAGAGAGAGAGAGAGAGAGAGAGAGAGAGAGAGAGAGAGTATTGGTGAGTGGGTGTTGATGGAGAGGGTAGGATGAAGATAATGATGACGGAGATGGATAGATAGATAGTTGGGCAGATAGACAGATAGACGATTATGATGATGGAGGAGGAGGAGGAGGAGGAGGAGGAGGAGGAGAAGAAGAAGAGGGAGGTCAATTTCCCTGGTAGGTCCCATAATAAGAGCCAATTTGAGGTGAAGTGCTAGGACACCCCCGAGAGAGAGAGAGAGAGAGAGAGAGAGAGAGAGAGAGAGAGAGAGAGAGAGAGAGAGAGAGAGAGAGAGAGAGAGGAAGTGTGAAAATGGCCGGTAATATTTTAGTGGTGATTGGCTGAAGGATCGAGCCCATTACACAACAAATAAAGAAGGAAGGAAGGAAGGAAGGAAAGAAAGAAGAAAGGAGAGATGGAAAAAAGGAAGGAATGATGGAAGGAAGGAAGAAAGGGAGAAAAAATGAAGGAAAGAAGGAAGAGAGGAAAAAATGAAGGAAAGTAGGAAGGAAAGATAAAAGGAAGGAAGGAAGGGAAAAAGGAAGGAAAGAAGGAAGAAAGGAAAAAGTGAAGGAAGGAAGGATGGAAGGAAGGAGGGAAGGAAAAAGAGGAAGGAAGGAAGAGTAGAAGAGAGAGGAAGACAATGAAAGGGAGAGAAAAATGGAGAAAGAGAAGGAAGGAGGGATAAAGGAAGAAGATGGAGGAGGGGAAAGAGGGTGGAGAGGAGGCGATGAAGAGAAGAGAGAAGAAGATGTGAGGGGAGGAAAGGAGGGGAGATGAGGGGAGAGGGGAGGGGGGGAAAGGGGAAAAAAGGGGAAAGGAAACGCGACAGTGACGAAGTAGGGGAGGGGAAGGGAGGGGAAAGGGAGGGAGATAGGGAGGGAGACGGAAGAAATTGGTCAGAGGGAAAAGGGAGGGAAGGTGGGAGGGAGGAAAGAAGGGTATATATAAAATGAGAGAGAGAGAGAGAGAGAGAGAGAGAGAGAGAGAGAGAGAGAGAGAGAGAGAGAGGAAATTGGCAATAAGGAAGCAGTGAAATTACTCCGATAAGGAAGGGGAAGGAAGGAGGGGAAGATAAAGTGATAGAAGGAAGAAGGAAGAAATGAAGGAAAGATGGAAGGAGGAGGGAAGGAGGAAAAGGAGGGAAGGAATGATGGAGGGAAAATGATAAAAAAAAAATGAATATAAGAAAAATGTGAAAAAAATGGAATCTATTGAGAGAGAGAGAGAGAGAGAGAGAGAGAGAGAGAGAGAGAGAGAGAGAGAGAGAGAGAGAGAGAGAGAGAGAGAGAGAGAGAGA
>NC_137022.1:24123131-24130631 GCF_032717465.1 Coenobita brevimanus | reverse complement strand
CTATCTATTACACAATCTTTACTCCCATTTTCTTTAGCACTATGGATCTTATATTTCCATCCTAGTAGTAGTAGTAGTAGTAGTAGTAGTAGTAGTAGTAGTAGTAGTAGTAGTAGTCAGAGGTCTATCTAAACGTGAACCCAGTGGACTGCCGGCTGAGGATGCCCCCTTCTCCTGCAGTACACCATCGTCCTTTCGGGGGACAGGGAAGGAGCTGAGGGACGTTTGTATAACCGAAGATAGATAGATAGAGAGAGAGAAAGAGAGAGAGAGAGAGAGAGAGAGAGAGAGAGAGAGAGAGAGAGAGAGAGAGAGAGAGAGTGTAAATATACTGAAGAAAAGAGTATTTGTAGAGGAATGTGAGGGGATGTGAAGGACGGGGTGAAGGAGGGAGGGAAGAAGGGAGGGAAGGAGGAAGATGGGAGGGAAAGAAGAAGAGGAGGAGGGAAGGAAGGAGGAGGGAATGGAAGGAGAGAAGGAGGGAGAGGAAGAGAGGGAGAAGGAGGGAGAGGAAGAGAGGGAGAAGGAGGGAGGGAAAGAGGAGAGGAGAAAGGAAAACTGCGAGAGAGAGAGAGGGGGAGATGGGGAGAGAGAGAATAAGAGGGAGAGAAAGACAAGGAGAGAAGAGGAGAGAGAAGGAGGGACAGACGAAAGGGAGGAATGGAGAAAGAGAGAGAAGGAAGGAAGAAAAAAATGGAGAGGGAAGAAAATGATGATGGGGAGAAAGACTAAGAAAGAGGGAAGAAGATGAAGAGAGGGGAAGAAGGAGGGAGAGTGGGAAGGCTATGGGAGGAGGAGGAGGAGGAGGAGGAGGAGGAGAGGAGGAAGTATCGAATATGTGGAAGTTATTATGCGCATGAGTACACACACACACACACACACACACACACACACACACACACACACACACACACACACACACACACAACGTTATTCATACACACGTCAAAAAGTGCACATACTGTATATTCGTTCACGGATCTACACAACACATACACACACAGGCACAAGTACACATACTGTAGGTAATCCATCTACATATACATACATAAATACGCACACATTCCCGGTAACAATCTAAAATACATACACACATACATAAATACATACATACACAGACATACATGTACACAAACCGGTACATACATACATACACATACACACACACACACACACACACACACACACACACACACACACAGAAGTACACAAACGCACACAGAAACCAAACGCCCACAAACAAAAGCGTACACAAACACGTACACAAAAACGCACACAGAGAAACGCGTACACAGGGCCAGGATCGATATTATGCCCTTAACCTCTCAAATATTCATGGAGAGAGAGAGAGAGAGAGAGAGAGAGAGAGAGAGAGAGAGAGAGAGAGAGAGAGAGAGAGAGAGAGTTTCAGCTTTATTTCTCTTTTTTCATTGTCTCACATCTATCTATCTATCTATCTGTCTATCTATCTTCTTTTACACTTCTTTTATGTCTCTCAGTAATTTCACTTCTTTTATCTTCTTTCCCCCTCTCTCTCTCACTCTCTCTCTCTCAGGATCCAATTCTCTTAAGTCTCTCCGTAAAATCTTAAACTTAGGCCCACACGATAATTCTCTCTCTCTCTCTCTCTCTCTCTCTCTCTCTCTCAGGATCCAATTCTCTTAAGTCTCTCCGTAAAATCTTAAACTTAGGCCCACACGATAATTCTCTCTCTCTCTCTCTCTCTCTTTCCATATACAGTACCTCTTTTTACTCATCTCTTTTTTCCTCTAAACCTGTTTCCAATATCCTCTCTCTCTCTCTCTCTCTCTCTCTCTCTCTCTCTTTGCAGGTCTGTTGCTATTGGCTGTCAGGCAGGTGGTGATAGTGATGATGGTGGTGATTGTGGTAGTAGTTGTGGTTGTGGTAGTTGTGGTAGAAGTGGTGGTTGTGGTAGCAGTGGTGGCTGTGGTAGTAGTGGTGGTTGTGGTGGTGGTTGTGGCAGTGTTGGTTGTGGTAGTGGTGGTAGCAGTGGTGACTGTGGTAGTGGTACTGGTGATAGTGGTGGTGGTGGTTGAAGATGGTTGTGGTTGTGGGGCTGGTGATGGTTTGGGTGAGGGTAGTCGTGATGGTGGTTATAGTTGTAGAGCAGTGATTCTCAACTGGTGGTCCACGGTGACTCTGGGTAGTTCACAGGAATTTCACTATATTTGGTAATTAACTGGAGATTGGTGCATATATTTTTTAATTTATTGAAAATTCAGTACAAAAAAATGTGGTCAAAATAAATAATTGGCCATTCATTTTATTGTATTATTCCTATTGATTATTCCAGTATGATTGGCACTTACCCAGCTCTGTCAACACATGCAGTCTGATGTCTTCTGCCATTTGCATCAACTTCCATGTGTGAGGCAGATTTTCTATGTTTGTTGCACATTAAGTCCAAACAGAGGAATCGGCTTGCAGTGGAAAGCGATATTCATTGTGCATTATCAAGTACCACTCCTAATATTGAAAAGCTTATCAGTAAGATCCAAAAGTCTGGTTGCAAAGAAAAATGTTAGTTGTATACCCCTACTTTTCAAAATTCTGTTTGTTAGAAATAAATGTCACAGCAAAATGTTAGAGAAGTATTCATGTATTCCCTGGAAATTATGTTTGGAAGAATTATATTTCAGACCAAAATGTCAGCTGTCTACTATTTTATATCATTTCTTGAAATTCTGTTTGTAAGAAATATATTTCTAACCAAAAATGTTTGTTGTCTATGCTTTATTTATCATTACTCAAAAATGAAATGGTCCAAGATATATATTTTTTTAATTGGGCCGGTGGTTCATGGCCTGAAACGAGTTGAGAACCACTGTTGTAGATGATTGTGGTGGTGATAGTAGTGGTGGTGATGGTGGTAGTGATGGTGATACTGGTAGCTGACATGGTATAAATAGTTCCAATGTTGGTATAGACAATGACGGTGTTAGTAGTGGTGGTGGTGGTGGTGGTGGTTGTAGTGGTGACAGAGGTGGTGATGATGATAGTGATGATTATGGGGGCTACAGAGGTGTGATGTATTGGGGTGAGGGGTAGGGGGTAGGGGGAGGGGGATGGTGGCACTGGTAGGATTCATGATGGGGGTGTGGGTGAGGGGAAGAGTGTGTATGTAGGGGAGAGAAGGGGATGGAGGGGTAGAGAGAGGGAATGGAGGGGGGGAGAGAGGGAATGGAGGGGGGGAGAGAGGGAAGGTGGATAGAGATTATAGGACGTACTGGGAGGAGAGAGGAGGGGAGGGCGAAGGCTGAGGAAGTGGGGGAAGGGAAGATAAGGTAGGTGGGGGAGGGAAGGTAAGGGAGGTGGGGGGGAGAAGAGAATTGGAGGGGACGAGGGAAGAGAAGGATAAAAGATGTAGGATATATTGTGAGGGAAAGGATGCGAGGGGAAGGGAAGGGAAGAAGGGGAGGGGAGGGATGTGTGGGGGTGAGGGAAGACTGGGGAGGAAGTTAAGAGATGTAGAGTTTATGGGTGAGGGTGTGCATGGGGAGGAGAAGAGGAGAGGTGGGGTGTGAAGAGCAAGAGGGGGTGGGGGAAGGAATGGAAGGGAAGGGTTTGTGAAGAAAAAAAAGAAAGACACGAAGAGAGGAAAAGAGAAGTAGAGGAAATATGGGAATGAGAGGAGGTGTATGAGGGGGGTTGGGGTGAGGAGGGGAAGGATAGGAAGGGAGTAGGGGGAAGAGAGGGGAAGGGAGAGGGGTGTAGGGAGGGGAGGGAGGGGAGAGGAGGGGTGCGTGAAGAGAATTAGAGCGTGTGGGGAGGGAGGGAGAGAGAAGTATGGGAATGAGAGGTGTGTGTGTAAAGGAGGAGGGGGGAAAAGTGTATGGGGGATAGAGGGGGAGTGTGGAGGGAGGGGAGGTGAAGGAGGGAGTGTTATGGGGAAGACTAGGGTGTGTGGGGATGGGGAGATGAGGGGAGGAATCACCATAACACTTGGGGAGACGAGAAAAAAGATTATCACCATCAAAACATGTTCCCAACGCGTCATAACTCGTCCCATACACGTTGTCAACAGGAAACAAACGTTCGTATTTCAAGCAACATAGAAGTCTCCGTATTTCCTCTCTGTATGCGATTTATTTTGCTTATTACACCTTGATATTCTCCTGTATGCTATTCAGATCTTTTAACATCGACACAGAAGAGCATATTAAGGTGTAAGGTGAAGAATAAATCGCAATGGAAGAGGTGTTGCGTTTAAAAGGCTTAGGAGTGGAGGGCTTTAAATTCTCTTTCCCTTTAACGGTGTGGGGAATGGCAACTCCACCTCCCAGCACTTTGGTTGCAAGCGGCCTCGTACCTCCTACTGCACACAAAGGATGGGGGTGACAGATGGTGGTGAAAGTGATGGTGGTGGTGATGGTGGTAGAGGTAGTGATGGTGGTGGTGACAGTGATAGTTGTGGTAGTGATGGCAGTAACTGATGATGCGAGAGAATGATAGTGATGATGATGATGATGGTGATAATGATGATGACTGCTGAGGTAATTGCTGATGGCGGTGTGGTGTTAATGAGGTCGTTACTGAGTAGGGATGTCATTAGGTGGAGGCTCTGGGGTTGGGTAATGAGGGCCCTGTGTCCAATTACATCAACACCTCTCTCTCTCTCTCTCTCTCTCTCTCTCTCTCTCTCATTCTTACTCTCCCTTTTTTCTCTCTTTTCATTCACTCTCTCAGCCATACTTTTCTTCCACTGTTCTTTCTTCAGTTCTTTCGCACACACATACACACACAGCCACACACACACACACACACACACACACACACGTACACACATTCCATCTCTCTCTCTCTCTCTCTCCCTAAAAAAATAACCCAACACCCATCCTACTCAACAACATCCTTACCCATTCACAACGATGATGCCTATTCTCCACTTATCAACCTCCAGACGGTTTTATTCAGCCACCAGGAAACCGCATCTTGTGGAGGGGGGTTGAGGGAGGCTGCGACCAACCCCCCCACCACCACCAAATATCGTCTTTAAGTAACCAAAAAGACAGAGTACTTGAAGATGCTGACTATCTCAAATAATTGGCGTTATATTAATCTTCTTCTTTTTACCTCCAGACGATTTTATTCAGCTGCAGGACAGGTTTCTCGAACTGGAGGGGTTAGATACAGCCTTCATGAACCCCTCCAGCACGAGAGGCCTTACCCCAAGCTGAAAAAACTGTCTGAAGGCAGCAAGAAACAGACCTCACTATTTTCAAGGTGTTAGGCTGAGAGAAACCGTCTGGGCAAAGGAGAAATAAAGGCAATAAGCTGAGGGAAATCGTCTGGGCTAAGAAATAAAGCATACCTCGCCCCCACCGGAATGCCAAACCGCTCCATTAAGAATTCGTGAAAAAAAAATGGAAATAAACCTTGAGTGGGCTGGCAATTTTGGGCCTGGGAGTGGCTGGAAGTGTGGTGGTGGTGGTGGTGGTAGTGGGAGAAATGGTGGTGGTGGTGGGAGGAATTGTGGTAGTGGTGGTAGTGGGAGAAATGGTGGTGGTGGTGGGAGGAATTGTGGTGGTGGTGGTGGTAATGGGAGAAATGGTGGTAGTGGTGGTGGTGGTGGTTGTAGTGGGAGGAATGGTGGTGGTGGTGGTGGTGGTAGTTGTTGAGGTTTTAGGTGGTAATGATGGCACCTGTGGTAGTTGTGGAGGTGAGTGTGGCAGTACTGATCGTGGTGGTAGTTGTGGTGGTGGTATTTGTGGTGCTCGTAGTAGTGGTGGTGACAGTGGTGGCGGTGGTGATGGCTGTTATATATGTGGTGGTGATGTTGGTGGTGGTTGTGGTAGTGGTTGTGGTTGTGGTGGTTGATGTGGTGGTGGTATTTGTGGTGCTCGTAGTGGTGGTGGTGACAGTGTTGGCGGTGGTGATGACTGTTATATCTGTGGTAGTGGTGGTGGTGGTTGTGGAGGTGGTTGTGGTTGTGGTAGTAGTTGATGTGGTGGTGGTGATACTGGTGACACATACCGTATATTAGTGGTTGCTGTGGTAGTGGTGGTGGTGGGAGAAATGATGGTAGCAGTGGTGGCAGTAGTAGCTGTATTGATCTGGTGATGGTGGTATTTGTGGTGGTGGTGGTGGCAAATGTGGTAGCGGTGGCAAATGTGGTAGCGGTGGCAAATGTGGTAGTGGTAATTGCAGTGGCTATAGCTGTGGTTGCATTAATATTGGTATGGGAGGTGGCCTTGTGTGGTGGTGGTAGTGGTGGTGGTGGTGGTAGTGACGGTGATGGTAGTGGTGATGGTAGTGGTGGTGGTGGTAGTGATGGTGGTGGTAGCGGTGATGGTAGTGGTGATGGTAGTGGTTGTGGTTGTAGTGGTAGTGGTGGTAGTGTTGGTGACGGTGGTAGTGATGGTGACAGTGACAGTGGTGGTGGTGGTAGTGGTGGTGGTAGTGGTGATAGGAGTGGTGATAGTTGTGGGAGTAGGAGTGAAGTTGAAATGGAATGGAGGAGAAAGACATTACAAGGCTTAGATTGAGAGAGAGAGAGAGAGAGAGAGAGAGAGAGAGAGAGAGAGAGAGAGAGAGAGAGAGAGAGTAAAAAATGTGGAAAGGATGGAAGAGAGATAAGGAGGGGGAAGAGAGAAGAAGAGTAGGGAGGAAAGTAGAGGAGAAGAGAAGGGAAGGAAAAAGAAGAGGAGAGAGAGGAGAGAGGAAGGAAGGGAAGAGAAGGGAAGGGAAGGGAGGAAAAAGAGAGTGAAAAAGAGAAGACTAGGGAAGGGAAAGTGAAGGAAGAGTGAGATAAAGGGAGGGGAGGGAGGGGAAGGCGAAGGAAGAGGGATGGAGGAAGGGAGAAGAGGAAAGATGAAAGGGAGGAAAGATGAGATGGGAGGAAAGGAGAGGAAAAAGAGAGAGAGAGAGAGAGAGAGAGAGAGAGAGAGAGAGAGAGAGAGAGAGAGAGAGAGAGAGAGAGAGAACACAAGAGAGGGGAGGGGATGAAAGAAGAAAGTGAGGAAATACGGAAGATAAGACAGGAGGGGAGGGGGGAAGGGGTGGAAGGTAGGGGAGGGAGGGAGGGGGAAGGCAGGGGGAGGGGGAGGGTGGAAGGAAAAAAGGAAGGGGGCGTATCCAGCTGAGGGGGGAGGGGAGGGGAGGTGGGAGAGGGAGGGGGTGGGGGAGGGGGGAGAAACAAAGCGGGGAGAGGATCAGCGGAGAATAGAATCAATACAGAATCGAACGATGCTGGAGGGAGGGAGGGGGGACGAGGGAGAGAGGTAGAGAGAGGAGGAGGAGTGGGAAGAGGAGAGAGAAGGGAAGGGAGAAGGGGGAGGGAGGGAGGGAGAGGAGAGAGGAAGGGGGAGGGGAAGAGGAAGAAGGGTGAAGAGAGTATGGAGGTAAAAGGAGGAGGAGGTGGTGGAGGAAAGGTGTGTGAAGGTAAGTGTGGGAGAGAGAGAGAGAGAGAGAGAGAGAGAGAGAGAGAGAGAGAGAGAGAGAGAGAGAGAGAGGGGGGGAGATATGTAAGGAAGGCAGGAA
>NC_137022.1:24115631-24118131 GCF_032717465.1 Coenobita brevimanus | reverse complement strand
TCTCGTTAAGGGAGGAAAGGGAGAAAGGGAGAGAAAGAGGGAGAAGGAGGGTAGGAAAGAGGTAAAGGGAGGAAAGGAGAGAAAGAGGGAGAAGAAGAGAAGGAAGAAAGACGAAAAGGGAGGAAGGGAGAGAAGAAGGAAGGAGGTAAAGGGAGGAAAGGAGAGAAAGAGGGAGAAGAAGAGAAAGAAGAAAGAGGTAAAGGAAGGAAGGGAGGGTGGGAAGGGAGAGAGAGAGGGAAGAAAGGGGAGGAAGGAGAGAAAGAGGGAGAAGTAGTGAAGGAGAGAGGAAGGAAGAGAGAAAGAGGGAGAAGAAGAGAAGGAAGAAAGAGGTAAAGGAAGGAAGGGAGGGTGGGAAGGGAGAGAAAGAGGGAAGAAAGGGGAAGAAGTAAGAAAGAGGAAAAAGGAAGGAAAGGGGAGGAAGAGGAAGGAAGAGAGAAGAAGGTAGGAAGAAAAGAAGGAACGAAGAAAGGATGAAAGGGAGGGTGAGGGAGAGAGAGAGGGAGGAAGGGAGGGAGAGAGGGAGGGAGGGAGGGAGGAAGGAGAGGGGAGGCGGAAGGAGGAATGGGGAGAAGAGGGAAGGATGGGAGAGAAATGAGGAAATGGGAAGATGAGAAGATACGAAGAAGAAGAAGAAGAAGAAGAAGAAGAAGAAAGAAGAAGAAGAAGAAGAAGAAGAAGAAGAAGAAGAAGAAGAAGAAAAGGAAGAAGAAGAAGAAGAAGGAGGAGGAGAAGGACGGGAGAGAGAGAGAGAGAGAGAGAGAGAGAGAGAGAGAGAGAGAGAGAGAGAGAGAGAGGAAAAGTCACTAGCAGCGGAAATTTATGCCTCGCGTCTCTCCATATTTTCACATTTATTTTTCTTTTCCCTCCCCTCTCTCTCCCCCTCTCCCCTCCCCTCTCTCTCCCCCTCTCCCCTCCCCTTCCCTCCTCTCCTTTCTCCTATCCCCACCGTTCTCTCCCCTTCATTCCTCTCCTCTTTCCTCCACCTTTATTCCTTCTCCACCCCTCCCTCTTCCCCCCCCTCTCTCTCTCTCCCCTTATCCTATTTCCCCTCACTCTCCTCTCTCTTCCCTTCCACTCTTCCCCTCATCCTCGTCCCCTCTGCCTCCTACCTCTCCTCCCGAACCCTACCGTCTTTTCCTCCCTCATTTCTCTCCCTGTCTCTTCCCCTCACCTGCACTTCCATTTCCCCTCCTTTCCTCCCTTCCCTCTCTCCCCCTCACCCTTTCCCTCTGCTCCTTCTAATATATAAAAAAGGGGGAGAGAGAGAGAGAGAGAGAGAGAGAGAGAGAGAGAGAGAGAGAGAGAGAGAGAGAGAGAGAGAATATGTATAAAAAACAAAAACATAACTAAAAGGAAATATTAACCGAGAAATTAAGAAACAGAAAACGAAGCAAAGGTCAAGGGGAAACTCATGTAAAATTCCCAAAACTAACCTAATACACGTAGAATGAAAACAGAGGTCCGGGAAGGGGGGGTACTCAGTTATCACCCTCTCTGTCACGCCCCCACACCATCAGTCTCACATAATGACCCATAGTAAACAACCTTGGTCATCACTACACGCCCCTTTTTGCTTCTTAGGTCCTTATCAGCTTTGTGTGATCAAGGAAATATATACTTCTGAGTGTATTTGGGTGTGTTAGGAGAAGAGGCAGGTGTAAAGGTGAGTGTATAAGAGAGGGGATGTTTCTTAGTTATACCTGTGCTACGTAGATGTTTTGCTATTGGATTATTTTTCACATCTCAGTTCTCATTTATAATCAATGTAATTTTCTTTGGCCGAAATCCTCATCTTTTTGCAAATCTACGCACTCTGCTACCCACTTTTCACCAACGAAGCCGTCGCAGGTGGTGGGCAAAACACGTCCATAGAGGGAATCGGTCTGGAACAAGCTCACGTCAGTTATTGGACCCCCTGTAGTTGTGTGTGTGTGTGTGTGTGTGTGTGTGTGTGTGTGTGTGTGTGTGTGTGTGTGTGTGTGTGTGTGTGTATGTGTGTGTGTGTGTGTGTGTGTGTGTTATAAGAGGAACCATCCTAAAATATTCTGTTTGTAGTTACTTTCTAATTTCACAGACATATGCTGGATACAATCATTTCACTGACTACTACGCTAAACAAGTAAAAAAAAAAAATAAAGTCCAAGATAGAAGCGGGGCATATAGGAACGTAAAATGGGACTTCGTGGGGGAGAGAAGTACCTAGCGTGCAAAAATCCTTCGGCAGCGACTTACTGACAGGGCCGCTCACAGATAACCCACTCGCATACAGTAAGAGGTGCAGAGCTTGTCTTGTGCCCCTCCGTTCTCACTTCACCCATTCATTTCTATATCACGTCAATTTCTTAGCTTCCTTAATTTCCATACCTCGTTTCCACACACGTCATATTCATTCACCATCTCTCCCTACCCAGCCTCCTCCCACAAGCACATTCACTCACATAAATCATTTCACCATCAGTCTATATCCCTTCTCTTTAACAGGCAAAAGTAGCAATATTAA
>NC_137022.1:24108131-24110631 GCF_032717465.1 Coenobita brevimanus | reverse complement strand
CTAGAGTTGTCCCGAGCAAGAGGGGGTTTATATTTTGCTGTGTATTTTTCATGCCTATTGATTTTGCTTGAGTATGTGAGAGTCTAAGGTGTTATGTGTAAAATTTTTAGTTGTGAGGAGGAGGAGAAGGAGGAAGACAGAAGAAGAAATGTGTTAAGACGAAGATAATGGAGTAAATGTGGGAGGAAGAACAAGAAGAAGGAAGAGGAAAGAGGAGAAACAGAGAGAAGAAAGGGAAAGAAGAGGAAGAGGAGAAGGAGGAAGAAGAGAAGGAGGAAGAAGAAGAGGAAGAAGAGAAGGAGGAAGAAGAAGAGGAAGAAGAGAAGGAGGAAGAAGAAGAGGAAGAAGATGGGGAGAAAGGGAAAGAAGAAGAAGGAGGATGAGGAAGACATGGAAAAAGAGAGAGTAGAAGAAGAGGAAGAAGAGAGAAGAGAAAAAGGAGAAGAGGAAGGATGAGGAAGAATAAGAGGAAGAAGAGAGAAAGAGAGGAAGAGGAAGAGGAAGGAAGAATCAATGTCATATATTCCACACCATGCACAGGGTTCGGGAGGGAAGGGGAAAGTCTCTCAGGATTCCCCTCCCCCCCTCCATTCCCCCTCAACCCTCCTCCATTCCCCCTACACCCTCTTCTCATTCCCCTCAACCCCCTTCCACCCGTTCCTCAACCCCCTTCCACCCCTTCCTTAACCTCCTCCCATACCACATCAACCCTCTTCCATTTCCCTCTCAACCCCCTCCTATTTCCCCTCAACCGCCTCCCATCCCCCTCCTCCCCCCTCTTCCCAAATCCCCTCCCCTCCCTCCCCACTCCCAAATGGACCACTCTGATAATCTGACCTTTGACCTCTCTCCTAAGGGGGCTGACGTCTCCTACGTGGCGACAAGATTAGAGTGAATTAACGGAGAAAATACACTGATGAATGCTCGATGGGAATGAATAGAAAGGAGATAATAATAATGAATAAAAGGAGAAAGGAAAATAAATAAAATCCACTGGTACTGAAGGGGTTTATGGAAATTAGTGCTCAGTCCTTCATTGCCGCACCCCACCAGCGGCCGGTCTAGCAGCGCCTTTGTCACTGAGTTACTGATCAACATCGATGTACGTCAACCAGGTCAGTGCCCGTCACCATCGCTCCCGCAGCTTTCACAGTCGTACCCCAGACCCTCATGTTTTAAAAATGGCCCATTTGCAGCCTTCCCTGAACCTCTAGACATACATAAAAAATAGACCAAAGATATACCGTAGAAATGTCACCCAAACACACACACAAAGACGTCTAAATTCGTTAATACAAAGACACACATGACGGTCCGTGGGTTCAGTGACGCTGTGGTGGTGGAGGGGGGAGGACGTTCACCGCTTCTCCCCCTCCTCCCCCTCTCCCAGTCTTAAGTGAAATGTATGAATTAGTTCAGTTCATCTTGTTTACTCCTCTTTCTCGGGGGCTCTGGTTGGAAATAGCTTCACTCGTCTAGATAACCCAGTCACTCTAAAAACGCAATTAGTATTTTATTCATATTATCTCTTGGCGTTTTATATATACATCTACTGAGGGACCTTTCTGAACTAGGAAGGTCAGATACGGGAGTAGGAATAAACTTAGAAATGATTTTTTTTGTAACTTTACCACATAAATGAACGTGTCAGCCAGTGCAGACTCACTTGATGTAGAAAAAAAAGTGATAAATTGACCGGAAGGAAAAAGAGAGAGAACAAAAAATGAGGACAGAAAAATCGAATAATAAAAGTGAAGTAAAAAGTAGGCAGCACTACATGAAGTGAGTGGATGATGGTGAAATAGTTACTTTGATGTATGATTGGTGTATCAAGGTCATTAACTAAATTGAGATTATAAATGGCACTGTTTTAATTAACACTGACGCAGGAATTAATGATATGTGAGAGGGGGGAGGACATGGGGAGAGTCGGGAGGGGAGGGGAGTGAGGAGGGGAGGGGAGGGGAGGGGAGGGGAGGGGAGGGGGTGGGGTGGGGAGGGGAGAGGGACTGGAGGGGTGTGTGGGAGATAGTAGGGAGGGGAGGGGAGTGAGGTGTGGAGGGGAGGGGAGGGGAGGGAGGGGAGGGGAGGGGAGGGGAGAGGGACTGGAGGGGTGTGTGGGAGAGGGTAGGAAAGGTAGGAGGGAGTGGGTATGGGACTGGGCGGGGAGGGGAGGGGAAGGTTTAGGGGGGGAGCAAGGGAGAGGATGGGGGTGGGAGAGAGAGGGGAAGGGGGGAATGGGGGAGATTGAGAGAAGTCAGTGGGAATGAGAAGTGGGGAGAGATAAGAGGGGAGGGAAAGGGTGAGAATGAGAATGGGAAGGAGTGGGGAAGAAAGGGAGGGGGGAAGGAATGGGGGAGAATATTAGGTAAGGATGAGGAGGGAGAGAGAGGAAGGAATGGGGAGAATCAGAGTAGGGAGAGATAGGGAGACAGGGAGGGGGAGAAAGAGGCAGGGAAGGAGGGAGGGAGGGAGGAGAGAGAAATGAGAGAAGGGAGGG
>NC_137022.1:24090631-24095631 GCF_032717465.1 Coenobita brevimanus | reverse complement strand
GAAGTGAGGGTGAAAGTGAGTGAAGTGAGAGTGAAAGTGAGTGAAGAAAGGGAAGTGAGTGAAATGAGGGTGAAAGTCAGTGAAGTGAGACTGAAGTGAGTGGAGAGAGGGTGAAGTAAGTGAAGTGAGGGTGAAGAAAGGGTGAAGTGAGTGAAGTGAGAGTAAAGTGAGTGAAAAGAGGGTGCAGTGAGTGAAGTGATAGTGAAGTGAATGAAGTGAGAGTGAAGAGAAGGTGAAGTGAGTGAAGTGAAAAAGTGAGTGAAGTGAGAGTGAAGTGACAGTGAAGACAGTGAAGTAAGTGAAGTGAGAGTGAAGAGAGAGTGAAGTGAGTGATGTGAGAGTTAAGTGAAGGTGAAGTAAGTGAAGTGAGTGATGTGAGAGTTAAGTGAAGGTGAAGTAAGTGAAGTGAGAGTGATGTGAGAGTGAAGTGAGAGTGCAGAGAAGGTGAAGTGAGTGAAGTGAGACTGAAGAGAGGGTGAAGTAAGTGAAGTGGATGAAGAGAGGGTGAAGTAAGTGAAGTGAGAGTGAAGTGAGGGTGAAGTGAGAGGTGAAGTGACATGAGGAAGAAATGACAAGGGAGAGTGAAGTGAGTGAAGTGAGATCAACACAACATTCATGGGATTTGCATCTCATTCTCGCGGAGAGAGAGAGAGAGAGAGAGAGAGAGAGAGAGAGAGAGAGAGAGAGAGAGAGAGAGAGAGCGAGAGACAGAGAGAGAGAGCGAGAGAGAGAGAGAGAGAGAGTAATTAAAGTAGATCCATCACCTCTCTCTCTCTCTCTCTCCCACACACACACACACACACACACACACACACACACACACACACACGCACACACACACACTAACAACTCCCAAATTACTCCATTAAAACGAACAACAACATGCCATTAATACACCCGCCTCTCCATTCATCATCATTCTTCTCATTTTTTTTTTTTTTTTACTTAATTTTGTCAAAGGATGTTATTCTCTGTTTGGAAAGAATGCAAAACTTTTTATCTCTTCACAAGGTATCTATTTTGTGGCTGTGATGATTGGGTTGGGTTGGGGTAGGGTGGTGTGGGTTGGGGTAGGGTTGGGGTAGTGTGGGTTGGGTTGGTATGGGTTGGGTTGGTATGGGTTGGGTTGGTATGGGTTGGGGTAGGGTGGGGTAGGGTGGTGTGGGTTGGTATGGGTTGGATTGGGGTGGGGTGGGGTAGGGTGGTGTGCGGAGGGTTGGGTTGGGTTGGGTTGGGTTAGGTTAGGTTAGGTTAGTTTACGCTTGCCATGTAATTAGTTGAGTTTGTTTTTTTTGTTTCATTTTTTGTTTGCAGTCTTCGCTGGGTCACAGTACGTCAAAGCTAAACCACATAAAACTAACTTAGGTTAACTTAAACTAGATTACGATTGGTTGGTTCAAGTTAATTTAGGTTAAACAGGAAAGGTAAGACAAGGAAATATAGGGTAAGGTTAGGCAGGTGAGACAAGGAAATGTAAGGTAAGGTAGGACAGGTGAGACAAGGAAATATAAGGTAAGGTAAGGTAGGACAGGTGAGACAAGGAAATATAAGGTAAGGTAAGGTAGGGCAGGTAAGACAAGCAAATATAAGGTAAGGTTAGGTAGGGCAGGTGGGACAAGGAAATATAAGGTAAGGTAAGGCAGGACACGTGAGACAAGGAAATATAAGGTAAGGTAAGGTACTGGAACTGGAACTTAACAAGGACAAACGGGTGACTGGTAGGTAGGTAGGTAGGCAGGTAGGTAGGTAGGCAGGTAGGTAGGTAGGTAGGCAGGCAGGTAGGTAGGTAGGTTGGGGAATAGGGAGGAATGCAAGGTAAGGGCACGCACACACACACACACACACACACACACACACACACACACACACGCCACTTAAGCAGCCGTGAGTCAAAGCAAACATACCTTGAGAACAGGAAGTTGATTTTGGGGAGTACCATGCTTAAAGTGACGAAACATTTTGACAAGAATTAACGTGAACGAAAAGGAGGAAGAAAACAGGACGAAAAACTTTGATCAAATTAAGTCTGTCTGTTTACATTCCTATATCCGTCTCAGGGTCGTATTCTATATGATTTTTTTTTATATACTCCCTAACACCTTTTCCTTAGCGATTTATTTTGCACATTACGCCTAAAATTTCTTCTTGTATGTTAATGTTGTAAATTATTTCACCATCAAAACGAATATAAATGACGTAAGTGACAATGTGAAGGGGTACTAAAATAAATCGCTTAGGAAAAGATGTTACGAAGCCTCCTCAATTTCTCCGGACAGGATGATGTTTTCCAGGCTTCTGTCCTTGGGTTCCTTCCTCCTGCATAAAGAAAAAAAAAACTACCACTGCCTCTATCTCTCTTTCAAATAAATCCCCCAAATTTCACACGAGTCATAATTATTTCGATATTTACAAGGCAGAGACATGAAATTTTAATATCTTTCACGTATACTGTTTTTATTTTTCATATGTGTACACTAAAACAATGTAGCTTTGTATACTAGTCCGCTGATGGCTCCACACGTCTCTTTTTCCACTCGTTTTTTTTTATAGCGTCTGCCACAAAAATCGCTGTAACAAGCTTTGGCACACCTGGCTCTCTCTCTCTCTCTCTCTCTCTCTCTCTCTCCTTCTCTCTTTCTCTAGCCTCAAAAACTTAATTTCCCTGTCTCTCAAGTCATCAAATTCTTCCACATATCGATCCCCTAACCTCTGAACGATATTAACTGACTCCTTCATCACCCATCAATATCTCAGTATCCCTTTCTCTCTTTGCTTCGTGACCTATCATGGAATTTCGTATCTCTTGCCAAATCCCCTTCAAACGAGGTCAGGTGCGCTGTGATGACCCCGTGCCCTCATTAACCCCACTCAGCTGCTGACTCTTTGTAGGGGTTTTATTCAGCACTCTGTTAAATAGGAAAATATAGCTTTCTTTTGGAGGGGGACGAGGGAAGGGGGTGACTATAGATTGTACTTTTTAATTAGGTAATGCGTGAGTCAAAGGCTTTTCATCTCACTAACTTCTCTTACCAACTTCCTTCAACCAACCCCTCTCTCTTGTTCCGTGTGCCACAATGGTACTTTTCTTTTAATACTACTACTAAAGTCGCTATTCTTTAAGCCAAGCCACACACACACACACACACACACACACACACACACACACACACACACAGGCGTAGGCGTTGTGGATATAGTGTGGTGCAGTCTCAGGTGATCCGCTTATATTTCCTGGATACACCTGGGATTTAAACGTGGCCTTGCCTATATGGGGAGGGGGTTACCTGTGTGTGTGTGTGTGTGTGTGTGTGTGTGTGTGTGTGTGTGTGTGTGTGTGTGTGTGTGTTATTGGTGGTGGTGGTGATGTTGCTGTTAGTGGTGACATGGAAAGGTGAACTTGAAATTTTTATCCCATATCGACCAATGCTTGTGGAAAGGTTCAGGGTAATGCAAGGATGAAGGGATCTGAATTTAAGAACAACCGGACAAGAGCTAAGGTCACAAGGAAACGTCAAATGGTGGTAATAGTGGTGGTTGTGGTGGTGGTGGTAGCAGTGGTAGAGGTGATTGTGGTGGCTACGGTGGTGGTGGTTATGGAGGCTCTTACAATGATTGGTTCCTATAGGTGATGTAACGTGTGTGTGTGTGTGTGTGTGTGTGTGTGTGTGTGTGTGTGTGTGTGTGTGTGTGTGTGTGTGTGTGTGTGTGTGTGTGTGTGTGTGTGTGTGTGTGTGTGTGTGTGTGTGTGTGTGTGTGTGTGTGTGTGTGTGTGTGTTTACAAGTCCGTCGGTCCCATCTGAACAACCACTAACATTAATAACACGATGTAGTTTCCTGATGACTGGAATTAATTTTACCGACCAGGTCTCTCGTTTGTGTGTCTGTCTATCTCGTTTCCAAATTACAGACAAAACTAATGGAAGGATCATGATAAAAAAAAAAAAATCTGGGGGATGTAACTCTTGATTCATGACTTCTGAGCTGAAAAAAGAAACAGAATAGAAATGAAACGTCCAACACTTGTTACAATAAAACAGCCATGATTTCTAGGGCCGTCAGAGAGAGTTAAGTTTTGGTAAATGTATCTGAAAGGAAAGGACATGGAGCGGGAAAGTGAGCTAAAAAAAATAATAAAAAAAGGAAACGAAAGGAAAAAAAAAAAAGGAGAAAAGACACGAAAGGGGGTAGGTAGGATAAAAAAAATAAAAGAGAGGAAAAAGAGAGAAAGGGGTTGGTTAAAGACGACCCAAGCCTAATCACTGTATGGCGCCAGGAACTCCTTAAGGTGTCCAGTAGCAGTCACCTGGATAACTAAGGTGCTAATCAAGGAAGCCAGGTATACTTCAGGGGTGGGTTGTGTCACCTTATTCACCTGTCCATCTACCTCACGTAAACTGATACACCTTACTCTACACTTTCAGGATAGGGGTATACACTCTACACCCAATCTCGCTCCAGCTGTGGTAATTGGGTATTGGGGATTGGGGATACTGAGGACGATGTTGTTGTGGTGTGTGGTGGGGGTGTTTGTTTTATTAGCTTTTGTGGCCAATTTTATGCATTGGGTATTTTCATTCATCTGGATTGAGAGAGAGAGAGAGAGAGAGAGAGAGAGAGAGAGAGAGAGAGAGAGAGAGAGAGAGAGAGAGAGAGAGAGAGAGAGAGAGAGAGAATTTTGATCCTCAGACAACACACACACACACACACACACACACACACACACACACACACACACACACACACACACACACACACACACACACACACACACACACGGACGCTAAAAACAATCGTGTAGCAGTGCCGGACAAAACCTCAGTGAATAGTAGATATCATTTTTAGTAGACATTAATCTAAGATGAAACTGTTACCTTGAAAAATGCCTTGGGAAGACAGCTTTCATTTTGCTTATATAATTTTTCATCTTCTTTCACACGTCTCACTGATCGACCGCCAAATTAATAACATCGATTCAGATACTTGGCCTGAAGGGATTGAGA
>NC_137022.1:24053131-24085631 GCF_032717465.1 Coenobita brevimanus | reverse complement strand
TAATCATCATTATCATAACCGCCACCACCACCACCATCATCGTCATCATCACCATCATCACCACCACCAGCTACACCACCATCATCATCATCATCATCATCATCATCATCCCTCTTTGACCCATATAAACAAAAATATAGGGACATAAAACTAGTAAATAAAGACGCGAACTATTGAAGATTTCCATGTTAGGGCAGCGTGAGTCCCCAAACAAGTGTCAACGAGCGAATTGGGCAGTTAGGGGGTCGGGGCGATGATATGCGTAAAGCCGCCGTGTTACGAGGACGAGATACGAAGACATTCCGAACTTACGATCCATTTTCTATCGTAACTAAGACATTTTTTTCTGTGGGATGGATGTGGGAGGAAGCATTGAGAATTTTCCTATGCTCTTTGATCTTCCTCCAAAAAAATAATCAAGCATTTTTCCCCTCTGTCTTGTCCTTCCTATAATAAAAACGGGTGTAGAGTTTTCCCTGTCTCTTGTCCATGATAGGAAAAAAAAATAATGCGGAATTTTTCATGACCCTTATCTCTCCTGGAAAAAAAAAAAAAAAAGGACGAGGAAAGCAGAGGGCACAATATCTCTGTGTTTCTCTCGTCCTTCCTAGAAAAAGAAATCTGTTTGGGAATTAATAGTAAGTCTGTGAGGAAGGATGGGGAAAGTATGTCGTCCTTTGTCCTATAAATAAAACTTAATTACGACTAGGTACCGATCGTGTCTTGGTGAGTCACAGGCCGTATTTTCGTCCCTAACACCTTATCCTTACCGACTTATTTTTGGAGATGGGTAGTTTAGGTCATTTTTTTACCTTACTTATGCAGAGTCTGGTGATGTTGGAAGGATTTATGTAACACAGAATAGGACAGCAAAATAAATCGCTTGGGAAAAGGTGTTAGGGCCCCTGTTCTCCCCACTCTGGCCTCACCCCATCGACCGCAATCAATAATGCATTACCACTTGCACACGTCACACGGTCACTTCCATTCACGTCACACTACCGTCACACACACAGTTAATACACGTCACATAACACGTCACCTTAACACACGTCACCTTAACACACGTCACCATAACGCACGTCACCTTAACACACGTCACCTTAACACACGTCACCATAACGCACGTCACCTTAACACACGTCACCTTAACACACGTCACCTTAAAACACGTCACCATAACACACGTCACCTTAGCACACATCACCTTAACACACGTCACCTTAGCACACGTCACCTTAACACACGTCACCTTAACACACGTCACCTTAACAAACAAAGATGGGAGGCAGTGGCTGAATCGGTAGAGAGGTGGCTTGCAGTCCTAATGGATCCGGGTTCGATTTCCCGCTGGGGCAGAGAGCAGTTTAAGGATTAGAATTTCGTACAGCAGACTTTACTGATCGACTAAAAGACCCGCCATGTCGCAAAAATACCCCCGCTAATACCAATACCCCAGTCCTGTATGAGCAAGCCCTAGCACGTATTCAATATGGACGGTGGGTGTTAGCGCCGAAGTGGTGACATGGGGAGGTGTATGGTATGTAGGAGGCTTCCTGGGTCTTGGGAACAGGCTGAGAAATTTATGCCCAGAGTCGGACACACACAAAAAAAGTTAACACACGTAAAATTAACACAACAAGCCCTTCACTCAATAACACACTTCACAAACTCACCTCCACACACTTCACACACTTTCACAGGTAATTGCACAACACCTTTACACAATCACAACCCTCACACTAACCACACGTCACCCTAACACACGTCACAAGCGTCACACTAATCCACTCTCACCCTGCAGACGTCAAAAGGCCACCTCTATATACAGTAGGTCACAAGAATAAGTCACATTCCTTTCATCACTTCCCTCCTACAGTCAGTCAAAAAAAAGTATGTATCTCGACCGAAGCATTTTGACACCAGAGACGATAAATTATGCAAAATGTTCATAATTCTTAGTTCATATTCTTAGTTCTGTTTTCAAGAGTGTGGCTAGGAATATTTCTTTATAATATTCGTAAAGATTATTATTATTATTATTATTATTATTATTATTATTATAAAAGTAAATTAATCACTGTCAGGCGTCACGAGCTCTACTGATCATTTGGAATATTGTCGGATCTCTCTCTCTCTCTCTCTCTCTCTCTCTCTCTCTCTCTCTCTAACCACCACACAAGCTCACCACCAAACTTTCTCACTTATCTTCGCCTCTCCAATTCTTTTTTTTTTTTTTTTTTTTTTGAGCAAGTCGAAGAGACGAAAATTTTTAGCCAGTGCTTGAAAACTGCTTGCCCGTGTGTGTGTGTGTGTGTGTGTGTGTGTGTGTGTGTGTGTGTGTGTGTGTGTGTGTGTGTGTGTGTGTGTGTGTGTGTGTGTGTGTGTGTGTGTGTGTGTGTGTGTGTGTGTGTGTGTGTGTGTGTGTGTGTGTGAGAGAGAGAGAGAGAGAGAGTGCTTATTTTTTTGCCACATCATTATTCCTGGTACACCAATAATAATAATAATAATAATAATAATAATAATAATAATAACACCACCACCACCAACAACAACAACAACAAAAATAACGACAACAATAATAATAATAATAATAATAATAATAATAATAATAATAATACCAGACCACCAAAAACACCAAGCATTTTGAGACATGGGCGAAGCGTACTGATAAATGGGCGATTTTGTGATGGCAGTGCAAATATTACTCTTGGTGTGTATTGATGTCTTGGGA
The DNA here is from genome assembly GCF_032717465.1 of Coenobita brevimanus. Classification (NCBI taxonomy): domain Eukaryota; kingdom Metazoa; phylum Arthropoda; class Malacostraca; order Decapoda; family Coenobitidae; genus Coenobita; species Coenobita brevimanus. The sequence goes on along the minus strand of NC_137022.1, from coordinate 24,082,897 downwards.
ATTCACTCATTTCCATAATATTTAATTCAAGGGGTGATAGATGTCATTTTTGGGTCTACTTTTCTTGTGTTTTTTTCGTGTTTTGTTGTTGTTGTTGTTGTTGTTGTTCTTCTTCTTCTTCTTCTTCTTTTTTATTATTATTATTATTATTATTATTATTTATTATTATTATTATTATTATTATTACTACTGCTACTACTACTACTACTACTACTACTACTACTACTACTGCTACTACTACTACTATCAATTTTTTATAAACGTACCAAACTTTTATTCAGCGAGGATACTTCCATTATTATTATTATTATTATTATTATTATCATTATTATATTTTTTAAGGATATACCACACCATTTCCTTCATCCTAGAGGAAATTCCTTGCCTTTAGGAAGTAATAAAAAGACGCATCGAATCTCTCAGAGTGAAAATCGTTCTCCCCAGCTAAACAAAAACATAACAAAATAACAAGAACAAAAGACGACATCCCTTAGCAGAACACATAAATCCTTTGACCTGAACGCCCTCCCTCACCTGAACAAATGAACAAGTGTGTCTGTTATCCTGAACACCGAGAAAAAGATGAAAAGATAAGAGGGAGAACAAGGAGAGATATTGAAGCGAGGGTCTAAGAATTGAGTGCACGGTTAGGGAAAGGTAAGGACGTGGAGGTATGAAATAAGGCGCTAACATCTGAAATTCTCGACTCTCTCTCTCTCTCTCTCTCTCTCTCTCTCTCTCTCTCTCTCTCTCGCGTGCTTAGCTGTCATGCAATATCGCTTTGAGAGGAGCTGATTTTGCGGGTGTAAATTTCAAGGCGAGCACCAACACTAATATGGCTCGTAGTGTGTGTGTGTGTGTGTGTGTGTGTGTGTGTGTGTGTGTGTGTGTGTGTGTGTGTGTGTGTGTGTCTTCCATCCTACCATCCACGCATCACATAAACAAAGATAAGATCCATTGCAATTACCCTTACAGTATCTTTCTCACATACCCTCACAATAACCCCCCCCATTCCCCCATTTCCTAATTACAAGACCTCATTTGACCTTGTATTTGACCCTCGAATTACAGACGGTAGTTAAGGCACGTGATGACAGGGGTGAAAGAGCGAGAGAGTTTATAATACGAGGTAAAATAGAGAGAGATTTGATAATACGACAATTCATTCTCTCCTTTAAGTTGGTCTAAAGCCTGCAGTATCACCGGAGCCGTGGCAGCAGGAGAAGAACGCTAGAATAGGACACGAAGGACGAAGTAATATGGATAATGGGTAATGGGTAAGATACGACACGGGTGAGTGAAACAGAATCGTAGTTGCTTTTGGTGAAACTATGATGCACAGACGTTACCCTAATTCTCCACTCTCCTCTGTTTCACCTACTTCTCACGCCAAAACCATAATTCGCATATTCTGAGTTAGTGTTGCCTTTCTCTTAGTGTATAATATTCCTCCTTTCACTCTCTCCTATGAAATTTCCATGGTAGTCTCCCTATGGTGTTTGGTGGTCTTTCTCATTTTTTCCTACCGGGCTCGTCTGGGGGGGGGGGAGGTTTGGTGGGTGAGGGAGAGCGTTCTTGCTTTACTATCCTTGTCTTAAACTCGTAGAATTGATTATAACATGGTCTTCTCTATCTAAAATGAAAGACAGATTTATTGCTGTTTGCTTTTCTTTATTCTTCTTTATTGTTTATATTAATCTTAACATGACCATAGTTTGCATAAAGATCGCACACGTGGATACTAAAGAAAGAGGTCAGGGTGCGTGAAAAGGAGTGGGCAGGATGGGCTGGAGTGGTGGTGTTTGGAGGGGAGATGGAAAGGGGTAATATACACTGTGAAAAATGAGCATTGTAGGTTGGCAAGTACGGACGTGGAAATTGTACAAGAAGAAGAAGAAGAAAAAGAGGAAGAAGAGGAAGAAGAAGAAGAAGAAGAAGAAGAAGAAGAAGAAGAAGAAGAAGAAGAAGAAGAAGAAGAAGAAGAAGAAGAAGAGGAAGAAGAAGAGGAAGAAGAAGAAGAAGAAGAAGAAGAGGAAGAAGAAGAAGAAGAAGAAGAAGAGGAAGAAGAAGAAGAAGATAATGACGATCAAAAAGAAGAAAAAAAAAGATGAAGAAGAGCATACCAACCCACATTCAGACAGACAGACAGACGAAGCCAATCTCTTTAAGTCCCCCTTAAATCTGCGAGGAGGGGCTTAAAGAAAATGGGCTCAAGGTGTGTGACAGGTTAAGAAGGCGAAGAAGAGGCGGTGTAAGAGGCAAGATGAAATATTTGACAGGATCAGGAGAGGTAGACCGAGCTGCGTAGAAGGGTGGTTTGGAGTGGTGCATGAGGGAGGGTGATTTGGAGGGCGAGGTAAGGGAGAAGGTTTGAGTAAGGAATAACTCAGAGGGGTCAGCTGAAGGGGTAAATAAGAGTGCATAGTTGTATTATGCTTGTAGTTGTTAGGAAGCTTGTTGTAGTCAGATAGGGTATTTACAAGCACTCCGACACACACACACACACACACACACACACACACACACACACACACACACACACACACACCTGTATCATGAAGCTCAGGAAATCAAAAAACTACCTGCTAATGAGTTCTACACCTTCACCTGCTCCAACCATCTATTCATGTTATAGTAGTAGTAGTAGCAGTAGTAGTAGTAGTAGTAGTAGTAGTAGTAGTAGTAGTAGTACCCAGTAGACTGCAGGATGAGACTGGTCTTCTGCAGTCCACCATCAATCTTTCTGGGGATAATGAAGGGAAAGGAGGTTGAGGGACGTTTTATAACTGGGCAGCTGATCCGCCTGGCTATATCAGTGCCACCACATGAAGGCGTCCCTCTCCACCACTACAAACGGGGGTAAGAGGAGGGGAAGCAACCCACGGATTTCCCTCAGCTGAATAAATCGTCTGAGGGTAAGAAATAAGTAGTAGTGAAGTGGAGACCTGCTTGGTGTAGGATGAAAGAGAATTATTTATCACAACTACAGGATACGGCTATAACTCAACTACTCTCTCTCTCTCTCTCTCTCTCTCTAACCACCAAACTTATTCCCATCTATCTATCCAGCTGTCTATCGATCTATCTACTTTCAGTCCCAACTAAGCGCATCACTTTTCAATCCATCACCTTCATTTCCTTCAATCTCACACTCACCTCCCTCTCCCTTATTCCTCCCTCCCGCCACCACACATCTCTCCATCTCCTCCCTCCCCACTCCTCCCCCTTTCCTCACTTCCCCTCTCCTTCACCCCTCACATTCTCCTCTCCTTACCTTCCCCTCATACCTTCCCCTCACGCCCTCAGCCTCCCTTCCCTTCCTACCCACCCCTCACCCTCACCCACCCCTTACCAACACTTTCTCCTCACCACAAACACCCTCACTCACCCTCACTCCCCTCCCCTCCTCCCTCACCCCACTCCACCCCTACCCACCCTCACCTCTCTATCCCTTCTCTACCCCCACCCTCTCTCACACACCCTTTCCTCGCCACCACCAACACCCCAACCGCTACCTTTTCAACTCTCCTTCACCCTCGTTCTCTACACTTACCCCATCATCACCCCCACCCTACTCATTCTACCCTTCACCCCCTTCTCCACCCTCAGCGTCCCTCACCCATCCTTTCTCCCCACCACAAACACCCTCACCCCCACCCCACCCCACCCTCCTCACCGTCCTGCATATCGGTACTTTCAGCCTTTACACCGTAATCGAGGTACTGTGAATAATTAAAGGCCTTTGTGTCTGTGCCTAAGTTACGTTGACATACCTTCAAACTCAATGCCCTAATGTTCCCTCCCCCTCCTTCCCTCCTCCATCAATCCCTCCCCTTCCTTCCCTCCTCATCAATGCCCCCCCTCTCCTTCCCTCCTTCATCAATACCCCCTCCCTCCTCCATCAATCCGTCCCTCTCCTTCCCTTCTTCATCAATGCCCCCTCCCCTCCTTCCCTTTTCCATCAATCCCCCCCTCCTTCTCTCCTCCATCAATGCCCCCCTTCCTTCCACTTCCCTCCTCCATCAGTCCGTCCCTCTCCTTCCCTCCTTCATCAATACCCCTACCCTCCTTCATCAATCCCCTCCCTCCTTCCCTCCTCCACCAATTCCCCCCCTCTCCTTCCCTTCTCCATCAATCCCCCCTCCTTCCCTCATTCATCAATCCCCCCCTCCTCCCCACGTCTCTATATCGCAAAAGAATTTTCCTAGACACGTTCCACAGAGATTCTCAAGACGGGGTAAAGAAGACACGAAGAGACTTAAATGGAATGAATACAAGAAATATTAGACCAAAAAGGAAGAGGAAAAAACGTAAGAAGGAGTGTCGAAGAATTATAGACTGAGGGAGAGAAAGGAAGGAAAAAACACGAAAGAATAAGGCACAGAATCCCTGAATGGAGGACACAAATGCAAGGAAAAAAGAACGAAGAAATGTGGCACAGGTATACGGAATGGTGGACTGAAATGGAAGGAAAATGTGCTAAAGAATGTGACACAGAGATCGTAGTCAAAGAGAAAAGTACGAAAGAATTAAAGACTGAATGATGAAAGAAGAGATTTATAGGAGTCGAAAAGAGAGCACAAGATAGTAGTAGTAGTAGTACGGTAGGAGTAGCAGTAGTAGTAGTAGTAGTTGTAGTAGTAGTAGTAGTAGTAGTAGTAGTAGTAGTTGCTGCTGTTGTTATTGTTGCTGTTATTGTTGTTGTTGTTGTTGTTGTTGTTTTTGATGATGATGATGATGATGATGATGATGATGTTGTTGTTGTTGTTGTCCTAGGTTCATCTCAATGTGAACCCAGTGGACTGCAGGCTGAACCTACCCCTCTACTGCTGTTCACCGCGATTCTCATTAACGCTAGAAAAGAATGAAACAGAGGCTGACGAAGTGAACGAATCTTTAGAAACACGAAATGGAAGGGAAGGACGAAAGAATATGGCAAAGATCAGTGACGTAGGGAATTTGGAGAGAGAGAGAGAGAGAGAGAGAGAGAGAGAGAGGAGAGAGAGAGAGAGAGAGAGAGAGAGAGAGGAGGGAAATTTGAGAGATAAACACACTGAGAGAGAGAGAGAGAGAGAGAGAGAGAGAGAGAGAGGAGGGAAAGTTGAGAGATAAACACACTGAGAGAGAGAGAGAGAGAGAGAGAGAGAGAGAGAGAGAGAGAGAGAGAGAGAGAGAGAGAGAGAGAGAGAGAGGAAAAGGGAGGAGGGAAAGTTGAGAGATAAATACACTGAGAGAGAGAGAGAGAGAGGGAGAGAGAGAGAGAGAGAGAGAGAGAGAGGAGGGAAAGTTGAGAGAGAGAGAGAGAGAGAGAGAGAGAGAGAGAGAGAGAGGAGGGAAAGTTGAGAGAGAGAGAGAGAGAGAGAGAGAGAGAGAGAGAGAGAGAGAGAGAGAGAGTTCCCAGGATTTAATTTTCAACTTTCAAAGCGTCATCAAGAATATTCATGGATTTCTATAAAAAATTTTTGGGGCAGCAAAAAAAAAAAAAAAAAAAAAAAAATGAGGTCTGTTTGAATTCGACTCTTGTTACTTTCATAATAATAATAATAGTAATAGTAGTAGTAGTAGTAGTAGTAATAGTAGTAGTAGTAGTAGTAGTAATAGTAGTAGTAGTAGTAGTAGTAGTTGTAGTAGTAGTAGTCCACCATCCTGCTTTTGGTGGATAGGGAGGGAGTTGAGGGACGTGTGTATAACTAGGCAGTGGAGCCGCCAAGTTATATCAGTGCCATCACGTGAAGGCGCCCCTCTCCAGGAAATGACTATCACGGCATTCTCTCTCTCTCTCTCTCTCTCTCTCTCTCTCTCTTCTTCCATCAGTCTCTCCCTATCTCACGCCGATCTTTATTTTCCTCTCTCTCTCTCTCTCTCTCTCTCTCTCTCTCTCTCTCTCTCTTCGCTTTACCTTCCTCTTTACTACCGCTAGCCCCTTTACTACTAGTGGTCGTAAGAAGCTGAATAAAATCGTCTGGCAGTAGCAAGAATAAAGGTTCAAACTACATCACCTGAGTGGATGGTACAACTTCATTACGACGACGGCGGATCTGTGTTTATTTTATTCCAAGACGGTTTTATTCAGCTTTGAGGAGGCTTTGTAAAATGGAGAGATTAAGTATTGTCTGTATTCATTCCTTTACTTCAATAGGTCTCCCCTCTGCGAAATGGAATCGTCTGGGGATGGATGAAATATGGGCTTAAAACACACACACACACACACACACACACACACACACACACACACACACACACACACACACACACACACACACACACACACACACATTCATTCATTCATTTAGGTGACTGCCTACATTCCTCCTCGCAAAAGTTTTTAAACTCTATGGATTCGTGTAACCACATTTCCACCCAAATGTGTGCCTGTCTGGTTTGACCTCATAAAGTCCTCTGAAACACCCCGAACAAACAAACAAACAAATAAATAAATAAATAAAATGAGTAAAGCATATTAAGGTATTTGCCCAAGGAACACTTACATCGAATTTGAAGTGAATTGGTGAAAAAATGAAGGAATGGCAGAGAGAGAGAGAGAGAGAGAGAGAGAGAGAGAGAGAGTAAATACAAGATGGTCTCCTTCGTTGTTTTAGAGATAATAAAAATACGTGACTATTGAAGAGGTTAAGATTTTAGAGCAAATTTTAAAAGGACTCTTGAAACAGATCTTTTTCTCTTTTCTCTCTTTTTCTCTTTTTCTTTTTTCTCTTTTTCTCTTTTCTCTCTTTTTCTCTTTTCTCTCTCTTTCTCTTTTCTCTTTTTTTCTCTTTTGTTTGACTCTCACTGTGAGGGAGAAAGACTGGAGGCATTCGCTCTTTTGTTCCTCCTTCCTCCAGTAGAGAGAGAGAGAGAGAGAGAGAGAGAGAGAGAGAGAGAGAGAAAACAGCCCTTGACCAATCAGCGCTCAGTACTCACGCCACACCCTCAGGAGCAGCCAATCAGGAGGCTCGACTTACCTGGAAGAAAGAGAGAAAGAATTAATACGAGAGAGAGAGAGAGAGAGAGAGAGAGAGAGAGAGAGAGAGAGAGAGAGAGAGAGAGAGAGAGAGAGAGAGAGAGAGTAATTAAAATGCTCCCTACTGTCACCATCATCATCATCATCATCATCATCATCATCACTACAGCACCATGCTCACCACTACCCACCACCATCACCACTATCACCATCACTCCCTCACCATCATCATCATTATCAACACCTCCACTTCATCACAACTATCACTCTCCCTCACCACCACTACCACCATCATCATCACCATCACACTCCGTCACCACTCCCATTCTGCCTAACCCTGAGCCCAACTACCTCATCACCCCATTCATCACCATTCATCACAACGCCCCATTTACAGCCCTCCTGCCTCCATTATATACTCATTATTCACCACATATTAAGAGACAATCATCATCACTATCATCATCATCATCATCATCATTCACTCTCACCACTGTCATCACCACCATTCACCACCATCACCACCACCACCACTATCATCACTATCACCACCACCACCACCACCAACACTACCACCACCACCACAATCACCACTCCCTTCACCTCAAAATCGTTACTATGATTGACTGACCTACCCCCTCCCCTTCTCTCTCCCCCTACCCCTTCCCCCCTTCCTCTCTCTCTCCCCTATTCCTCTCCCAACCCTTTTCTCCCTTCTGTTCCTCTCCTCCTCCCTCTCTCTCCCCCTCCCTTTATTTACTTCTCTCCCTCCCTTTCCCCTCTCCCTACTTCTATTCCTTCTCTCTTCCCTCCTTTCCTCTTCTCTTCTTCTTCCTTTACTTCTTCCTTTCTTCTCCTGTCCTTCCCTTTCTCCCTCCCTCCCTCCCTCTCTCTCTCTCTCTCTCCATTCCTCTTTCCATTCCATTTCGTCTCTCCTTCTCCCTTCTCCTTTCTCTCCCTTCCTCTCCCTACTCTATATCATCACCCTTACTCAAACAAATCGCCCACCCAGCCCTTTCTCCCTTGTCAATATCACCCTGTCACACCCTTCCCCTGCCACACCCTATGTTCACACCCCCTCCCCGCACCCCACCCTATATCCCCTGCTACGTACTCTCCCTATTTCACCCTGCCAAACCTCTAATACACTGTTTCACACCCTTTCCTACCCTGCCACACCCTAACCCAACGCCCCACTCTCCCTATCAGTTTCTACCCTACAATTCTTGCCCTATATCCCTACCCCTACCCCTACCCACACCCTAGCATACCCTATTCTCACCCTGTTTAACCCTGCCCTCCCTATCCCTACCCTGCCACACACACTTCTCTGTCTCTCTTACTCTCCCTGCCAATCACTTCCCTACCCTCCTCCCTACCCTCACCCTGCCCCTGCCGCTCCCTTCCCCTGCCCTCACCCTAGTACACCCTACCTTTACCCTTTCACACTTCCCTATCCTAACCCTGCCAAATAGTAATCGGTCTCTCTGCTCACCCTGTCATTCCCTTCCCTCACCCTTCCCTACCCTCACCCTGCCACACCAGTCATCACCCTTTTTGTACTTTAACTCCCTACCTTCACCCTGTCAGTCCCTTCCCAGCCATCACCCTGCCATCGCCCTGCCACCACCCTGATAAACCCCCTTCCTTAAAACCCTACCATACCCTGATCTGTCCCTCCCACCTTCCCTATCCCTCCCCTCCCTACCCTTACCCTGCCACTCACCTCCCTGCCACCCTGCCATCGTAAAAGAACTTTTGGATCAACTGGCCATTCTCTCTCTCTCTCTCTCTCTCTCTCTCTCTCTCTCATCATCATCATCATCATCATCATCATCATCATCATCATCATTACTTCTTCATTGCTCTTATACTTTCCAAATTCCTCTCATCATCTCCATCTTCTTCACTTTCTCCTCCACCTCCTCCTCCTCCTCCTCTTCTTCTTCTTCATCTTCTTCTTCTTCCTCCTCCTCCTCCTCCTCCTCCATTGTTATTCCTCCTCCGTTCTCCATTCATACGATTTCCTCCATTTTTCCAGCCTTCCAGTATCTCCATCCCTCCATCCCTCCATCATCCCTCCACCTCTCCATCCCTCCATCATTCCTCCACCTCTCCATCCCTCCATCATCCCTCCGCCTCTCCATCCCTCCATCATCCCTCCACCTCTCCATGCCTCCATCATCCCTCCGCCTCTCCATCCCTCCATCATCCCTCCGCCTCTCCACCTCTCCATCATCCCTCCGCCTCTCCATCCCTCCATCATCCCTCCGCCTCTCCATCCCTCGATCATCCCTCCTTCTCTCTATCCCTCCATCATCCCTCCACCTCTCCATCCCTCCATCATCCCTCCTTCTCTCTATCCCTCCATCATCCCTCCGCCTCTCCATCCCTCCATCATCCCTCCACCTCTCCATCCCTTCATCATCCCTCCATCTCTCCATTATATCTCCTTCCTTTTTCTCACTCCCAAGAGTAGACAGGGTGCGGCATGTCTCCAGGGTGGAAGAGGAGGAGATGGAGATAGAGTATGTGGAGATGGAGGGAGATGATGCGTTCGGGAGTAGCCTAGACACCGAAATTTTTAACAGTGCTAGACCTCCGCACGGACTAGCTTTTAGAGAGAGTGGGATTTCTCTCTCTCTCTCTCTCTCTCTCTCTCTCTCTCTCTCTCTCTCTCTCCACCAAAGCACCCTTCACCCCTTCTCTCCCTCCCTCCAATCTCACATAATAGCACTTAAATCCTTTTGTTCTCTCCCTTCTCCCTTCCTCTCTCCCTCCCCCTCTCCTTCCTTCTCTCCCTCCCTATCTCTTCCTTCTCTCTCTCTCTCTCTCCCTCCTTTCCTTCTTTTCCCTCCTCTCTGTTCATTCTCCCTTCCTTCTTCTCCCACTTTCCTTCCTCCTTTCTTCCTTCTTTTCTTCTCTCTTTCTCTCTGTTCCGTATTTCTCTATCCCTCCTTCTCTCCTCCAGCTTTCTATTCTCCCTCCCACTCTCTCTCACCCTTCCTTCTCTCCCCCTTCTTCCTTCCTTCACCTCCTTTATTCCTCCTTCTCTCACCGACTTCCTTCCTCTCTCTCCCTCCCCTTTCCTCTTCCCTCTTCTGTGTCCCTCCTTCTCTCCATTCCCCTCGTCTTTTTATCCCTTTATTCTTCTCCCTCCTTTCTTCTCTCCCTCCCTCCCTCTCTCCTTACTTCTTTCCCTCCCTCCCTCTACTTCCTTCCTTCTCCCTCCTTTCCTTCCTTTACTCAATGCTCTATCTTATGTTTTTTTTTTAATCCATCTTTTTCCTTCCTTCCTTCCTTCCTTTTCTCCTTCCCTTCCTCCCTCCCTCCTTCCTTCTCTCCATTCTTCCATCCTTCCCTTCTTCTTTCATATGCTAACAACAAAGTATTACTATTGTACTTTTCCTCTCATTAATTCTCTCTCTCTCTCTCTCTCTCTCTCTCTCTCTCTCATGACTTTCTCAGCTTTTATCTTATCTTCCCCTCTCCAATCCTCTTTCCTCCCTTCAGTTACCTTTCCTTCTTTCTTTCCTTCCTTTCCTTCTTCCTTCTCTCTCCCTCTCTCACATCATTCCTACTTTTTTATAGAATTTCTCTCTCTCTCTCTCTCTCTCTCTCTCTCTCTTATTATTTTTCTTTTATCTTTCATTATTTTGTCTTCTTTCTTCCTCTCCCTCCTCCCTCTTTTCTTCTCTCCCTCATTCTCTCCCTCCTTCCCTCCTTCCTTTTCCTCCCTCCCTCCCTTCCCTTCCCTTCCCTTCCCTTTTCCTCATTCCTCTTTCCTTCTCTTCCTTCATTCTTCCCCTTCCTTCTATCTCTCTCCCTTTCTGTCTCTCCTCCACTCCCTCTCTCATCATCACCACCCCTTCCTAATCTCTCTCTCTCCTTCCTTCCTCCTCTTCCTCCTCCTCCCTTCCCTCCCTTCCTCCTTCACGCCAAATTTCCCTCCCCTCACAGTCTATCTACCCTAATAATTGCCCTTCTACCTACCTACCTACCTATCCACCTACCTACCTTCCTAGCTACCTACCTACCTACCTATCTACCTACTTTCCTACCTTCCAACCTACCTGCCTAACTACCTGCCGACCGACACACCTACCTACTTCTCTGCCAACTTACTACCTACCTACCAGCCTACCTACATATTCAACTATTTGCATTCCCACCAACTTACTGACATACCTACTAACCTGACTACCAACAGCTTTACCTACTTACTTATAAACCTAGCTACTTACTTAACTACCTGCCTACCTGTCTACCATCCAACATAAATACCAACCTACCTACCTACAGATTTAAATACCTACTTCCCTCCCTCCCTACCTACCTACGGACAAAAGTACCTACCTACCTACCTACTTACTGATCCACTCACCCTTCTGTCAATTAATCAATCAGTTCTCCCCACCTCTCTCTCTCTCTCTCTCTCTCTCTCACCATCAACCACGCCCTATCTCTCACCTATCTTTATTTCCTCTCCGCTTCTCTCTCTCTCTCTCTCTCTCTCTCACCATCAACTACACCTTATCTCTCACCTATCTTTATTTCCTCTCCGCTTCTCTCTCTCTCTCTCTCTTACCATCAACCACGTCTTACCTCTTACATATCTTTTATTTCCCCTCCACTTCTCTCTTCCTCTCTCTCTCTCTCTCTCTCTCTCAATTTTCTTACAGGTAATTGCCGGGAATTTAGAGAGAAATTATGTGAAAATTAGTAATTAAAGGAAGGGAAGGGAAGGGAAGGGAAGGGAAGGGAAGGGTAGAGAAGTGAAGTGGTGTGAGACTGAAGTGAAATGAATTACGTGAAAATGAAGGAGAGTGGGAGTGAAGATGACGTGACATGAAGTGAAGTGAAGTGAGGTGAAGTAAGTCCTCTTTATTAGCTTTATTAAGGCCCAGAAATGAGGTAATTAGCCCCACACACCTGTCTATACCAATTAACTCAAGATTTACTCAAATGACTTAAATGCGGAAAAAGTGTTAGGTTAAGCTTTGATGACAGGGAGAGCTGAGAGAGTTTATCTATCCTTCCATCTATCTACTTATGTCTTCTTGTCTATCTATCTATCAGTCTGTCTATCTGTCTATCTCTCCATCATCTACTTACCTATCTACCAGCCTGAATCTGTCTATCTATCAATCTATCTATTTTTCTATCTATCTATCTAAACATATATTTAATTTTTATTGTATCCAGAGCTGAGTCTTTTATATGTCTATTTATCTATCTATCTGTAAATCTATCTATCTGTTGGACTCTGTTTACATGTCTATCTACCCATCTATCATCCATCCATACATTCATCCATCAGTTCATTCACCCATCCACTCATTCAACCATTCACCTATCCATCCATTCATCCATCCATTCATCCATCCATCTATCCATTCATCCATCCATTCATCCAGCCATCTATCCATTCATCCATCCACTCATCCATCCATTCATTCATACATCAATTCATTCATCCATTCACTCACGCATCCATTCATTCATCCATCCATTCATTCATCCATCCATACATTCACCCATCAGTTCATTCATCCAAAACTCATCCATCCACCCAGTCATTCATCCATCCATCCATTCACTCACCCATCCATTCATTCATCCACCCACTCATCCATCCACCCATTCATACATCAACTCATTCATCCCTCCACCCACCCACCTACCCATCCACCCACCCATCCATCCACCCAACCATCCACCCAAAAATCCATCCATCTGTCTACCTATCTACCTATCTATCTATCTATCCACATCAGTCTATGCAAAATACTAGACCTACTCTTCGCAAAAGTACACATATATATTCTAACTTTCATCACTTATAAAAATTAAAAGTAAGTTTCAGTGTTAATATTTATGACATACGCAGCTGAGTTTATCTATCTGTTTATCTATCTATCTTGTTTATTATATATCTGTCTGGCTTATTTTCCGTCTATCTGTCTGCGTGTGTATTTTGTAGGCTTTCTTACTGCTTGCTTGTCTGTCTGCCTGTCTGTGGCTGTCTATCTATCTGCTTACTATCTACATATCTATTTATCTATCTATGCATCTAACTATCTATCCATCTATCTATCCATGCATCTAACTATCTGTCTATCTATCCATCAATGCAATTATATCTTATTTCATCTGACCATCTCTCAGTCCATTGTTCATCAGCCATTTAATCTCTGTCTGTCTGTCTGTCTGTCTGTCTGTTTGTCTCACACACACACACATACACACACACACACACACAATTAAGTTCAGTGAATCATGTAATTTATTTATCGTGTGTGCAAGCGCCTAGCCCGACCGACTTGCCCCGCGAATATAACACGATTTCCACATATCACACACACACACACACACACACACACACACACAGACCACGAAAAACAATCCACAGCTTAATAATGATCTACTCTATGACATCACGAAAATAAATAATCATCAGACTGAAGGGACAAAATGCAAAATAATAATAATAATAATAATAATAATAATAATAATAATAAAAATAAAGACACCCCATTTTTTTCAGTTCAGGCAAGAAAAATAAAAATAAATCCATATCAAATTTTTTAACACCAATTTTTAACACCAATTTTAAATACTAATTCTAAATCCTATATAAAGAAGTCAGCATTTTCTGGATCCTGTGTCTCTCAGCTGAATAAACATGGCATTAGATGGAGTATGGTGCTAGAGTTATCCTGATCGTTAAAGGGCTAATAGGGATATATATACCGTAATGGATTTTGATGGTCAATGGACGTACTGTAATGGAAACTGTAATACTGAAAAACTGTATTTATTTTTTCTTTTAAGTTTTGGGAAGGGGGATTTTGTCAGGTATCAAGTCTTAAGTTATAATTGATTATTGTGTGTGTGTGTGTGTGTGTGTGTTTTTAGCAATATGTCTAACCAAAACTTTATTATTAACTCTGTGTATGTGTCTCTGTCTGTCTGTCTGTCTGTCTGTCTGTGTCTCAACGAGGGCTTTCGTCACGAAGGTATTAATTTTACTCGTGAAATGTCCCTGTAGTTATACCTGCACAACCGCTCATCACTATCTCTCTCTCTCTCTCTCTCTCTCTCTCTCTCTCACACACACACACACACACACACACACACACACACACACACAAACAAAGTTTAATAAACTGTACTGTACTGTATATCAGCAGCCAGAAAAAAAAATAATTATAGTGGCTTTGAGTCGGCATGGATTAAAATATATATAAATATAAATATAAATAAATAAATAAATATATATATATATATATGTATATATATATATATATATGTATATATATATATATATATATATATATATATATATATATATATATATATATATATATATAAAACGAGAGAGAGAGAGAGAGAGAGAGAGAGAGAGCAGAGCGGAACAGACCACAAAAGTTGAAGAAAACTTTTGTTCACACAAGAAAAAAGGAAACTAAAAAACCGGTACATTGTGCGATGATTGCATTAGTTCTTAATCTCTCTCTCTCTCTCTCTCTCTCTCCTAAATGTCTAGTGCCTCCCCCATTACACAAATTAAATGAAACTGTCTTTCTACAGTTTCGCTTTACTTCTCTCTCTCTCTCTCTCTCAAGCACAATTTATGATGGTATTTTTCTCTACTCAATATCCTTCCTCGTCCCTCCCTCTCCTTCTCTCCCTCTCCATCATTGTTTTCCCTCCTCCTCCTCCTTCACTTTCACCTACTCCATCATTTCTTCTTCACTTGTTCCACCTCTCTCTCTCTCTCTTAGGTGAATAAAGTCGTCTTGCATCTTCCGAAATATATATATAATCCCAGAGTTGTCCTGACCATGAGAGAGAGAGAGAGAGAGAGAGAGAACATATGAACATAAGAAGAGAGGAAAACTGCAGTAGGCCGGTTGGCCCATGCTAGGCAGCTCCTAGAAGAGTAATTGAACTACTAGAATGAGATAAGGATAGCAAAGAAGAAGGCTCTCCCCCGCCCTCCAAACCCTCCAGCCGAAGCCGGCAGGAAAAAGTCAGAAAGAACACCACGCAGTATAGAAAAACTGGCGTGGACATTAAGGAGAATAGAGACTATCATAGTGTAACCTGAAAAGGAAAAATTATGAATTAGTATTGGTTATAAGATTTTCTTTTTTCTATATCCACCCCTTATTAGTCATATGCTTATCTAGCCTATGCTTGAAACTCTCAATGGAAGAGGCAGCAACTACTTTACTAGGTAGCTTATTCCATTCGTCTACTACTCTATTACCAAACCAATTTCTACCGATTTCCTTACTGAAACGGAATTTTTCTAGTTTGAAACCATTATTTCTAGTTCTATCCCGTATGCTCACTTTAAGTACCTTGCTAATATCTCCCTTATTTATACCCTTCATCCACTTAAACACCTCAATTAAGTCTCCCCTTACTCTACGCCTCTCTAGCGAATGCAGACTTAGTCTTTTCAGTCTGTCTTCATATGACAGGTTCCGGACGTCATGTATCATTTTTGTCATTCTTCTCTGTACATTTTCTAACGAATTAATATCCATTCTATAGTAAGGACACCAAAATTGTACTGCGTAGTCTAAATGTGGCCTTACTAATGCTAGATAAAGTTTCAGTATTACTTTAGATGATCTACTGCTCACGCTTCTCGAAATAAATCCTAGGACCCTATTTGCTTTATTTCTCGCATTAATACACTGTTGCATTGGTTTAAGGTCGTTACTAATCATAACTCCTAGATCTCTCTCGCATTCCGATTTGCTAATTTCTTTGTTATCTAAGAGAGAGAGAGAGAGAGAGAGAGAGAGAGAGAGAGAGAGAGAGAGAGAATCTACTATACAAGGGCACTGTCTGTCTATTTTTCACCAACTACTCCCTCAGTTTTCATTTTTCCTGACCTTAACCTACATATGACCCAAAGGAAGGTTTTAGGGGGGTCACCGGTTGAGTATTCGCCTTTTTTTGGCCGGGGCAACGCCGGGTACCCCTGCAGCCCAATATCTGGCATGGAGACTCACATGACCTCCAGTTCGGACACAGGCTAGGTGAGGTTGACTCCGAGGTCATCTGAGGTCACCGGTCGGAGGTCATTTGAGGTCACCGGTTAGAGGTCAGTTGAGGTCACCGGTTAGAGGTCAGTTGAGGTCACTGGTAATAGTAACACTTACGTACAAATACTGTGCGTTAGTCTTTGAAAGCTGAAATAGAAAGTTCCTGGACCTTTTATAATTCCTCTTCAAAAGCATGAGAGGTACATGGTCCTTCTGGAGTAGAAAGAAAGATTGAACTAGAACCAATAGGACTGGAGTGTTCGCCTTTTTGGTCTTATAACCCAAGGAAGGTGTTCAGACCAAAAAAGATCGATGGTTTGAGGGGGGGGGGGGCAGAGCAGTAAGAGGCAGATAAATAAGGAGGGAGAACGAGAGAGAGAGAGAGAGAGAGAGAGAGAGAGAGAGAGAGAGAGAGAGAGGATGGGGGGACAATTTAAGTGGGTGGCGAAATGTTCTGCTTTTGTTATCCTTGTCTTAGCCTCATAAAATAGATATCATAATAACTGCGTATAGTAAAAAATAATTAACAGATAGATAGATAGATAGATAGATAGACAGACATATAGATAAATAGATAAAGCAAGCCTGAAAAGAGGTGATAATTATGACGCTTTTTCCTTCCTTTGTATTTGTCATCCTTCTCCTCCATCACCATCATCATCACCATCATCATCATGATCATCACTATCATTAGCATCACTATCATCAACCATTTTTCTAGTCTCTTCCTCCTCCTCCTCCTCCACTCCCTTTCTCTCTCCATCACCTTCGATCTCTACTCATCTCCCTCTCTCACTTTACACCTCTCTCTCTCTCTCTCTCTCCCCTATTTGACCACTTTCTCTAATCTTCTCTCTCTCTCTCCCCTATTTGACCACTTTCTCTAATCTTCTCTCTCTCATTCTCCTTCCTCCTCCAACCTCCTTCCTTCTCTCCTTCCTTCCTTCACGTTTCCTCTCAGCATCTCCAGTCTCTTTCTCCTATCTTTTATCTCTCCTTTTCTCTATACCTCGCCTTTCTTCCTTCTTTTATCCTTCTCTCTCTCTCTCTCTCTCTCTCTCTCTCTCTCTCTCTCACTCTCTCTCTCTCTCTCTTTTTCTCTCTCATCGCAATTCTCTTCACTTCCAAACATCATCGTTTTTTCTCTTCATTTCGTCCCCTCTTAACTGCAAAAGTTCTCTCTCTCTCTCTCTTTTTCTCCTGTTTTCTGCGCTTCATACTGACAGTCTATCTAGGAATCTATCTATCTATCTATCTGTTTATCTATCTATCTATTTGTCTGTCTGTCTGTGTCTGTCTATGTACGGGTATCCGTCTAACTGTCCATATCATCCATCTATCTATCTATCTATCTACCTATCTATCTGTCCATCCATCAATCTATCAGTCTCTCTCTCGCTTCTCTCTCTCTATCTATCTATCTTCCTTTCTATCTATTGCCTAACGCCGTATCCAGTGAGGGGCGACCTTGACAGACAACCCTAGCTTTATTCTGTCCCTACTCAGCAACCACCCCTCTTCCCACAACACTATGCCTTCGTGACACCTGTTCCATTGCGATTTATTTTCCTTAGTACGCTTTCAAATTTTCTTGTATTATTCATGTTTTATTTTATTTTATTTTTTTTTCGCATCGGTATAACAGACGGGGATACTAGGGTGAAACGTAGAAAATAAATCGCTAAGGAAAAGGTGTTAAGTAATCTTCAAACCTACTTAGCATGCAGCCTCATAGCTTTCCTCCTCGGTCTCCCTCTCCTTCTCCTCCCAAACACCTCACTTTCACATACTCTCCTAGTCAGTCTCTCGCTCTCACTCCGCCCTCCCTCACATATTCTTGGACTTTATCCCTCCATCTCGTTCTCGGTGTCCCTTTCCTTCTCCTCCCAACCACTTCATTCTCGTCTGCTCTCCTAGCCAGTCTCTCACTTTCCACCGCCCGTGATAATGCTGAATTCCTCCTACTTTATGTGATGATATGATGATGATGATGATGATGTGTGTGTGTGTGTGTGTGTGTGTGTGTGTGTGTGTGTGTGTGTGTGTGTGTGTGTGTGTGTGTGTGTGTGTGTGTGTGTGTGTGTGAGAGAGAGAGAGAGAGAGAATGAATGAATGAGGGACGGAGAATGTAATTATAAGCAACTGGACAACACTTGAGAGAGAGAGAGAGAGAGAGAGAGAGAGAGAGAGAGAGAAACACGAAGCCACGGGAGGGACGGAAAGGATTCATCAGTCACCCGTAAAGCATCAACACACAAAAAACGGGGTGACGGGCCGTAAAGAAAACGAGGGATCAAAATAGGCGATAAAAAATAAGGGAGAAATAGGCTGAAAAATGGGTTGGAAATTGATGAAAAAAAAAATATATATATATAAGAAAATACATAAAAAAAAACTTCAGGTGAAAATTAGGAACATGCATAAGAAACGAAAAAAAACTGAGACATTAATTGGGTGAAATAGGACAAAAAAACTAAAAAAAAAAAAATCCCATAAATTGATAAATGAGATAATATGAAAAAAATCGAAGAGGAAAAACGAAGGGAGGTGAAAAAGGCACAGAGTCAGAGAAAGAAATTTTTTTTGAGAGGGAAATTAAATGGATAATTGCGAAAAATTGAGAAAACGAAAAACTGAGGAAAATGTCTATAACTGAAAAGAAGAATTATGAGCGAAATTTAATGACGAAAAAGATATTAACTAAAAAAACAGGGAAAATTAAGTAACGAAACAAGATACTGATTAAAGAAAAGGAAAATTAAGTAAGGAAACAAGGTATTTATTTAAAAAACAAGATTAAGTAACGAAACAAGACACTGATTAAGAAAAAGGAAAATTAAGTGACGAAACAAGACATCAATTTTAAAACAAGGAAAATTAAGTGACGAAACAAGACATTAAGTAAACAAACAAGGAAAATTAAGTTACAAAACAAGAAATCAATTAAAAAATCAAGGAAAATTAAGTGACGAAACAAGATATAAGTAAAAAAAGGAAAATTAAGTTACAAAACAAGAAATCAATTAAAAAAACAAGGAAAATTAAGTGACGAAACAAGACATTAATTAAAATAAACAAGGAAAATTAAGTGACGAAAAACGAAATAAAGAAAAAACACAAAGAAAATCAAGTGAAGAAACAAGACATTAATTTTGAAACAAGGAAAATTAAGTGACGAAAAACGAAATTGAAAAAAAAGAGAAGGAAAAAGTGACAGAAGACGAAATTTATTGAAAAAAGGAAAAAAGCAATAAATGACGAGATAAAATGAAAAAAAAAAAAGATTATAATAGACGAAAATAAACTGAAAAAAAAACAAAAACAAAGAAAAACAGATGAATGACGAAAATTAAGTGAAGAAGAACAAGGAAGACGAAATGAATAATAAAAAAAAACGAAGAAGGAAAATAATGAAAGACGAGCAGAATGTAAAAAAAAAAAAAATGAAGGAAGGCGTGAAAAATGAAAGAAAAAGATGCAGGAAAATGAAGGACAGAAGTGAAATAAAAAAGCAAGGAAAGAAAAATATTAGCTACGTAAAGGAATGGAAAAGAGAGAGAGAGAGAGAGAGAGAGAGAGAGAGAGAGAGAGAGAGAGAGAGAGAGAGAGAGAGAGAGAGAGAGCAGTCCTGTCCATCATATTACCTCTGCAATTAATTCCTGGGAGAGTGCAAGAGGAGAGGCGCCAGGTCCTGTTGCAGAGAGAGAGAGAGAGAGAGAGAGAGAGAGAGAGAGAGAGAGAGAGAGAGAAGGATAGAAAGAGAAGAAAGGAGAGGAGTGAGAGAAAGGAGAAAGAGAAAGCAAGAAAAAAGAAAAAATAGAGAGGAGGATGGGAAATGCAGATAGGGAAAAGAGAAATGGAAAAGAGAAAAGGAGAGAAGAATGAGGGAAGAGAGAATAAGAGAGAGGATAAAAGTGATAGAAGAGAGATTGAAGTTGGGTGACGTGGGAGAAGGAGGAGGAGGAGGAGGAGGAAGAAGAGGAGGATGAGGAGGAGGAAGAGGAAGACAGGAGCTTGATAGATAGAAAGGTAGACAGATAGATAGAAGGGTTATAGATAGAAAGGCATTAGATAGAAGGGTGATAGAAAGTAGATAGATTTACAGAAGACTGATAGAAGAGTGATAGGGTGATAGATAAAAAATGATAGATAGAATGGGAGAAAGACTGGAGGAAGATAAAGGGGTGTTAAATAGAAGGGGGATGGAAAGGTGAAAGAAATTATGGGAGGAGGAGGAGGAGGAGGAGGAGGAGGAGGAGGAGGAGGAGGGCGATAGATAGAGGCAAGATAGATGGAAGTGTGAGAGGATGGGCGGGAAGTCTGTTTATGGTGCTTACAACGCCACACACACACACACACACACACACACACACACACACACACACACACACACACACACACACACACACACACACACACACGCAAAATTAAAAAGTGTGACGACTGCTGACGGACGTACATTCATACCCAACACCTACATGTGACAGGTAAATTAGCTGGTGTGTGTGTGTGTGTGTGTGTGTGTGTGTGTGTGTGTGTGTGTGTGTGTGTGTGTGTGTGTGTGTGTGTGTGTGTGTGAGAGAGAGAGAGAGACCGTACAGGTGAGCCAGGTGTGTGGACGGTAATGAGGCTGGACAGGTAGACAGATCAGAGGGTCCGCAGGTACAGGGGAGGACGCGTGAAAGATGATGAGAAATGGAAATGGAAGAGGACAGGACGGAGAAGGAGGAAGGGGAGAGAAAGGTAGAGGAGGAGAGAGAATGGAGAAGAACGAAGGTGAGAAGGAAACTGGAAGAGAAGGAAAGAGGAAAGAAAGGAATGAATGAGAGAAGGAAAGAAGAGAAGGGAGAGGATGGAGAAAGACTTGGAGAAGAGGGGAAGGAATGAGAATGGAGAAGAGCGAATGAGGGAACGAAGGCAGAAGAGAAGGAAAGAGGATGAAGGAAAGACAGGGAAAGAAGGAAAGCAGAAGGGGAAAGTGGATGGTGACAAAGGAAGGGGAGATGGAAAGCAGAGACGAAGGAAAGAGGATGAAGATGAAAGAGCTTGAGAAGGAAAGAAGAAAGACGTAGAGGACAAAATGGAATGGAGGGGGAGAGGAAAGCAGAAAGCAAGGGAAAACCATGGAAATGAATGAAGAATAGAAAGGAAGGAAAGAATTTAGAATCCTTGACAAAAAAAATCACCAAAAATTTCTCCACCTCCTCTTACTCCCTTCAGTTGGCTAATATTGCTAAGCTGAGAGAGGCTTGATAAGTTTATATGTCCAAAAGTTCGCCTGTTATTTCATCCTCATCTTTTCTTACTTTCTCCTTTAAATATTCCTCAGCTGAAAGAGGCTTGTTATGTTTCTCTGTCATGTTTTTGGTCTAGTCTTGCTGTTTCCCCATCTATGCCCCTCCTTGTCTGTCTCTGCCTTTCCGTGTCTGTCCGTTCATAGGTCAGTCCGTGTGTTTGTCTGTGTGTCTGCCTATCTGTCTCTCCGTATGTCTTTCTCTCTGTCTGTTCGGGTCCTACCGTCGAAAAACCTTGAGCAAAGAACTTTATTATTTGTACGTTGGTGGCTATTGAACTTCTCCATGTCAGGGTCAAATGTGAAGGTCATGGGGCAAAGGTCAAGGTCACTGGAATGAAAAGCAATCTACCCCTTAACGGCGTCTAGTGGGCGACTTATTTTTAACTTCTTTAATTAGAGGACGAATTTGGCTTATTTTTGCTGCCTCCAGACCAACATAATCAGCATAGAGGATATTTTTCTAAGTGAAGGTATTAATTAACTCTTGCTGTAGTAGTAATATTTGTGGCTCTATAGTCATCTAAAACGTGAACTCCGTGAACTGCAGGCTGGGGGTGTCATTCTCCTCTAATCCATCGGCCTTTTTTCGGGGCTAGCGAGAGAGGGGGAGGGAGTTGAGGGACGTTTGTGTAACTATAGTCTTATTTACTCTAACTTGGCCCAGATTTTCGTCCTTTTGCAGTTAGTCGTAGAGAAAGACATTGCTACGGCTCTACGTCCATTCCATAACACTTCTTTGTGACTAGCATCGTATTCTAGTGTTGACTTATGGTTACAGCTCAGCATTCAGGATGGGGAGATGACAAATTTAGGCCAAGTTAAAATGAAAGTGGTATAGAAAGAGGTGTGGCTGCGTTGTATCAGTGCCACCAAGTGAAGGCGCCCCTCTCCGTCACCAAGAAAAAAATAAAACATTCTCTCTCTCTCTCTCTCTCTCTCTCTCTCTCTCTACCTCTCCAACCTCGGCTTCGCTTGAGACGGAAATGTACAGAGTTAGTGTGTAATGGCGTTTTTATGGTGGATGTGTGGCCTTAGGGGGGATATTGAAACTACTGTCGCTCTGTTTTCACTTGACGGAACTGGATCACTACTACAACTTCTATACCAAGTCGTGGGTGTGTGAAATTTTATGAGCCAACGTTGGGGTGAATCTCCTTGGTTATTAGTCAAAACAGTCCTTCAGTCTTAGCCATCAACTCAGCAGAAAAGGGGAATTAGGATTTGTCTACAGATTACCCTAAACGCACTATAGATGAAATATTAAGTAAATCCTAATAAATCCCTTTGACGAATTGGGATTTAAAATTGCGATATTAAAATTAGAGGCTCAGGACTAAGAGAGAGAGAGAGAGAGAGAGAGAGAGAGAGAGCGGGTGGGAAAAGTGAGAAAGTGAGCTGGTTTACGCCACGTGTTTGGAGCAGCAATAAACATTCTCTCTCTCTCTCTCTCTCTCTCCACATTTGTCTCTTTCCCTCTCTTTCTCCCTTCCTTCACCACATTTTCTTTCCTCCGTCCCTCCGCTCCTCTCTTTCCTCCTTCGTTTCCTCCCTCCTCTGCTTCCTTCGTTTCCTCCCTCCTCCACTCTCTATTCATAAGCTCCCCCGTCTCTCTCTCTCTCTCTCTCTCTCTCTCTCCAGCCGTACATAATGGGATGATCACTATGTGTACTTACATGCATCGTTGCACACACACACACACACACACACACACACACACACACACACACACACACACACACACACACACACACACACACACACACACACACACACACACACACACACACACACACACACACACACACACACACACACACACACACACACACACACATATGATCACAGTGTTTTTGTATACAGCGATGCACAGTGTCACGCGCACATACATACATACACATGCATATAGCTACACGCTTACACAGAGAGGCAATTATACACACATAAAAATGACTGAAAGGGCTCTAAACTGGAACACACACACACACACACACACACACACACACACACACACACACACACACACACACACACACACACTTGGATCTGAAGGGCCACAAATTAAAGCACTGAACACCGCAATTGTGTGTAATAAAAGACCACTTCCTTATGGTTACTAGCAAGCTGTAATCACACACACACACACACACACACACACACACACACAAACACACACACACACACACACACATAAACTACTAGCAATTAAGGTTATACACGTGCCACCTCCTCTCTCTCTCTCTCTCTCTCTCTCTCTCTATTTATATATCTATCTATCAGTCATCAAAACAGAATCGATGCTTAGAAATAATTTACATGTTTTGCTGCTTCCTCTCTCTCTCTCTCTCTCTCTCTCATCAAAACGCATACTTAGTGCTTAGTTCCATTTTTTTTTTTTTTCTTATACAAGGAAGAAGGAACCCAAGGCCAGCAGACCGTCAATACACACAATAGCTATCGGCGCAATAATATTCTTTTAATTAATTTCAATTTACTAAGCTTCTTAACTGTTTAGTGTGGTGCTGGAAAGAGGGTTGCCTTCACGTGGTGGCACTGACATGAAAGGGAGGTGGAGCTGCCCGGTTATACAAACGTCGACTATACTACTACTACTACTCTTACAACTACAACTACTACTTCTTCTGCTACTACTACTACTACTACTACTACTACTATTCCTACTTCTACTACTACTACTACTACAAACAAGACCACTACCACCACCAGCACTACTACTACTACTACTATCGCAATAATAATAATAATAATAATAATAATAATGATAATAATAATAATAATAATAATAACAATAATAATGATAATAAACCATAAAAAATGAGCCACAGGAGGGAAGTAGGAAGGGAGTTAAAGAAGGCCATATCGAACACCTTCAAGATCCTAAACTCTCTCTCAAGATTATCACCTGAAGATGGAGAAAATAAAGTACTCGGGGTGAAAGGGTTAATGGGGGAGTGTTCACGTGAATATTTACAAACAAGCGAGTGAATGTAAATATAAACAAATATTACGTGTTAAGAAGGTGGTAAGTATTTCCTGGTTTGATAAATTCACTGCCTGCATCGCTAAATTTATATTATTTCTCGCAGCCAATACAGTGATGTTAGTAGGATCAGTCTCACGCACGCACGCACGCACACACACACACACACACACACACACACACACACACACACACACACACACATTTCTATACCAACAAATCCACTTTCACACACATTACCAGCACTTGTGATAATCTCTCTCTCTCTCTCTCTCTCTCTCACACACAAACACACACACACACACACACACACACACACACACACACACACACACAAACACACACACTGCTCACATCCCATATCTCTTACCAACACCTCTCTACCAACACTCCACCCCTCACACTCACCACACAATACCAAAACATCTCTGTACCAACACTACCAACACCCTCCCACACACCCACACACCCTGCCCCACACACCCACACACCCTACCAACACCCTCCTCCACACACTCACACACCCTACCAACACCCCCACACCCTACCAATACCCCCACACATCCACACACACCCTACCAACACCCTCCCACACACCCACACACCCTACCAACACCTCTCCGCCAACCCCCATCAAGACTTGTGCTCATACAAACAACGAGGGAGTGACTCATTAGGCAAACAAGTGTCGTAACATCGGCATCCAGGCGACTGAGGCAAGGAGCAGGGCAATTAACCTAACTTGTGGGCATCCTTACACACACACACACACACACACACACACACACACACACACACACACACACACACACACACACACACACACACACACACACACACACCTGGCTTAACAGAGGTAGGTGTGAGAGAAGAGAGAGAGAGACGAGGGGAAGAGATATGGGTTGCATCTTACTTTCCTTCGTTTCTTTTGCTCCGCTTACTCTCTCTCTCTCTCTCTCTCTCTCCTCTCTCTCTCTCCTCTCTCTCTCTCTCTCTCTCTCTCTCTCTCTCTCTCTCTCTCTCTCTCTCTCTCTCTCAGCCTCCCAGCATCATCACAATTAATAGACATCTTCGACACCAAATGGACACTTGTGAATTTTGGACTACAAGATGGTAAAATTATCAACACTAATAATTTCCTTAGTATCGGGAAAAATCACGTTTAAAGTTGATAAAATCAGCGTGAAAATAGCACTGAAAAAATTATAAATCCTATGAACACTGTTATGCCTCAAGTTAGCCGTAAAGAAGGATAATAAAATGTCATTTTTCGAACAGAATTTAAAGATGGGCGGTGGAATGGCGGGGGGCAGGGGGACATGGAGGCGATTTGTTTGTGGCCACCCCTTACCGGATTAGGGCGTCTTGCAATAGATAGAGATAGTCTTCGATATTGTACTTGCCATTTTTACGGCTAAGACGATGCATAAAGTTTGAATGTTTCTGATATTATTTCAAAGGTATTTTCATGCGATATTTTTTCAGGTTTATATCCTAATCGTGATAATTCTTCGCGATTTAACACTATCGATATTTCCAACTTCCTTGTGGCTCCGATTTTTGCAAGTGGCCAAATATCGACATGACAAGAGCAAAAGTTAACCTGTATTGGCACTCCTTCCGGTATTCAAACTGATCACTTCCGGTATTCAAACTGATCACTTCCGGTATTCAAACTGATCACTTCCGGTATTCAAACTGATCACTTCCGGTATTCAAACTGATCACTTCTGGTATTCAAACTGATCACTTCCGATATTCAAACTGGTCACTTCCGGTATTCAAACTGATCACTTCCGGTATTCAAAATGGTCACTTTCGGTATTCAAACTGGTCAATTCCGGGGCCTGTATTCTCGTCGGATAAGGAGGCTCCCTGGCACCTCTTCCTTAACGATTTATTCTTGGATATGGCTGGTTAATATCCTGTTGTGCGTTACTGATGCAGAGTATGGCGATATTAGATGGATTTATGTAACACACGGGAGGACAGTACGGTGTAATAACCAAAATAAATCGCTTAAGAATTGGTGTTAGGGAGCTTCCTTACGCCAGAAAAAAACTGCTGAGAGTGTTAATAACGCCTTCTTGAACCATCTCACTGTCGGTTAAGGACGCTCCCTAACACCTTTTCCTGAGTGATTTATTTTGCTTATTACACCTTATTGTCCTCTTCTGTGTTCATACATCCTTCCAGCATCGTATCATACTCTGAATAAATAGCATGCAATGGAATACTAACCAGACATACCTAATAATAAATCGCTAAGGAAGAGGTGCAAAGGAACTGAGAGTAATTCATAGAAGCTCAAGATAACACGGTGCTTCAATCTCTTCTATACTCCTTTTACTCTAACTTGGCCAAAAATTCTCACCCACCCTTCCTGATTGCTGAGCTGCGAGAATAGGGTAACACTTGAATATGATGCTAGTCACGAAGAAGCGCTATGGGAAGGATGTAGAGCCGTAGCACTTTCCCTGCCACTGAACTACGTGACTCTGGGTACAAAGGGACGAAAATCTGGGCCAAGTTAAGGTGAAAGGGCTATAGTCACGAAGAAGTGCCACGATGGGAGGTAAAATGGTAGCACTAGCGTTCTTGGTACTTAGCTACAAGACATGAAATTTAAGAAAGGGGGGGGAGGGCGAAATCTGGGCCAAGTTAAGGTGAAAGAAGTATAGTCAGCAGCCTCTAACTCTCCGAAATTTGACCTCCCTCTCCCCCCCCTCCCCCTGGATCGAACCCCCCCTCCCTACGGATCGAACCCCTACCCCTCTCTGCCTCTAAAGGTATTAAAAGTTTCCCCACTGCCTCGTCTCCCTTCACACCCCATTCCTACCAATTTCCTTCAGTAATTCATCACTCTTTCAAAGTTAGCCCTGAAGTTAGTACCCCGTTTTTTATCTATCTACTAATCCATCTATCTATCTATCTTTATTTTCTCTCTTTCTTTCTTACTCCTCATTACATTACCATCCTTCACACCGATTTCAAAATTTTTTTCAATAATTCATCAACCTTTCAAGGTTACCCCTGAAGTCAATACCACGTTTTCTTTCCTTCTTTCAATCTTTATTTTTTTATATATATAAATTTTTTTAGGACATTCTACTCGTAAAGCTAAAAAAAAAGATGGCATTTATTTATTTATTTATTTACTTTTACTTAATTTTCCGCTCTCAGTGTCATATTTGGCGTAGCAATTATTTCGTTCTCGTTCAGTCCCTCTGATTTGGAACGGATTTTCGTCCTTTTTCAGCTGATTTCGTACGGGTTAGTGGTACAAGATCGCTATGCTATGGCTCTACACCCTCTCCACAAGCACTTCTTCGTGACTGGCATCATAGTGTTATTCTAGTGTTTACAAGTCAGCATTCATGACGGAAAGATGTTAATTTTTGGCTAAGTTAGAATAAAAAGGGTATAGCGATACGGAGTTGTTAAGAAGCACACACACACACACACACACACACACACACACACACACACACACAGTTCATGTCCACATCAATACCGGCACATACACACATTCATGTACACATACACTGAAAGGCATACATAGCAGACTGTATCTTCACACACACACACACACACACACACACACACACACACACACACACACACACACACACACACACACACACACACACACACACACACACACACACACACACACACACTCACACACACACACACACACACACACACACACACACACATGCATAAAGATGAGCGTCGATAGGGCCCCATGAACGTTAATGTGAACCTTTGGAAAACGCACATGTACGTAAATGAAATATCAGATACAAGCCATTTTTACCATTCCTCTCTCTCTCTCTCTCTCTCTCTCTCTCTCTCTCTCTCACACACACACACACACACACACAACACACACACACACACACACACACACACACACACACACACATCCCACCCACTCTTATATCTCTCTGCTTCCTAATCTACCTATCTCTCTCCTTACCTACCTACCTCTTTTCCTACCTGCCTACTTCCTCTCCCATATATCCCTCTCCCTACCTACCTACCCATTTTCTACCTACCAGCACCTATCTACTTACCAACCTCCCTTCCTACTTCCCTAACACTAATGAATACGCTGTAGAGGTAAGTAGTTCTTCTTTGGACTCTACCTACCTACCTACCAACCTACCTACCTACCCACCTACATACATACATACATCTCTCTACCTTTCTGTCTACCTATTTTCTATCTATATCTTGCATACCTACCTTCCTACCTACCTACTGACATACCTACCTACCTAACTACCTACCTGTATTCCTGCCTACCTTCCTGCCCACCAATAACACACTCGACCTGCCTCGCCTGCCTATCTCCATCTGCCTCGCCACGCCCCGGTGAGGCAGGGGGTTAGGCAGAAACAGGGGGTGGAAGTGTGCGTGATGAGATCGATACGACATCACCACATCATCTCTCTCTCTTGGGGTAGGCAGGGGGGGTGAGGCAGGAGGGTGAGGCAGGAGGGTGAGGCAGGAGGGTAAGGCAGGAGGGTGAGCAGGGGGTTAGGCAGGAGGGTGACAGGAAGGGCAAGGCAGGAGGGTAAGCAGAGGGTTAGGCAGGAGAGTAAGCTGGGGGGTGAGGCAGGAGGGTGAGCAAGGGCAAAGGCAGAAGGGTGAGGCAGGAAGGTAAGCACTGGGTGAGACAGGAGGGTAAGGCAGGAGGGTGAGGGAGGAGGGTGAGTAGGGGGTTAGGCAGGAGGGTGACAGGAAGGGTGAGGCAGTGGGGTAAGGCAGATGAAGGGAGAGATATACTGGAGTGAGGCAGTAAGGGTGAAGCACTGGGGTGAGGCAGAGAAAGGTGAGGCACAGGCAGATGAGGCAGAGAGAGAGGTGAGCCAGAGGAATGCAAGGCAGAAAAAGGTGAGGCAGAGAAGGGTGAGGCAGAGGAAGATAAGGCAGAGAAAGGTGAATCAGAGAGAGATGAGGCAGAGAAGGTGAGGCAGAGGCAGGTGAAGCAGAGAGAGAGGTGAGGCAGAGGAAGGTAAGGCAGAGGAAGGTGAGGCAGAGACAGGTGATACAGGGCGGCAGACAAGGGGTGGCATAGACAGGGTAGGGGGGAAGGGTGAGGCAGAGGGGGGGGAAGGGGGCAGACAGGAGTGAGAGAGGGGTGAGGGAGGAGAATAACGAAGGGAAGAGAGAGAGAGAGAGAGAGAGAGAGAGAGAGAGAGAGAGAGAGAGAGAAGGGGGGGAGCAGCCTCATACATCACAATACTCGAACATCACACCACACTTCACCACACCTCACCACACTTGCACATGAGACAGGTAGTATATGACGTGCCAGGTGACAGGGGGGGGAACACACCAAGTCGCTCCAATTACAAAGCTGACGAGAGAGAGAGAGAGAGAGAGAGAGAGAGAGAGAGAGAGAGAGAGAGAGAGAGAGAGAGAGAGAGAGAGAGCA
>NC_137022.1:24018131-24050631 GCF_032717465.1 Coenobita brevimanus | reverse complement strand
ACACGAGGCAAACACAACGGGAACTGCCACAACAAACAAACACTGGCCTAGGTAAACAGGAAGGACAAACACAGAAAGAATGGATGAGGAAGCCAGCGTTGTTTGCTTATTAATCATCATCATCATCGTCATCATCATCATCATCATCATACTCATACTGATCATTGCCGTCATCATTACCACCACCACCACCACCACCATCATCATCATCATACTCTTCATACTAACGCAAATCATTATTGTCACCATCACCACCACCACCATCTCCATCATTTTATCACCACCACCATCATCATCATCATCATCATCATCATCATCATCAAGGTGGTGGTCAAGTGGATGGAAAACTGGTCTGCTGTTCAAAAGGTCGCGCGTTCGATCTCTCTCTCTCTCTCTCTCACTCTCTCTCTCTCTCTCTCACACACACACACACACACACACACACACACACACACACACACACACACACACATCCAAACAGCCTTCTTCTTGCCTTGGTAATCAGATAAACATTTTCCCCAATCAGTGTGATGCAGTGTAAACATCCCTAAATATCCCTCTCATCATTTTAACATTTTTTTTAACAATGACCCTGCCTTCCTCAACGTTCAGGAAGCTTTCTTACACATTCCTCTTCACTCAACATTATATAAACATTCTTAATTCAGCCGTATATAAACATGGTAACATTTCCACCTGTTACTCTGTATTACATAAACATTCAACATTCACACAGCGCTTCACTATACGTCTTCTCACCTACCATGATATAAACATTCCCTTTTCACTCAAAATATATAAACATTCAAACATTCCCTCCTCTGACTAAACATTATATAAACATTCATTCGCTCTCCATTCAGCAATATATATTCCTTAAAACATTTTCCAATATATATTCCTTAAAACATTTTCCATCAACATCTTAACATTGCATAAACATTCTATCATTGATTAGTTTTATGTAATCATTTTTCTTGCATTTAACACTATATAATATAAACATTTCACTGACATTCAACATTATATAAACATTCCTTTAATATATTACGAACTTTCCTTAAAATGACATGTAAACATTCCTACATGAACTCTCCTCAACCTTGCATAAACATTCTTCAACATTTCCCCGTCAACAAAACATTATAAAACTCACAACCATTCATCCCCATCACCGTATAAACATTCGTAAACATTCCATCAACATTCTATAAACATTCCTTCACTTTTCCTTAATATGGTGTACAATTTAACTTAGAAACATTCAGTAATACATAAACATTCCTCATCCTCACTTCTCACTCAGTAAACATCAACATAATTATAGAAACATTGCTCAGCTTTTCATCAACATTATAAACTCAGTACTATATAAACATTCCTCGTCCTTGAAGTAACATTTATTTTCCTCTGTGTTTACTCAAGAAAGAGACATGATATACTAAACATTACATAAATATTCGTCAATATATAAACATTCAATATTCAACATTCCTCACCC
Source organism: Coenobita brevimanus (assembly GCF_032717465.1). Classification (NCBI taxonomy): domain Eukaryota; kingdom Metazoa; phylum Arthropoda; class Malacostraca; order Decapoda; family Coenobitidae; genus Coenobita; species Coenobita brevimanus. Next base: position 24,049,130 of record NC_137022.1, on the reverse strand, counting down.
TCCGTACTCACTCAAGAAACATGTATTCCCAGCAACATTAACTCAGCATTCAATAAACATCCCTCACTATCGTATAAACATTCAACATTCCTCATCCTCCGTAGTCAAGAACCATGTGATCCCCTCAACATTAACAATACATTCCTCAACATCATACTCGTATAAACATTCAACATTCAACATTCCTCATCGTCCGTGCTCACTCAAGAACCATGTGATCCCTGAACATTAAACCTCCCTCAATATCATATAAACATTCAACATCCTTCGTACTCACTCAAGGAACATGTAGACTCCAGTGGGCTCCAGTGCACGGCTGATTCCCTTCCAGCTCTTGACCATGTTGAACTTCTGCTTGGCCGAGAGGGGAATACGTGGGTCCAGGGGCGGCGGGGGAGGCGGGTCAGTCAGGTCCTTCTCCTTGGACGCCTGTTCCCTCGACGCCAGAGCCCGCGACAGCTTGCACCCCATGTCGTCTGCGTCGTCGTCCCTTTCGTCGCTTGATCATGAGCTTTCTCCCTTTCTCTAACCCCTATGGAGCATTCTGATTACTCAACCCCCTTTCTGGCATAGTCCCCCCCACCCCTCACCCACTAGCGCGCGTCCCGTTTTCTTCCACCGCTTTCGATTTTCTTTTTTTCTGATCGTTAGTGTTACCTTATTCACTTTCGGCAAGAACACCACAAACCAACACGAGTTTCAATTAGTTTTGGCGGAGTCCAGGTGTGCCAACTAATTAGCACAGCACGCACAGGTGTATCTGAGAGGTCGACAAGAGAGAGAAAGTTGAGAGAGGGAAAGTGAGAGGGAGAGAGAGCGGGTACCTCAGGTGAGAGAGTGAGAGAGGCGGTGAGAGCGAGTGTGACGTTGGATCCAGCGGGCACGGGGGACTGAGGTAAACTGGAGGTTAGTTTGGTGGCGGAGCTGGCAGGGGTTTCTCTTCCATGCGCTCTCACTCCTCATTTTTCCCCCCTACTCACTCCCCATCCCTCCCCAACCCTCTCCACAGCCCCTCTCTTCAAATCCCCCATTAAAACTATTTCTAATTCGCTCAAAAAGTGGGTAAAAAGTAGAGAAAATGGTAAAGAGAGTGGGAGGGAGAGAGAAAGGTCAGGTATTCGACGGAGCTGGAATATCGATTTTCAAGATGGTGAATGGAGAGGCCTGTGTTTGCACCCGGTGTGTGTGTGTGTGTGTGTGTGTGTGTGTGTGTGTGTGTGTGTGTGTGTGTGTGTGTGTGTGTGTGTGTGACCTATACGCCAGACCAAACCTGCGAATTCTCAAACCGTACACAGGACCCAAATAATCCCCTTCCCCTCTCTTCCTAAAATATTACAGGTACAGTGAGTGACCTGTCGAATATTTTTGAAACTCTTACATAATATTCTGGAAAATTTGTGGAGTTCCAAAGGTCGCATCACTGGGCTTCGAAAATTATTGTTCACCTTCTCCTTGTTTATCGTTCATGTGTATCGCTATTTATGTCCGCAACTAGGCATATACGTGGCTGTTCTTAGCTTTGTCCAAGGAGCGATTTAACTTAGGTTCATTTTGTATACGGGGCTTGGATAATACCACTTCCTTTTAAGATTTTGGGTAATATCAGAATCTCATCGTGTCCTGGAATATTACCGGTATACGAATCTGGCTAGCATATATCACTTCCTTGATTTTACTGATGCCAAAGGAAGGGATCGAACCCGGGATGCCTTATGTATGTGCCTGGGTAATACTCCATCCCTCCTAGTCACCCCAGGAAGTATTCTCGCCCACATCCTCCTCGGGAAATATCAAAACTCTTCCCCTCCCTACCCAAAACATATATATTTGTACAGGATTGAATCTAAGCCACAGAAAGGGAGGCTGAAGGTGGTCTCTCTTGTTTACGTGGCTCTGATATTATTCCCACCCTTTCCTCCAACACCACCATTTAATATCCTCTTCCCATCTCTCTCTCGAATATTACCTCTCTCTCTCTCTCTCTCTCTCTCTCTCTCTCTGGCCAAAACATATATATTTGCACTTGGATTTAATTAATGGATCAAATTTGGGATCTCGATTGTATGAGGGTTTGGGTAATATTCCTTTTCCTTCCGGCTAATATTCCCTTCTTATCCTGTCCTTGAGTATTAAATCTCTCCCTAATCAATCCTTCTTTTTCTTTGCCTTCGTCTTCTTCCTCTTCGTCTACCTCTTCTTCGTGTTCGTCTTCCTCTTCTTCTTCGTGTTCGTCTTCCTCTTCGTCTTCCTCTTCTTCTTCGTGTTCGTCTTCCTCTTCGTCTTCCTCTTCTTCTTCGTGTTCGTCTTCCTCTTCGTCTTCCTCTTCTTCTTCGTGTTCGTCTTCCTCTTCGTCTTCCTCTTCTTCTTCGTCTTCGTCTTCCTCCTCCTCCTCCTTCTCCTCCTCCTTCTTCTTTTATGCCACAGAGGAAAATCAAGCCTGGAATCACTTACATATACAGGGTCTGGGTAATTCTCTTTCCCTACACATAATATCGCCTTCCAATCCTTTCCTGGAATATTACACCTTCCTCTCGAGTATTAATGAAGCCTCAGGAATGAATAAAACTGGGGATTCCTTCTTAATACTCTTTGGTTCGCTATCTCGTCAGGTAAGGAAGCTCCCTAACACCTCTTTCTTAGCGATTTATTTCTCGATATGGGTGGTTAGTATCCTTTTGTACGCTGTTCATACAGAGTAAGGTGATATTGAAAGGATTTATGGAGCGCAGAAGAGGAGAGTATGGTGTAATAAACAAAATAACCCACATAGGAAAAGGTGTTACGGAGAAATAAATGATTATACTATAGCTTTTTCACCTTAACTTGGCCCAAATATCCCTCTTTTGCAGCTTATATGACGTGGCTTAGTAGCAGAAAAGACAATGCTACGAATTCACACAACACTTCTTCGTGACTAATATCATTCTAGCGTTAATCCATTCCTACAACTCAGCATTCGGAGAGATGGCAAATTTAGGCCAAGTTAGAGTGAAAAGAGCATAGGCTGGCTTGGCCAAAATTGAAATCCTTTTTTATATGGGTTACACGTAATATTTTCTCCCATATAAAATTGAATTCCAGTTTTATGATGGAATATTACACCTTCTTCCTTAGTAAAAAATAAATAAATAAATAAATAAAATAGATATGTGACTTGGTATTTATCTGTTCCATAGGGAGGGGATTGGAATACTGATTTCATGTATAATATTTCTTCTTTATAATATCGAATTCCCATACCTTGCTGGAATATTACATCTCTCTCTCTCTCTCTCTCTCTCTCTCTCTCTCTCTCTTTCTTTCTCTCTCTCTCTCTCTCTAGTCAAACGAGGAGTACTGGGTAGATTTTTTTCTTGCCTCACGAGGGGAAGAAATGATATCTGCTAAATATTAAGTCTACGAGTATTACTCCTCTCCTCCCTCCTGCTCCCTGGAATATTACTGAATCCCCCTCTCCCTGGAATATTACCCCCTTCCTCCCCCTCCCTGGAATATTACCCCCCTCCCCCTCCCTGGAATATTACCCCCTCCCTCCCTACCCCTCCCCAGAATATTACCCCCTCCCTCCCTACCCCTCCCTTGAATATTATCCTCTCTCCCTCCCCCTCCCTTGAATATTACCTCCCCCCTCTCTTCCCCTCCCTTGAATATTACCCCCTCCCTTTAATATTACCTCTCCTCTCCCTTCCTAGAATATCCTCCTGAGTATGAATGTCCGCCCACCCACCGCCACCCAGACGCTGCTGTTTACAATTTAGTCCACATTTTGGCCTTGTTTACAGTCGACTCTACTCTTGCTCATCCTGTTTACTCTCTCTCTCTCTCTCCCTCTCTGATATTGTTTGCACCGTCACCTTGGCCCATACTCTCGTTCGGTAAAGGTAACTCCCTAACACCTTTTCTTAAGCGATTTATTATGCTTATGACATCTTACTCTCCTATTCTTTGATATACATAAATCCTTCAAATATCACCAAGCTTTTTTTTTTTTTTTTTTTTTTTTTTTTTTTATGCGAGGAAGAAGGAACCAAAGGCCATGAGCCCGCAGTAACAGTTCCCTCCAAGAGAAAAACAAAATACAATAGAGAGCCAAATTCAAGATCCGATCATTTTGAGATGCCTGGACACACTACGTTTGAAAGACTGGAGATCATAGGCAGGAGGAAATACAGACAGAGGGAGACAGTTCCAGAGCTGACCTGTTGCATAAATGAAAGACTGGGAGTAACGGTTAACTCTTGCATTAGAGAGTTGGACAGAAAAGGGATGAGAGTTTGCTGCCAGACGGGTGCTACGCGCCCGTCGTAGAGGTGGAGGAATGCAAGCAGACAGTTCAGAGGAGCAGTGACCATTAAAGTAGCGATAGAAAAGAGATAAAGATGCAACAGTGCGGCGAAGAGACAGAGGTTGAAGGGAGTCAGTAAGAGGAGGAGAGTTAATGAGACGAAAAGCCTTTGACTCCACCCTATTGAGAAGAGCTGTATGTGGGGAGCCTCCCCACACATGAGAGTTGTACTCCACACAGGGGCGGATAAAACCTCTGTATAGAGTCAACAATTGTGCAGGGGTAAAGAAAGAGCGGAGTCGGCTTAGCACACCCAATCTCTTGGAAGCAGATTTTACAAGAGATGTAATATGATCTTTCCAAGATAAGTCCCGAGTAAATGAAACCCCAAGCATGTTCAAGGATGATGCAGGATTAATCTGAATATTATTAAACATTAGTGGGTATACCTGTGGAAGATTTTGTCGGGTTGATAGGTGTAAGAACTGAGTCTTAGATGCATTAAAGACAACCATATTATTTTTACCCCAGTCAGAGATATGAGCCAAGTCAGACATTAGGTGTGCCATAGCCTCATCCCTTGTTTCTTGAAGTAACTGTTGAGATGGGCGTTGCGGGAACCGAATGGAAAGATGAAGGGTGGAGTCATCAGCGTATGAGTGGATAGGGTTAGATGTACAGCTTAGAAGATCATTGATGAATAAAAGGAAGAGAGTTGGTGATAGGACAGAGCCCTGAGGAACACCACTGTTGATAGATCTAGGAGAAGAACGATGGCCGTCTACGACAGCGGCTATAGAACGACCAGAAAGGAAGCTAAAGATGAAGGCACAGATAGAAGGATAGAAACCGTAGGAGGGCAGTTTGGAAATTAAAGATTTATGCCAGACTCGATCGAAAGCCTTTGAGATGTCAAGTGCAATGGCAAAGCTTTCGCCAAAGTCCCGAAAGGAGGATGACCAGGAGTCTGAAAGGTAGGTGAGAAGATCGCCAGTGGAGCGTCCCTGACGGAACCCATACTGACGATCGGAAAGAAGGTTGTGATAGGAAAGATGCCTTAAAATTTTTTTATTAAGAATTGACTCGAAAACTTTTGAAATACTGGACGTTAAAGCAATTGGACGATAGTTGGAAGGTTGGGAGTGGTCACCCTTCTTTGGGACTGGCTGAATGAGAGCAAACTTCCAGCAAGAAGGAAAGGTACAAGTTGACAGACAAAGGCGAAATAGTTTGCCTAGGCAGGGTGTAAGCACAGAAGCACAGTTTTTGAGAACAACAGGAGGGACTCCATCAGGCCCATATGCCTTGTTAGTACTGAGGCCAGTAATGGCAGAAAATACATCAACTGAAGAAATTTTAATGTCAGCCATGAGGAAGTCAGAGGGGGGAAGTGATGGAGGAACAGCACCGGAATCGTCTAAGGTGGAATTGGAGGAGAAAGTCTGTGCGAAGAGATCTGCTTTATCAGTAGAAGAAATAGCTACATAACCATCAGAGTAGAAAAGAGGAGGGAAGGATGATGAGGTAAAGTTGTTAGAAAGATTTTTGGCAAGGTGCCAGAAGGAGCGAGAAGAATTCGAGTTGGAGAGTTGAGAGCATTTAGTATGGATGAAATTATTTTTAGTAGAGCGAAGAACAGACTTAGCACGATTCCGGGCAGAAACGTAAAGCTACCCATAAATAACGTATAAAAGGATATTAACCAGCCATATCCAAAAATAAATCGCTAAGGAAGAGGTGTTAGGGAGCCTCCTTATGAGAAACCGGACCCTTGTTTATTACAGACGCCATCTTTGTTTACCTTGCTTACAATTTCAGGCGACTTTCGATTTCAGTCATTATTATTATTATTATTATTATTTTTATTATTATTATTATTTTACGAGTTCAAATGGCATTCTCACTCATCTTGTTTACAGTTTCGATGGCCATTTACGTCCGATCTAATCTCTTGTTTACAATTTCGAAGCCCACGTTTTCTTTTGTTTACACTTGGGGACGAAGAGAAGGGGTAACTTTATCAATATTAACCTATTCAGTGTTAAGGACTCTCCCCAAACTTATATAACATCTTGAGAGAGAGAGAGAGAGAGAGAGAGAGAGAGAGAGAGAGAGAGAGAGAGAGAGAGAGAATTATGTGGTGTTTTTTCCTTCCCTCATATTCCTTACCTGCTTGGTTGATCAACACGTACCAACCAGCTAAGAAAACACACACACACACACACACACACACACACACACACACACACACACACACACACACACACACACACCTGTTTGCCGTGGTGGAGGTGTTTTCTCGCTAATGTGAGAGGTAAACAAACCATCCATCTTCCTTCCTGTATGTGAATGATGCCTACACAGGGGCTTAATTTGGTGTGTGTGTGTGTGTGTGTGTGTGTGTGTGTGTTTAGTGGTGTACACGTGAGCTTGGGTGACTATGTATACGTGTCTTGCTGGTATGTATGTAGTATTAGTATTGTATTTCTGATTCTGCTCTCTCTCTCTCTCACACACACACACACACACACACACACACACACACACACACACACACACACACACACACACCTAACCCTCTCTCTCTCCCAAACACTAAACACTCAACCCAACCTCCACCAGCCCTGCTCACACACTCCCCACCCAAACATATACTCCGTTCATTTTAACTGGGCCCAGATTTTCGTCCTTTTGCAGCTGAGTGGCAGAATAAGACAATACTACGACTCTACATCCATCCAGAGCACTTCTTCGTGACTAGCATAGTATTATAGTGTTACTGCTACACATCAAAATTCCAGGTAGGGGATAGGGCCATTTTTTTTTTTTATGCCTAGTTAGAGAGAGAGAGAGAGAGAGAGAGAGAGAGACGCTCCGATAAAAAGCTAACCTGCCAATATAAATTTTCTCCAGTTTTCTCCCTCTCTCTCTCCCTCTCTCCCTCTCTCTCTCTCTCTCTTTTCCTTGCCCCCACCTCTGTCTCTGTCTCTATTCTCTTTACTACAAGTCCATCTTCATTTTTCTCTCTCTTTCTGTGTCTCCTTTTTTCTTATTGTCCTTTCCCTACTTATCTTTCCTTCCTCACCTCTCTCTCTCTCTCTCTCTCTCTCTCTCTCTCTCTCTCTCACACACACACACTAAACCACCCCTTGTGCCACTCACCCCATACATGCACTGCTACCCACACACACGCACACCGAGTTATACACACGCCAAGCACATACATACATACATACATACGTGTACACCCCATTCACATACTACCCATTCATACAGGCACCTCTCTCTCTCTCTCTCTCTCTCTCTCTCACGATAAGGATGTCCTATTACTTCCCTACGAGTGTCAGGGGAGGGTAAGGGGGGAGGGGGGAGTTGGCGAGGGGAGGGGAGGGGTAAGGGGTGATATGGGACCCCTGGGACCCCCCTTAACCCCCCCTTAGCTGATGAAGGTGACGGGTAAGGGAGGGAAAGAAAGAGAGGCAAGGGGGAGAGGGAGGAAGAAAGGAGGAGGGATGAGAGGGAAGGAGGAGAGAGGAGGAAGAAAGGAGGAGGGATGAGAGGGGAAGGGAGAGAGGAGGAAGAAAGGAGGAGGGATTAGAGGGGAAGCGAGAGAGGAGGAAGAAAGGAGGAGGGATGAGAAGGAAGGAGGAGAGAGGGGGAAGAAGGGAGGAGGAACGAGAGGGGAAGGGAGAGGAAGGAAGAAGAAGGGAGGAGGAGGGAAGGGAGGGGAGAAGGGTACAGCGACAGGGGAGGGGGAGGGGGAAGGGGGAAGGCGAGGGGAAGGAATGAAAGTACACAGATACAAAGGAAGAAAATAAAGGCAACAGCGAGATATCTACTGGTCTTTTCGATGTGACAGTGACAAGGATAGACACTCAAGAAGGCAGAAAGGGAAGGAGGAGTTGAAGAGGGAGGGGGAGGAGCGAAGGGAAGGGGGTAGAAAAGGGGTGAGGGGGAAGATGGATGATGGGGGTGGGAAGGGGCAAAGATTGTAGACTCTCGAAAAAGCATGAAACTCTACGGAAATGCCCCGCCGCCTCATCCACGAGCGCGTATTGTAATACTAATGCGAAAAATTATCAGAGTCCAAAACACTCCTTCAGAATATATCAACTGACATGAAACTGAAACTGGCTCATCTGGGACCCAATTCCAACCATCCTGCCAAGTTTCATCAAAATCCCTTCTCAAGTTTTGGCTCCACCACACACACACACACACACACACACAAACACACACACACACACACACACATACACACACACACACACACACACACACACACACACACACACACACTTTTACGATACAACAACCCCTTTACGATACTTTGGGCAGCCCTAATAGCTTCACACACTTAAGGACACCAGGGTTCGGATGTGGGGTTCAGTTGGGTTCAGTTGGGTTCGATGCAGGTTTACTTGGGTTCGATGCAGGTTCACTTGGGTTCAATCTGGGGTTCACTTGGGTTCAATCTGAGGTTCAGTTGGGTTGGATCTGGGGTTCAGTTGGGTTGGATCTGGGGTTCACTTGGGTTCAGTCTGGGGTTCAATTGGGTTCGATCTGGGGTTCACTTGGGTTCAATCTGAGGTTCACTTAGGTTCGATCTGGGGTTCACTTGGGTTGGATCTGGGGTTCACTTGGGTTCAGTCTGAGGTTCACTTGGGTTCAGTCTGGGGTTCAATTGGGTTCGATCTGGGGTTCATTTGAGTTCGATCTGGGGTTCACTTGGGTTGGATCTGGGGTTCACTTGGGTTCAGTCTGGGGTTCACTTGGGTTTAATCTGGGGTTCAAGTCGGGGGTTCACAGCATCTTGCTCATTTGACTCCTTAGCTCCGATCACGTGCTACTTATTCTTACCAGACGATTCTTCTCAGCTTACGATAGATTTTTTACGACAAATATTTTACGATAGATTTTTACGATAAATTTTTACGATAGATTTTTACGATAGATTTTTATGATAGATTTTTTACGATAGATTTTTTGATAGACTTTTACGATAGATTTTTACGATAGATTTTTGCGACAGATTTTTACGGTAGCTTTTTACGATAATTTTTTACGATAGATTTTTGATACATTTTTACGATAGATTTTTTACGATAGATTTTTACGATAGACTTTTACGACAGATTTTTACAATAGATTTTACGATAATTTTTACGATAGATTTTTCGGACCGGGGGGAGGGGGGGGAGTAGATATAGGGTGGTATTATCGTGTGGTTAGGAAGCTTACTAACACCTTTTCCTTACCGATTTATTTTTGCTTCTGCTCCGTTACTCTATTATTTTGTGTTATTCATGCAATCTATGTTGACTTAAAAAAGATATAAGAGAGAAAAGGGGAATACTAATGGGCACTTAGGAAAATAAATCGCAAGGGAGGAGGTGTTAGGGAACCTCCTTTAGCCTTCATAAACCCCTGTAATATAAGGGATTTTTTTTTTTTTCCCAAGCTGAATAAAATCGTCTGGAGAGAAAGCAAGTCTAAAATTCTCTCTCTCTCTCTCATCATCATTTCCTGCCACAATTCCCTGATGTTCTTAGTCGTTCTTCCTCTCTGTTGCTTTGTCTAATATTAAAACCAATGAATTAACGTGTGTGTGTGTGTGTGTGTGTGTGTGTGTGTGTGTGTGTGTGTGTGTGTGTGTGTGTGTGATGATATATGGTGGAGTGTGGTCATGCGTGGTGGTGATAGTGGTGATAATGGTGTGTGTGTGTGTGTGTGTGTGTGTGTGTGTGTGTGTGTGTGTGTGTGTGTGTGTGTAGGTGGTAGGGTATAATGTACGCAAAATATCTAAATCTGACCATAAATAAATGGAAAACCAACAGTATTTATTTTCTCTTCGTCCTGAGCGAATTCTGATCGGAAAATACACAAGCTTTTATTAAATTAGAGGGAGAGTCTCTTAGTTACTGCTCTCTCTCTCTCTCTCTCTCTCTCTCAGTACTCCTTTCTTATCTCTCTCCCTTCCTTTCTTAATTTCTGTCTGTGTCTGTCTGCTAGTGTTTTTTTTTTGGCTCTCCGTTTGTCTGTCTGTCTGTCTGTCTCTCTCTCTCTCTCTCTCTCTCTCTCTCTCTCTCTCTCTCTCAGTACTCCTTCCTCCTCTCTCTCTCCCTTCCTTTCTTAATTTCTGTCTGTCTGTCTGTCTCTCATTTTTATCTTCATGGCCCCAGTCTGCATAAAGAAAATAATGAGAAAATAAGAGCCAGTAAGTGAGAAAGTGAGCGAATTAGAGAGAGAGAGAGAGAGAGAGAGAGAGAGAGAGAGAGAGAGAGAGAGAGAGAGAGAGAGAGAGAGAGATTGCTTTAATGATCAAAATATTACTCCCAAACTTAACCCCACATCCTAATCCCGAGTTTCACCCTGTTTACTAAACTCTTGAAAACTTAACCTCCGCACCACCCTCTGATCTCTCTCTCTCTCTCTCTCTCTCTCTCTCTCAGACACACACACACACACACACACACACACACACACACACACACACACACACACACTTTAATATATTCCATTCTTCTCAGCCTCCCATCCTGCACTCTCTCTCTCTCTCTCTCTCTCTCTCTCACACACACACACACACACACACACACACACACACACACACACACACACTTTAATATACTCCATTCTTCTCAGCCTCCCATCCTGCACTCTGTCTCTCTCTCTCTCTCTCTCTCTCATTATCTAATCACCTCCGAGTCGTCATAAAACCAAGGGACCCTACCTCGAAATCTCCTTGGTCGTAATGTGGTCGCAGTGTGGTCGTGGTATGGTCGTGGTGTGGTCATAGTGTGGTCGTGGTGTGGTCACAGTGTGGTGGTAATGTCGTCGCAGTGCGGTCGCGGTTTTGTCGCAATGTGGTCGTGGTGTGGTCGTGGTGCGGTCGTAGTGTGGTTGAAGTGTGGTCGTAGTGTGGTCGTAGTCTGGTCATAATAGGGGTGAAAAGGGGTAGGAGGGGTCGTAGTAGAGATGAGTGGTCGTTGCGGTGATGGATGGGTCGTCAGTTGTGTTGGTAGTTAGGTAGGTAGTTGGTCAGTCAGTCAGTCAGTCAGTCAGTCAGTCAGTCAGTTAGTCAGTCAGTCAGTCAGTTGATCGGTTAGTCAGTCAGTCAGATGATCAGTTAGTCAGTCAGTCGATCAGTCAGTCAGTCAGTAGATCAGTTAGTCAGTCAGTCGATCAGTTAGTCAGTCAGTCAGTTAGTCAGTCAGTTATTCAGTCAGTCAGTCAGTTAGTCAGTCGATCAGTTAGTCAGTCAGTCAGTCAGTCAGTCAGTCGATAATTGAGTCAGTCAGTGAAGTCCAAGATCCGTATTTTCGTCGGCCAAGGAAGCTCCCTAACACCTTTTCCTAAGCGATTTGTTTTGCTTGTGACACCTTACTGTTCATCTCGGTAAAAATAATTCTTATATCGCCTTTCTCTTCCCCTATAACTTGTAAAAGGATATTAACCAGCCATACCCAAGAATAAATCGCTAAGGAAGAGGTGCTAGGGACCCTCCGACAACAGTAATAACAATATGAACCACCACCACCACCACCACCACCACCTCCACCACCACTACTACCACCATTACCACCACCATTGCTACCACCACTACTACTACTACTAATGCTACTAATACTACTACTACTACAACCACCACCGACTACTACTACTACCCAAATCAATCCTACCGATCCTTAAGTACGTAACCACATACTACAACGCTACCTACACACACTACAACACTATCTACACACACTGCCACACTACCTACACACACTGCAACACTACCTACATACACTGCCACACTACCTACACACACCGCCACACTACCTACACACACTGCCACACTACCTACACACACTGCAACACTACCTACATACACTGCCACACTACCTACACACACTGCCACACTACCTACACACACTGCCACACTACCTACACACACTACAACACTACCTACACACACTGCCACACTACCTACACACACTGCCACACTACCTACACACACTGCAACACTACCTACACACACTACAACACTACCTACACACACTGCAACACTACCTATACACACACTGCCACACTACCTACACACACTGCCACACTACCTACACACACTGCCACACTACCTACACACACTGCCACACTACCTACACACTGCCACACTACCTACACACACTGCCACACTACCTACACACACTGCAACACTACCTATACACACTGCCACACTACCTACACACACTGCCACACTACCTACACACACTGCAACACTACCTACACACACTGCAACACTACCTACACACACTGCCACACTACCTACACACACTGCCACACTACCTACACACACTGCCACACTACCTATACACACTGCAACACTACCTACACACACTGCCACACTACCTACACACACTACAACGCTACTTACACTACACACACTTTACACACTCAGGAATTCACACCCTATTCTTCTGTTATGTTTATTTGCTTTGGGTGTACAATCGGCCAGTCACTCAGTATCAATTCCAGTCAGTGAGTCAGTAGTACATTCAGTGAGTCAGTCAGTGGGTCCTAGAGATATACCGGCAGTGAGTCAGCCAGGGAGTCGTAGAAATACACCGCCGTGAGTCAGTGAGTCAGTGGAGCGTGTTAGTGGCAGGCGTGTGAAGGGTAATTACGGCTACTCTCTCTCTCTCTCTCTCTCTCTCTCTCCAGGTCCTTGAGGTGTGTGACTGAGGGCAATTAAAGGTCATCCTCCTCTCCCTAATTAGTAGTACACCTGCCCTAATTAGCCTCTTCAGTAGTTAATTCATACCTTGTTTTCGTCCACTAATTAGTCTCTCTCTCTCTCTCTCTCTCTCTCTCTCTTTGTTCAATCTGGTTTTTCTTCCTGCTTAAATGCCTCTTCCTCCTCTCTCCGTTTTTCTTTTTTTTTTCTTTCTATTTTCTCCCTTCCTCCTCTCTCTCTCTCTCTCCTTTTTTCCTGCACGTCCCTTTCTTTAATTTTATCATATTTTGTCTATCTCTCGTTCTTCACGCATCTCTCTCTCTCTCTCTCTCTCACACACACACACACACACACACATCCTCTTTCTTCCTCCCTTCTATCTTTCTGTCACAACGTCTTCTTCCATTTCTATCTACCTGTCTTTTCGTCTTCTCTCCTATCTTTATATCTATCTAATGTCTGTCTCTTCCTCCTTTTGAGCTGGTTTCTCTTCGTTCCTCCTTCCTTCCTTCCCTCCTCTCTTTCTCTTCCTTCCATCCTCCTCTCTCTTCTTCCTTTCTCATCCTCTCTCTTTCTACACTTTCTTCCCTCCTTCCCCTGCTCCCTCTTTCTCTTTTTAACTTCTTCCTCTACCTTCCCTCCTTTCTTTCCCTTTCTCCCCTTCTTTCCTTTCCTCCCTCCTTCTCTTCCTCCCTCTTCCTTCCCTTTCCTTCCACACCTCTTCCTCTTTTCCTTCAGGCTTTCTCATTACCTACCTCTAATTTCTCTTCTTTTCCTCCCCCTTCTTCCCCTCCTTTCCTCCCTCTTCTTCCCCTCCTTTCCTCCCTCTTCTTCCCCTCCTTTCCTCCCTCTTCTTCCCCTCCTTTCCTCCCTCTTCTTCCCCTCCTTTCCTCCCTCTTCTTCCCCTCCTTTCCTCCCTCTTCTTCCCCTCCTTTCCTCCCTCTTCTTCCCTTCCTTTCCTCCCTCTTCTTCCTCCTTTCCTCCCTCTTCTTCCCCTCCTTTCCTCCCTCTTCTTCCCCTCCTTTCCTCCCTCTTCTTCCCCTCCTTTCCTCCCTCTTCTTCCCTTCCTTTCCTCCCTCTTCTTCCCCTCCTTTCCTCCCTCTTCTTCACCTCCTTTCCTCCCTCTTCTTCCCCTCCTTTCCTCCCTCTTCCCCTCCTTTCCTCCTTCTTCCCCTCCTTAATGAAGAAATCTGGCCAGCCTCGTAAACCTCTAAGCACACAGCTCAGGTAAGTCGCACAGGTGGGTCGTTCCGGAAGTACTACCTATTAACTCGCCAGGTGGTAATGAGATAGTTTACCTGTCTTCCCCCTACCTTGAGACGATTTATATTCTACTCAGGAATTAAAAAAAAAAATCGTATTGCTTTCCCCTAGGCGATTTATTCACCTGACGAGACACCACCTGGGAATGAAGGGGTTGATGAGAGCTGCATCTAACCCCTCCGGTATTAAGGGCTGAAAGAAATCGTCTGAAGATAGAATGCATAAAACACAAGCGCGAAATACTTCATGGCAAACTTGAAGGGGTTAATACAGGTTCTTAATGCCTGACAATAATCGATTTATTTTTAACGACTGAGGGTTTCGTCCTTTGGTTAATTTCGCGAAGGTCAGAGGTAGGAGATGGTGTGTGTGTGTGTGTGTGTGTGTGTGTGTGTGTGTGTGTGTGTGTGTGTGTGTGTGTGTGTGTGTGTGACCTCTCAAGTTCAAAGTTTAATACCCTGAAAAAATCGTCTGCTACTATAGAAAAAGCTAAGAGAGAGCAAAATAAAATCGACAGCAGCAAGAATAAGCTATAGATAGACAGCTGAAGGAAACCGTCTGATAATGGGCCAGAAAAAGCCAAAAAACAGCTGAAGAAAACCGTCTGAGGGCAGCAAAAAAGCTAGGAAATATAATAGCATCGTTCTGAAGTGGTTGATTAGGAGAGGGTTGGGTGGAAAGGTGAATTAATCTAACCCTCTAATTACCTGGCATCAATTAAGCTCTAGGTTAATTGGTTTGCTTATTACCCTACTTTCGTGAGAGAGAGAGAGAGAGAGAGAGAGAGAGAGAGAGAGAGAGAGAGAGAGAGAGAGAGGCTGTTATTGAGTAGGGAGATAAGAGAGACAGACAAACATATTTTAAATTCCCCCTTCCCTCCTCTCTCTCTCTCTCTCTCTCTCTCTCTCTCTCTCTCTCTCTCTCTCTCTCTCTCTCTCACACACACACACACACACACTGGAAATCTTAAAGTCACAGGTAATAAAGTAAAGAATCTTGAGTGTCTTCCCTAATGACTCAACCTGAAGGAAACTTTAATTAAGAAAGGTAAGCGAAAACAATCAGGTGGGGAAGGAAGGAAGGAGGGAGGAAATACGCGGGAAATCAGGAAATCTGAAGTTCCTTATTGCGCCAAAATCCTTTATCAATTCGCCTTTGGTCTTTACAGGTTTGCTTTACTGAACATTCGCTTTTTTTTAATAGAGGTTTTAAGTATATTTAACTATATATTTAATTGACGCGACTGGGAAACTATCTAATTAGGCAGCTCCACCACCTGGCCATATTAGTGCCACCACCTGAAGGCGCAGAGAGCGCTAAAGGCGCCTTGAATTTGCTATATGGCGTAAGGAGGGAGAGCGGACGGGAATGGAGGTTGTTAAGGTGGGGGTCGTGGGAGGGTAAGTGGTCGTGAAGGGAGCTACGGTACAGCCAGGGGTCGTAAGCGGGTCGTTACAGGCTTATAACGACCTCTAAGGGTGGTACCAAAATTAAGATATCCACAGGTGTCTCAGTTCTTACAAGAATTTTTCCTCTCTCTCTCTCTCTCTCTCTTTCTCTTTCTCTCTCTCTTAGCGAAGGCGAGGCTGCAGCGATTGTGATTATTATGCCTGTCTGCCTACATCTGTGTCTGTCTGTCTGCACTACTATTCCATCTTTCCTACGACTATCCTCACATACCTTCTCTATCCTTCAACTGAATCCTCCATCACTCCTACCCTTCCTCCATCCTCTTCTCCTTCACTCCTCCCTCTCCTCCATCCTCTTCTCCATCACTCCTCCCTCTCCTCCATCCTCTTCTCCATCACTCCTCCCTCTCCTCCATCCTCTTCTCCATCACTCCTATCTCTCCTCCATCCTCTTCTCCATCACTCCTAGCTCTCTTCCATCCTCTTCTCCTCCTCCTTATGACTCCCTACAGCCAGAGAGAGAGAGAGAGAGAGAGAGAGAGAGAGAGAGAGAGAGAGAATTACCAGTACATCAAAAACCAACCCAATTTATTTTTTCCGAACCCCATCATGGCGACGCTAACGAGGTGAGAATTATAATAACAAACTATTTTTCTTTATTTTCCCATTATTGCTCTCGAATTTTTTTTATAGAGACGAAAATAGTGAAGCGTAAAAATAAAATAGAGCAGGGGTTCCTATTCCGACTCTCTCTCTCTCTCTCTCTCTCTCTTTTTTTTTCTCTCTCTCTCTAAAAAAAAATAAAAAAAAAAATAAAAAAGGTGAAAAAACGAAGAGAAAAAAAAAATAATAATAAAACGATGGATTAAAATGTCTGCCTATCAATTACACGAGGGTCATTCAAACAATTAATTTCTTCTAAGTCCAAATTTTCCCCTAGAAGAAGACTCGGAATCGCTGATGTTACCTCCAGGTCCCCAATTGTAAGGCTGGGTCAATAGGGACGAAGGGGGAAACCAACTCTGTCCCCGAGTCTGACCGGCAGGAGAGTCGACCCCGGGTTCTCTGAGTTATGGACTGGGCGTGCTAACCAATGCATCACTCGCTCCCTCGAAATGAAGAACTAAGGGATGAATAAGAAGAATAAGAAGAGGAAGAAGAAGAAGAAGAAGAAGAAGAAGAAGAAGAAGAAGAAGAGGAAGAAGAAGAAGAAGAGGAAGAAGAAGAAGAAGAAGAAGAAGAAGAAGAAGAAGAAGAAGAAGAAGAAGAAGAAGAAGAAGAAGAAGAAGAAGAAGAAGAAGAAGAAGAAGAAGAAGAAGAAGAAGAAGAAGAAGAAGAAGAAGAAGAAGAAGAAGAAGAAGAAGAAGAAGAAGAAGAAGAAGAAGAAGAAGAAGAAGAAGAAGAAGAAGAAGAAGAAGAAGAAGAGAAGAAGAAGAAGAAGAAGAAGAAGAAGAAGAAGAAGAAGAAGAAGAAGAAGAAGAAGAAGAAGAAGAAGAAGAAGAAGAAGAAGAAGAAGAAGAAGAAGAAGAAGAAGAAGAAGAAGAAAAAGAAGAAGAAAAAGAAGAAGAAGAAGAAGCTTCAAGAAGAAGAAGAAGAAGAAGAAGAAGAAGAAGGAGAAGAAGAAGAAGAAGAAGAAGAAGAAGAAGAAGAAGAAGAAGAAGAAGAAGAAGAAGAAGAAGAAGAAGAAGAAGAAGAAGAAGAAGAAGAAGAAGAAGAAGAAGAAGAAGAAGAAGAAGAAGAAGAAGAAGAAGAAGAAGAAGAAGAAGAAGAAGAAGAAGAAGAAGAAGAAGAAGAAGAAGAAGAAGAAGAAGAAGAAGAAGAAGAAGAAGAAGAAGAAGAAGAAGAAGAAGAAGAAGAAGAAGAAGAAGAAGAAGAAGAAGAAGAAGAAGAAGATGAAGAGAAGAAGAAGAAGAAGAAGAGAAGAAGAAGAAGAAGAAGAAGAAGAAGAGGAAGAAGAAGAAGAAGAAGAAGAAGAGGAAGAAGAAGAAGAAGAGAAGAAGAAGAAGAAGAAGAAGAAGAAGAAGAAGAGAAGAAGAAGAAGAAGAAGAAGAAGAAGAAGAAGAAGAAGAAGAAGAAGAAGAAGAAGAAGAAGAAGAAGAAGAAGAAGAAGAAGAAGAAGAAGAAGAAGAAGAAGAAGAGAAGAAGAAGAAGAAGAGGAAGAAGAGGAAGAAGAGAAGAGGAAGAAGAGAAGAAGAAGAAGAAGAAGAAGACGATGATGAAGAAGATGAAGAAAAGACGACGACGAAGAATGAGCAAAGAATTAGAAGGAGGAGGAGGAGGAGGAGGAGGAGGAGGAGAAGAAGAAGAAGAAGAAGAAGAAGAAGAAGAAAAGACGACGACGACGACGACGAATGAGAAGAAGAAGAAGAAGAACAACAACAACAACAACAACAAGAGGAGGAGGAGGAGGAGGAGGAAAAAAAATGGATAAAAATAAAGGCGATAAATAATAAAGAAAGATAAAGACGAAAAGAAGGAAGTGGAAGAGGAAAATGAAAGAGAAAGAGAAAATCAACAAAAACGAAACGAAGAAAACGGAAGAAAAAAAGAAGGCAGTAAAGATAAATAAAGGAGACAGAGAAGAAAAAACAGATGAAGGCGAAATGGAAAGAACTGGAAGAAGAAAGAGAGAGAGAGAGAGAGAGAGAGAGAGAGAGAGAGAGAGAGAGAGAGAGAGAGAGAGAGAAAGAATATAGAGACGAAATAAAGACGTGGAAGAATAAATAAAAATAAAAATGGAGATAGACAATGAGGTAATAAAGAAAGAAGGGACCTGTGGGAAATTTGCAAGGAAAATAAAGGAAAAAAAATAAAGTTTGAGGAAATTGAGAGGCTGACAAGAAGAGCTATAAAAAAGTGAGAGAGAGAGAGAGAGAGAGAGAGAGAGAGAGAGAGAGAGAGAGAGAGAGAGAGAGAGAGAGAGAGTGGGACCTTTAATTTGGTCCCCCCCCCCGCCCTGCACCCTGTCATCACCCCACCACACAACCACATCCTCCACACTGCCACACCCTCCACACTACCACACCCTCCACACTACCACACAACACTACCACACGCTCCACACCACCACACCCTCCACACTACCACACCCACCACACTGCCATGTCCTCCACACTACCACACCCTCCACACTACCACACCCTCCACACTACCACACCTTCCACACTACCACACCCTCCACACTACCACACCCTCCACACTACCACACCCTCCACACTATCACACCCTCCACACTACCACACCCTCCACACTATCACACCCTCCACACTACCACACCCTCCACACTATACCACACCCTCCACACTGCCACGTCCTCCACACTACCACACTCTCCACACCACCACACCTTCCACACCACCACACCCTCCACACTACCACACCCTCCACACTGTCACACCCTCCACACTATACCACACCCTCCACACTGTCACACCCTCCACACTATACCACACCCTCCACACTGTCACACCCTCCACACTACCACATCCTCCACACTGTCACACCCTCCACACTATACCACACCCTCCACACTGCCACGTCCTCCACACTACCACACCCTCCACACTATACCACACCCTCCACACTACCACATCCCACAAAACTAACATTCCCAACCTTCCTTTACTTCTGTCACTGTTTACCACTGTTCTCCTCAATAAAGTAACACGATTTTATTCAGGTTATTGTAGATTTTCAAGTAAAGCCTCTGGATACCCTACTGCTTTATTTTTGACATCTCCAGACGATTTTATTCAGCTGTGGATAGGGGTTTGTGAAAGGGAGGGGTTAGGAAAAGACAATAATAACGTTAAGATAGTAAAAAAAAATAAAAAGGAGATGAAAGAAGTGAAATAATGATAATAAAAACTGAATAAAAAATAAATAAAGACAGTGAAAAAATGGATGAAAAATAATAACGTGATTGTGAATAAATAAACAAAGAAGAAATGAAAGAAGTGAAAGAAAAATGATAAAAATGAGAATAGTAAATTAAATGAATAAAGATGAAATGAAAGAAGTGGAAAAAAAAATAATGTGATTGTGAATAAAGAAATAAAGACGAAATGAAAGAATCTCTATCTATCTATCTATCTATAGCCTGACGCCCTAATCCCGCAAAGGGTGGCCGCAGACAAAACGCCTCCAAGTTGCTCTGTCACCCACCATTTGACTACCCTCCCCCCAACTCACCCCCCCCTCCCTCATATACCTCTCTACTCCTTCCCTCCACCTCATCCTCGGTCTACCTCTCCCTCTCCCTCCCCCCACCTCACCCACATACACCCTCTTAGTCAGTCTTTCATTCTCCATTCCCTCCACATGTCCAAACCACCTCAGTGTATTTCTCCTAATCTTCTCAACCACATCCACATCCACCCCACAGCGTTCCTTCACTTCTTCATTCGTCAACCTGTCCCTCCATGTCACTCCACATGCTCCTCTGAAGTAACTCATTTCCACTGCTCTCACTCTTGACTTGTTCCCCTCTTGTAAGGTCCATGCCTCGCTTCCATACGTCAGGGTAGGGATCACAATACTATCATGCAGTGACTTCTTAACTTCCATACTCACCTCCCTATTTCTCATCACTGCTTTCAGTGTACCAACAACCTTCCTTCCCTGCTGTACCCTTTCACGCACTTCATCCCCCAAAGTTCCATCCTTACTCATCACACTACCCAAGTACTTGAATACACTCACATTCTCCATATCCTCACCATCCAACCTCACTGCACACTCTGTGACTTCATTCCTCTCAAACACCATAACTTTACTTTTGTTTACATTAACTTTCAGATTCCTCCTCCTACACACTGTCCCAAATTCATTCACCAAACCTTGCAACTCCCATTCATCTTCACTCAACAGCACTGTATCATCAGCAAACAGCAACACCGGAAGCTTCCAAATCTCACCCTCATTCATTACAGCCACCCCCACATCCACTGCCCTACCCTGCACCTCCTTTACAACCCCATCCATGTATATATTAAACAGCAATGGAGACATCACACAACCCTGTTTCAGTCCCACACTGAGATCAAAGAACTCACTCAGCTCACCATCCATTCGCACCGTAGCCCTAGCTCCCTCGTACATACCCTTCACAGCACTCAACAATTTCCCCTCCACTCCATATATTCTTAATACCTTCCACATACCTTGCCTATCTATTCTGTCATAAGCTTTCTCCAAGTCCATGAAGGCAGCATACACTTTCCTTCCCTTCTCTAGATACTTCTCCACTAAACATCTTAGAACAAATACCTGATCTACACACCCTTTTCCCTTCCTAAATCCCCCTTGTTCTTCTCCAACTAGCTCCTCTGTCATATGCCTAACCCTATCAATGAGTATTCTACCATATATTTTACCAGTCACACTAAGTAGGCAAATACCCCTATGGTTACCACATACTTCTCTCTCTCCTTTTCCTTTGTATAAAGGAACAATTATGCCTGATTTCCAGTCCTCTGGAACCCTTCCCTCTTCCCAAGCCAATCTACACAACTTCCATATCCACTCCACAACAATCTCACCCCCATACCTAAGCATTTCACCACACACTCCATCAATTCCTGGGGCCTTTCCCAACTTAATATTCTTCATCGCTTCCACTACTTCCGCCCTACTGATCCCTTCCTCCCTCCTCTCATCTCTTCTTCTCCCAGCCATTCCCCAACCACTTATACTCGCACTGTTCTCACTCTCCACATTCAACAAATCCTCAAAGTGCTCCTTACGTCTCCTCAGTTTCTCTCTCTTCTCCACCAACAATCTATTATTCCTATCTTTCACTCCCCTACTATTTCCCCTTTCACACTGCCTTACTTTCTTTACCTCCTTCCAAAACAATTTCTTACTCTCCCTCCATTTCACACTCAGATTCCTCCCAAACTCTTCATCCACTTTCTTTTTACTCTCCTTCACCAGTCTCTTAACCTCCCTTCTCCTGCTCACATATACCTCTCTTCTCTCTCTCATATAATGAATAAAATAAAAAAGACGAAATGAAAGAAGCAGAAGAAAAATAATAAAAACTGTGAATAAAAAAATAGACGAAGTGAATGAAGTGGAAGAAAAATAAAGAAAATATGAACAGTGAATGAAAAAATAAAGACGAAATGAAAGAAACGATTTTATTCATCACCTCATAAAGCTAAATTCTCTCTCTCTCTCTCTAATATTCTCCTTCCATAAACACAATATTCTCAACCTTCTCTATTTTTTACTTGGCACTCTGTTTATACATCACTAGTTTCTGTACTTTCATCTTCCTGTCTCTAAATCCCTCCCACCTCATGTATCAGTGAAAGGAGGTGACGATGACGATGATGGTGGAGGTGGTGGTGGTGGTGGCTGTGGTGAAGTCTGATGGTGGTGGTGGTGGTGGTAGAGGTGGTGGTGGTGGCGGTAGCGAATTTAGACGGTTTGGTGGTGATGGAGGTGGTGATGTCGGCTACAAATGACGACTCTCCTCAGCTGAACAAAATCGTCTGGCAGAAGCAAAAATGAAATACGGGCGACAGTACTGAGCATTATTTTACTCCGTCTAATTCTTGCCATCCCAGACGATTTCACTCAACCAGGGAAAGATCTGCTATGATGGAGGGATAAAGGAAGGCAACATCTAACCCCTCCAGTTCGAGAAGTCAATAATAGGCTGAAGAAAATCGTCTGAGGGAAGCAAGAGGAAAATTACGTCAAAAGAGTGCCACATTTTTTTTTATCGCTTTTTCTGATCCCTTGACTTGTGGTGGAGAGGGACGCCTTCGTGCGGTGACGCCTATATAACTCGACGCTTCCACTGCCCGGGTATGCAAACGTCCCTCACCCCCCTCCCTATTCCCCTAAAGGAGGATGGTGGGCTGCAGGATGAGGACAACTTCAGCCTGCAGTCCAATGGGTTCACGTTTCACACACGCCAGGGATTTCAGCTATAACTACTACTACTGCTACTTCGACTACTACTATTACTATTACTTCTACTACTACAACTACTACTACCCTCAAAAAAAAAAAAATACAAGCCATCATCACACCAGAAATTAATATTGTGTTCTCATTTCCTTAAAAAAAAAAAAAAAAAAAAAAAAGAAGGGTAAAAGTGACATTAAAAACCTATGTTGTTGATGAAAGTTGTCTGCAGGATATTAAAGGAATTAGATCAACCCTTCCGCTACACAGGTAAAGGACGGAACAGGTGACACAGGTGATTAAGGGCGGTGAAAAATAACCCCTACACACACACACACACACACACACACACACACACACACACAGAATGGGAACAAAAGACACCCCATAATCATATAAGAAAGTACAGAATAAAATTATAACTTTTCACTCTTCACCTCCCCTTCCCTCCCTCTGGCCCCCTACCCTTCCAGGCACCCTTCCATCTCTCTCTCTCTCTCTCTCTCTCTCTCTCTCTCTCTCTCTCTCTCTTTCCCCATCCTTAGGCATCGTCTCCCAATTCCCTCATCCCTATTTTTTTGTTGCACACCTATCCTACACTTACGCATTACTCCTTCCGCCCGCTCTTTCTCTTCTCCTTTCCCCTTTCTCTCCCCTTCCCCCTCTTTCCCTCTCCTTTTCCTTCCTTTTCTCCTCCTCCTTCCTTATCTTTCTCTCCCCCAGCCTCCCTCCATCCCCATCATTCTCTCCCACAATCCCTCTCCTCTCTCCCTTCCCCCTCCTTCTCTTCCTCCATCCCTCCTTCTTTCCCAGTTCCCCTCCTGTCCTTCCTCCGTCGCTAGTTCTTTTCCCCAATGACCCTCTTTCTCTTCTCCTTCCCCCTCCTTCTCTCCCTCCTCCACCCCTCCTCCTCCCCCAATCTCCCTCCTCTCCCCCTTCCCCTCCTCTACTCCCCCGCCTGTTTGTCCAATAAAGAATGCAATATGTGGATCTTCTCAATACTCCTCACCCCTTCATAAAAACAGATGTTGCTGTCACCCACACACGCCTTCCCACACCATAACACTGACGCGCACACACTCCACACGATCATTCCAGCCACACTTCCTCACGCCCCACACTTCCTCACTCCTCATACCCCTCACCTCCTACAATCATTCATTCTTCAATCCTCACAATCCTTATTCCTCACAGATCTACATGCATCATATCCTTACTCTGTCGTCCAGTCCTCATTCCCCACATTCCCCATTCCTCACATCTTCAGACATCTCATAATCCTCATTCCTTACTCAGTCATTTCATCCACTTTCTTCACTCCACACAAGCTTCATTCCTCACTCCCTGCCATCCTCATTCCTCACATATATTCCTCACTCCAGTCTTCCTCATCCTTCACACTTCACTCCCTCCAATCCTCATTCCTCACCCCACACTCCTTATACTCCTCATACTGTCTTATACCCCTAATACTCCTCACTCCTCACCCAACAACTCCGCTTCCTCACCCCACACCTACCCAAAGTCCACATACACCACACTCATCATTTGTGTGTGTGTGTGTGTGTGTGTGTGTGTGTGTGTGTGTGTGTGTGTGTGTGTGTGTGTGTGAGAGAGAGAGAGAGAGAGAGAGAGAGAGAGATCCTTTCCCCAGACCAGACTCTATAAAGAAGATTTCAGGAGATTAAGCCTATCAGTGTTCTATAATCTTCTCTCTCTCTCTCTCTCTCTCTCTCTCTCTTTCTCCTTTTCCCTCCCACTTCATCTTCCCTCCCTCTCGCCTTTTACTCCTTCATTTCATTATCCCACACATACACACCACTTCCCTCCTTCACACTCTCCTTCCCTCGCCCCTCTCTCCCCTCCTTCCCTTCTCTCTCTTCCCTCTTCCCCTCCCCTCTCTCCCCTCCTTCTCTCCTCTCTCTCCCCTCCTTCCATCCCCTCTCCTCCCTCTTTTTATCCTCTCTCTCTGTCTCATTATTCATTTTTCTCCTCTCACGTTCCTTTTTATTCTTCTCTTCCTTCTTGGCACGTCCTTCTGTCTTCTTCTTTTTCATCTCTTCCTCCTCCTCCTCCTCCTCCTCCTTCTTCTGCTTCTTCTTCATATTATTATTATTATTATTATTATTATTAATATCATTATTATTATTTCTATCAGTATTACTATTATTATTACTATTATTATCATCCTTACCATTATTATTATCATTATTATTACGCATTATTTTCGTCGGCTTCTTATACCATTCCTTTAATGCGAAATCGTTACTCTGCACTCCATTCTTGCCACCTTCAGACGATTTTATACAGATATAGAAAAGCCTCAGGTAAAGGAAGGTGAAGGCTGACTTTCCCTCGCAGAAAAAATATATAATAAAAACAACGTCTTTTCCAATTTTCCCTCTCGCTTCTATAGACTTCTTCTGCATCTTCTTGAGAGCCTAAAACAGATTATCTTATTCACGTAAAAGAAATCCTAATTGTCTAGCTTAAGGTGTTTAGGAGGTGAGAAATATAAGCTTCATTACTCTGTTAAATATATTCCGCGTATGAGCAGGTGTAAATCTAATCTACTCGTTAATTATTATACCTGACGCATAACGATTAAATTTTACCTGGCGGACGGGTTAAGCACTTCACCTCAATAAATCCTTTTTTTTTTCGGATTTATTGATTTTTGTTGATTTCTCCACCTGGGGGATTTATATATAAAGGTGTCATTAATCCCACCAACACTGGCAGGTAAATCCGCGGTCCATTAGCAACATTTGGGGTCCCCGGTCCATGTTTTTGCTGAAATCGGTCCATACTTCCAGTCTCGGTCCATAATTCCAGTCTCGGTCCACATTTCCAGTTTCGGTCCATAATTCCAGTCTCGGTCCGTATTTCCAGCCTCGGTCCATAATTCCAGTCTCGGTCCGTATTTCCAGCCTCGGTCCACAATTCCAGCTTCGGTCCGTATTTCCAGTCTCGGTCCATCATTCCAGGTTCGATCCATCTTTCCAGGGCCATGATTCACATTTTCCAGGATTTCGGTCCAGGAACAACACATGAGGTCCCAGGTCCACATTCTGCTGGCCCCGGTCCATATATCCCTCCTGCCAATATAGCCCCAACACAAAGAATGGACCCCCTATGGACCACAGCGAGGCGGACCACACAAGGCTTGACAAATGGTTATGGAGGGGCTTTGCATGGTATATTGGCTACACGATCAGATTTACATGATATCGGGTGGGGATTAATATTGATGTCACGTGTGGATTTACATGATGTCACGTGTGGATTAATACTGATGTCAGGTGTGGATTAATACTGTATCAGGTGGGAATTAACTGATGTGAAGTGTGGATTTACATGATATCAGGTGTGGATTTACATATCAGATGGGGATTAATACTGCATTATATATGTATTAAAATAATGCCTTGAACATTAATTTTGAATGGGAATCGCTTTTCGTTGCATGATGAACAATACACGACTCAATCACTCAATCACCCAATCAATCAATCACAAAATAACTAACTACATAAATAAATAAATAAATGATGGAGTGGAGAGGTACATGACAGATGGGGATGTGAGGTGGGAGGAGGGCAGTGAAATGGTGGGGGACAGGGCGACATGGAGGCAATTTGTCTGTGGCCACCCCTTACGGGATTAAGGCGTCTGGCAATAGATAGACAGAAATTCGTGTGGGTGGGGGGAGTGTAGCCAAGAAAATTCATGGTTAACTGTCTCATGGTCGGGACAATTCACACTTTTGATCCAGACGATTTTATTCAGCTGAGGAGTGGGACATAGGAGCCTGAGAGCTGTATTTCCGTGGGGTTTGGAAGCTTACTAACACCTTTCCCTCGGCGATTTATTCCTGACTCTACTTCGTTACTATGATTCTTTTGTGTCATTCGTGCAATCTACTGTATATCGATACTGAAAAGATATAGAACGCAAAACGGAGAAAATAAATCGCTAAGGAAAAGGTGTTAGGGACATAAGACTAATAATGGAGGATATTAATGGATAGTCTGGAAAATAAAAAATAAATCGCTAAGGAAAAGGTGTTAGGGAGCCTCCTTAGCCCACGAAGATAAGGACTAACTGAAAATAACACAGATGAGAGAGAGAGAGAGAGAGAGAGAGAGAGAGAGAGAGAGAGAGAGAGAGAGAGAGAGAGAGAGAGAGAGAGAGAGAGAAATTTACGCTGATGAATTCGTGAAATGAGTCTAAATTAGTGTGGGTTAATTAAGGCTGGTTTAATTTGGGCTGCGGTTAGGTAAGGCTGGGATAATCTAGGTTAAGTGTAGGTTAGGTTAGGTTAATCTGATATCACTGGTTACACATATTCCCTGTAACAGATACATACATATAGATAAAAAGATTGGTACACGTATAGATAGATAGATTACAGACAGACAGACAGATATAGACAGAAAGACAGATAGATTGATAAACAGATAGACAGGTGTACACACAGGCAGACAGACAAATAGATAGACAGATAGATAGGCAGATAGATAAACAGCTAAATACAGAGAGAAAAAAATCCAATCTCTCCATCCATAACATAACAAATAATTACCGTATACCGCTTTATAGTAAAAATCAATGGTGTAGCAAAAAATCGTCTAAAATATCAAAGTTTAAGAATTTCAGTGATTTGCGCCTAAAAAAAACCTTCCTCATAATACCAGAACTGTGTACAAATAATTCCAGGTTGGGCTCCCGAGAGATGTATTTTCGTATTGTGGTTTTGGTATAATATTTTAGTACACCAGCAAAGGGAAATATCTGGAGCGCTTCAACACCTGCTAAAAAGGGGTGAATGATTTAAGTGTTCTCGCAGCCCGGGACTTGTTTGGTACGTGTTTTGATGCCGCCGCCCCGTGTCAGTGGTGTTAATGGAGAGCAGGAGGGGAGCAACAGGGGCCCTGATGGAGAGCGACAGGGCGGCAGGGGCAGTGGAAGGGGCGCTGGGAAGGTGTCTGCTGGTGGCATGTCATAGGTGACACCCATGGAATTGAGAGAGTGTGGGATTGGGGGACAGAACTGAGGCAGAGGTTTGGACAGAATTGAGAAGACAGGCAGAGATTTGGACAGAACTGAACTGGGCAGAACTGAGGGGACAGGGAGATCTCTGCACAGAAATCACGGGACAGGAAGATATGTGGACAGAACTGAGAGTACAGGAAGAGATCTGGACAGAACTGACGGGAGAGGAAGAGATCTGGACAGAATTCAGAGGACGAGAAGAGATATGGACAGAATTGAGAGGACGAGAAGAGATCCGGACAGACTTGACGGGACAGGAAGAGATCTGGACAGAACTGGAGGGACAGGGTGAGATCTGGACAGAACTGGAGGGACAGGAAGAGATCTGGACAGAAATGGGGAGACAGGGAGAGATCTGACGAAGGCTGGAAGGGGTGCTGCGAGAGATCCTGTGATAGTGCTTTTTAGATGACAGGGATGGGAGTGAGATAATGAAGAGACAGGGAGAGATAGAATTGAGATAGTGAGGAAATGGGGAGAGATAGAATTGAGATAGTGAGGAAATGGGGAGAGATAGAACTGAGACAGTGAGGAAATGGGGAGAGATAGAATTGAGATAGTGAGGAGATAGGGACAGATACAATTGAGATAGTGAGGAAATAGGGAGAGACAGAATTGAGATAGTGAGGAGATAGGGAGAGACAGAAATTGGATAGAGAAGAGATAAGGAAATAGAAATGAGACAGCGAGGAGAGGGGGAGAGATAAATCTGAGATAGTGAGGAGACAGGGAGAGATAAATCTGAGATAGTGAGGAGACAGGGAGAGATAGAACAGAGAAAGCGAGGAGATAAGGAGAGATAGAATTGAGATAGTAAAGAGACGGGGAGAGAGTTAGACAGAAGTACGTGGGGAGCTGAAAGACAGTTTGATAATGGCAATGGCTGACAGAAATAGAACCATGAGAGTAATGTAGACAGAAGTGAGGTGACAGAAAGAGGAGAAGGCAAGGTAGAACTTAGACAGAACTGACGGAGATGAAGGGGACAGAATGGCTTAGTATGACCTGGACAGAAGGGACGGGGGCTGACTGGAGACAGGATGATGTAGACAGGACTGAAAGGACGGGGACAGAATTGGACAGAAGTGGAAAAGTTGAAGAGGAAGTTGGATGTGAGTTACGACACGGATGAGAAGGACAGACGGGACATGACACACACACACACACACACACACACACACACACACACACACACACACACACACACACACACACACACACACACACCTCTTTTCCTCTCCTTCTCTCTTCTAGCCCCTTCTCTCTTTTCTCTCTCCTCTTCTTCCTCCAACTCAGGACTCTTATGCTGACTACCACATAAATAATTACCTCCGAGAATGGTTTAATCTTACATATGAGCGTCAGCAGAGGAATACAATGAATACAGTGAATACAAGACATACAAAACATACAATAGGAATACAATAGGTCGCTCCTGACTCATGTATCTTCTCTCGTTTTAATTTAGATGTATTCCAGAGAGAGAGAGAGAGAGAGAGAGAGATGAAGGGTAAAACTGAGTATATTTGCCAAACCCACGTCAGGTCCGGCCTAGAAACCCCTTTGTCACTGAATTACTGATGTTACTGAAGACTGAGGTACTAAGGGGCCGTTTGACATGATCCTTGAGCATCCTCCCTAGAGCCTCCAAGACAGGCATAGACCCCCCTAGAACCCCCTTAGAGGATCCCCTAGGGCATCCTTGTGTAGGGTCCTTTGCGTATGATCCTATGTTGTAAAAATAAAGCCAGATTTATTGATCACTGTTTCTCTCGAGTTTCTAATAAATTGAAATAATCTTGGAGTCTTGTAGAGGGACAGCACCTTCTCTTAGCGTGCTTTTTGGTGTGTTTTTTTCCTCATTTAGTGTTTTTTTAAGTGTTTTTTCTTCTCAGTGTTTTTTTCGTGTTTTTTTGGTGTGTATTTAAAGGCCTTGAATGAGCCTCCAGGGAAAAATCTCGCTTTTCTAGTTTGATTTTGCTAGTTCATTCTTTCTCTATTCCTTCTCTTCTCCTTCTCACTTGGTTATTTATTTACTCCTATTCTGTCTGTCTGCCTCTTCTCCTCATGTCCCTTCCTCTCTCCTCTCCCCACCCCCTACTTTTCCACTCCTCTCTCTCCCACCTCTCCTTCTCTTTTCCTCATGTCCTTCCTCTCTCCTCTCCCCACCCCCTATTTTTCCACTCCTCTCTCTCCCACCTCTCCTTCTCTTTTTCCCATGCCCTTCCTCTCTCCTCTCTCCACCCCCCATTCTTCCACTCCTCTTTCCCCCTCATCTTTCCTCCTCTTTTCCTCATGTCCTTCCTCTCTCCTCTCTCCACCCCCCATTCTTCCGCTCCTCTCCCTCCATCTTTCCTTCTATTTTCCTCATGTCCTTTCTCTCTCTCCTCTCTCCACCCCCTATCTTTCCACTCCTCTCCCCCCCCATCTTTCCTCCTCCTTTTCCTGTTTCCTATTTTCATCCTTTTTCACTCCGCTCTTTCCGTCACCTACTACGGGTATTGATTCTGGCTTCTCTCTCTCTCTCTCTCTCTCTCTCTCTCTCTCGACTTCCTTTTGAAGAGGAAGATTTTACAGACTCAGCCTTTGGGTCCTTCTTTTTTGGCATTTACGAAATTTTCCCTCTTCTTCCCTCTTTTCCTCTTCCCTTTCCCCTCCGTCTGTTTTTCCAGTCACCTCTTTCCATTTTCTTTCCCCCCTCTCTCTCTCTCTCTCTCTCTCTCTCCAGCAGTAAAGTTGGCCACAGAATGAATGACTTATGAGATCTGACGAAAGTGGATTGGTTGGAAGGAGAAGAGGACCAAGAACGAGACATATGTAATTTTCTATAATTCTTTGTCATTCTCTCCTCTCGTCTTTCCTTCCGCTGTCACATCTTCCTCCTTTCCTTCCTGCTTTTTCTTCTCTTTCCTACGTTCTCCTTCGCTCCCTCTACCGTCCTTCCTTCCTTTCCTACTTCCTTTCTTCTCGCCTTCCTTCCTTCCTTCCTACTTCCTTTCTTTTCTTCCTTCCTTCCTCTTCTGTTTCCTTTCCTCCTTCCTTCTTTCTTTTCCTACTTCCTTTCTTCCTTCCTTCCTTCCTTCCTTCTCTTCTCCGTTCCTCTCCTCCCCCTTCCACTTCCCGCACCTCGTCTTCTACTTCCTCTCCTCTCCCTTTCATTCCTTCATTTCCCTCTTCTTCCCTCCTCCTTCTCTTTTCCTTCATCCTCCCTCTTTTCTCTCCTTTCCTCTCCCTTCTCCCACTATCTCTCCTCCTATCTCTTCTACAACCTCTCTCTCCTCCCTCTACTGCCCTCCTACCTTTTCCTTCTCTCCTTCCTCTCCTTTCCTCCCCACTCCCTCCCCTCCTTCTCT
>NC_137022.1:24005631-24013131 GCF_032717465.1 Coenobita brevimanus | reverse complement strand
AGGGTTAGGCAGGAAAGCAGGCAGGGAGAGAGGGAGGAAGGCAGGGAGGAAGGTAGGTATGTAGAGGGTTAGGCAGGAAGGTAGGGAGGAAGTTAGGGAG
The DNA here is from genome assembly GCF_032717465.1 of Coenobita brevimanus. Classification (NCBI taxonomy): domain Eukaryota; kingdom Metazoa; phylum Arthropoda; class Malacostraca; order Decapoda; family Coenobitidae; genus Coenobita; species Coenobita brevimanus. The sequence goes on along the minus strand of NC_137022.1, from coordinate 24,013,031 downwards.
GAAGGCAGCGAGGGAGGTAGGGAGGAAGGTAGGGAGGGAGGTAGGGAATCAGGCAGAGACTATTGCCAGTACCACTCTCTACTCTTTCTCTCTCTCTCACACACACACACACACACACACACACACACACACACTGGGGTATGACAAGCACGTACAAGCAGAAAGGGTCAGGAAACATGAGGTAGGCTAAATGCAAACATGGAGAGAGGCAGGCAGGCAGGTAGGCAGAGAAGCAGGCAGAGAGGCAGGCAGGCAGAGAAGCAGGCAGAGGTACGGAGGGGGACTAGTAGGCAGGGAAAGTTTTAACGAGGAGAGAGGTAGGCAGGAAGGCAGACAGGCAGGGATAGTGCATACTGGAGAAAGGCAGGAAGCGAGGCAGAATGGTAGGCAGGTAGGCAGGCTGAATGGCGGGTAGGTAGGCAAGCAGGGAGGCAATTTGCAAAAATGGAAGGGGGGAAGGAGGAGAGGAGGAAAGGAATGAGGGAGGGAGAGAGGAAAGGAAGGAGACAAGGAGGGAGGAAGAAAGGAGGGAGGTAAAGTGCTTTGGAAGGATTTCTCGAAGTGGAGGCCCTTTCTCTGTCTGAATAAAATCGTCTGGTAGTAGCCTAAGCAAGACGAAAAATAGGTCATCGCAGTGAAGAGACAAAAAAAATTAAGTTCGCTTTTAGCCCATCCATCACTAATTCTGTTTCTGTTTTTCCTTTTATATTTCTTCCATTAATTTCTATTCCTTTTCTATCCTGTCTATCTATATCCTTCATCCATCCTTTCTATCCTTCGTCCAGACTCATGCCTCTTTACCTTCAAACCTCGCTTTCTCACACATTCATTCCTGACTCAAGCATTTCTGAATTTTTTGGTCCTTTACTACACAAAGCATGGAGGACATAACCGCAGAGCCACGTCAGTTTACACCACTACTTAATACCGGTGTGGTGTGGCAGTGTGAGGTGTGGTAGTGTGCGGTGTGGCAGTGTGAGGTGTGGCAGGGTGCGGTGTGGCAGTGTGAGGAGGGTGAAAGTGTGGTATGGTCTACGCTTCTGTCTATGATCCACTCTTTGTTCCACTCTATCCTCCACTCAACGCTCCACTTCTTTACCCACTTCCTTCCTTCCAGAACAACACCCTCGTTCTTAAAATTTCACACCAAGTCAAATATTCTCTCTCTTCACCATCTTATAAGTCACCGTCTTTCTTTACAACCTTCATTTCAATCTTATCTATCTCTCAATTGCCTATCTATCTGTCTATACTTATCAATACTTATCTACAGCATTTAAAATTTCAATGTTCTCAGACTCAAAAATATCTTCATCAATATCTAAGTAAATCAGCATCTAAGCACCCATTCACCATTAGTAAGGAACATATCAGTAACACAGATCAGAAAAAAATCACTTTACCCTTCAATCATTACCACTGTCACCTGTGTTGCAATCTGTGACATATACTGTAGAGGAATACATACTAAATACAATATATATTATTTAGAAAGGCAATAAGATGAGGCCAAGGAGTTGACGCATTCCTAAGACAATTATCTGAGGAAAGAGAGGCTGAGGATGAGGGGGTGGAATGCAGGCACGCTACAACACCACGTCCGCTTGGCACTAATACACACAGACAGGTGTGTGAGGATGTAGAGTAGACATACACATACACACACACACACACACACACAGTCGAAACTTATCATAAAAACACACAGAGATAAAAACATGCACACCACAAACACACAAAGACGAAACATACCTTCACGTTCAAACACACACACACACACACACACACACACACACACACATGAGGAAGGCAGGCAGGTACGAAGGACAATTACTCATGAAGGTTGATGTGTTAGTAGTTGGGAGGAAGGCAAGAAGGGGAGGAGGAGATAAAGAGGGAAGGGGAGGGGAAGGGAGGGGAGGGGAGGCAGAGAAGTGAAGGTGGATGGGGAGGTTAGGCAGTGGGGGAGAAGAATGAAGGGAAGGGTAGCAATGAGGGGAGAGTGGAGAGGGAGGGTAAACGGGATAGGGGGAGGTGGAGGAACGGGGTGAACTGGGAGGGGGAGAAAGTGGAGGGTAGGCAAGGAATGGGAGTGAAAAAGAGGGGAAGGAAAGTGGAGAAAAATGGAAGGTAGGGAAGGCAGGGAGGGGGAGGACGGAAGGCAGGGAGAGGAAGGTGGAGGGAGGGCAGAGAGGGAAGGGAGGTGAAGAGGGAGACTAGGAAAGAATAAAAAGGGAGGATAGGGTAGTAGCAAGCATGAAACAAAAATAAAAATTAACACACATCACTATCCCATTCCTGTTCCCATGTGCAGTGAGAGAGAGAGAGAGAGAGAGAGAGAGAGAGAGAGAGAGAGAGAGAGAGAGAATTTTCTGCTATGCATATCTCTCATTAACAATCCGTAATCAGGACATTAGCAGTATTTATTCCAATTACAACCAGACGATTATATTCAGCTGAGAGGGAGTCATAGGTGTCTGAGGGCTGTAAAAAAGCTCCCTAACACCTCTTCCTAAGCGATTTATTTTTGGATATGGCTGATTAATGTCCTTTGTACGTTATTTATGCAGTGTATGGTAATATTAGGATGATATTAGCAACACAGAAGATGATCCTAAGGTGTAACAGACAAAATAAATCACTTAGGAAGAGGTGTTTGGGAGCATTCTTAACCGACGAGAATATGGTCTTGAGTCTCGATATCTAAGGCAAAGTTGACCCGCCTCCCTCATCCCTGAATGGCATTTTGTGAGCTGTCAACCCCAACCACCCCTCAGATGGCGACCCTTACTGACCCCATTCGGCTGTAGTACCTTAGACCTTAGTTTCCTCTCCTCCTCCTCCTCCTCCTCTTCTCCTCCTCCTTCACCTCCTCCCCTTCCTCCTCCTTTCTTTTTCTTCATATTCTTCTGTTTCTGCCTCTTTCTCTTCCTTTTCTTTTTTCTTCTTTTTTCATTATTATTATTATTATTGTTATTATTATTATTATTATTATTATTATTAACATTATTATTATTATCATTATTATTATTATTATTATTACTACTACTACCGAATACAGACCTCCCTTTCTCTCGTCACCCTTCTAAACATCCCTCCTCGTGTCTCTCTCTCTCTCTCTCTCTCTCTCTCTCTCTGGAAATTCAATAAAAAGTCACACATATATTTTATGAACACTCCCACTCCCCCTTCTGGCCGGCTGGTGTGGCTAAATGTGGAGAGGGGAGAGGGGAGGGAGAAGAGAGGGGAAAATGAAAGGGGAATAAAGAGGGGGATGAGGGTGGCAATGAGAGGGCAGGGGGGATGGGAAGGAAGGGTGCTAATGAAAGGGAGTATATCAGGGAATAGGGAGAGAGAATCAGGGATAAGGGATGAGGGTGTGTGGGAGGGAGGGAAGGTATAGAGAAGGAGAATCAGGAAATGGGTGTGGGCAGGTACAAAGTCAGGAGCAAGAGGGAACATGAGGAAGGGAAGCAAGATGAATGGAAGGAAAGAAGGCAAGATGGAAGGAAAGGGGGGAAGGCACGAAGGAAAGAAGGAAGGAAGACAGGAAGGAAGGACGGAAGGAAGACAATTAACATTTTTATACCTAATTCAACCTTAACCTCATAAAACAAATACCACAATCATAACTTCCAAAACAAACAAACACGAAAGCAGTATAAGCATTTTCTACTCTTTCTTACAAGGAGTCAACCATCTTACGGGAATAATTATCCTCTTACGCCCATCCTTAAGCAGTTTCCCACCACCCACGTCTCTCCTTGACCTTTCTCCCTTCTTGAAATTTTTAAAAGGAAAAAATCTTACTTCCTATCTTCTTCCTCCTGTTCTTCTTCGTCTTCGACTTCTTCTTCTTCTTCTACTTCTTCTTCTTCTTCTACTTCTTCTTCGTCTTCCTCTACTTCTTCTTCGTCTTCTTCTACTTCTTCTTCTTCTACTGCTACTTTTTCATTTCTTCTTCCTTTTCTTCCTCTTCCTCCTCCTCCTCCTTTTCACCTTGCTCTCCTCTTCTCCTAATTCTCACCCTTCCCTCCCTCTTTCCCTCATCTAACCTTTCACTGTCGTCCCTCCGCTCCTCCTCCTCCTCCTCCTCCTCCTCCTCCTTCCCCTTTCCTCTTCTTCCCCTAATCCTTTCTCTTCCTTAACAAAAGCGCGACTACGAAATTAATTTAATCCATATATACAAATTCATCGACGGACATGATAATAAGGCAAAAAAAAAAAATAAATAAATAAATAAATAAATAAAACATGACAGACTAAATAATACTAAAAAAAATAATGATAAACTTGTTGGCAAGTTTTTCCAGTCACGTGAAGCAATCAATTTTCTTTTCCAATTTCTTTTTTTCAACAAAGCTGTAAGGAAATGGAACAAACTGCCTTGAAATATCGTAAATTATCCTATAGTACTGTCTAAAAATTGCCTGGGTATGTATCTTTTTTTTATCATTCTCAGCTACACATGCTCCCCTCTCAGCAATTTATTCTTAAAGTATAATGCTTTCCAAAATATAAACCATGGAGAGCACAGCAATAAAAAACACCATTATTTACCTAGAGACCAATTTATTTTACTCTCCCTCTCAGGCTACGATCATAAGGGTGTGTTTTCCGTTCACCCTATCCTATGAAATTTCCAGGATAATTTTTCGAAGTTCCAGGATAATTTTTCGATATTGCAGGATAATTTTTCGATGCAGCTGGATATTTTTCGATGTTGCAGGATATTTTTCGATGTTGCAGGATAATTTTTCGATGTTGCAGGATAATTTTTCGATGTTGTAGGATAATTTTTCGATGTTGCAGGATAATTTTTCGATGTTGTAGGATAATTTTTCGATGTTGCAGGATAATTTTTCGATGTTGCATAGTTATTCTTCTCACTTTTCTTGCCCTCCTTTTCTTTCCTTCACTTCTACTTCCTCTTTCTAAATTCGTCGCTTTCTTTTCCTTCCTCCTGTCTTTCTCTGATTTCTCTCTGCTGAACTCACTCTCTCTCTCTCTCTCTCTCTCCCATCTGCCTCCACTCACCCCTCTCATCTAGCCAAAGCCCACCCATTTCCTCTGAGGCCTTATATGATCCCTCTCACCCTCGCCCACTCCATTACCTCCCCCACCCCCAAGCCTCTCTCCCTCCCCTCCCCTACCCTTCCCCTCCCCTCTCCATTACCTCTCCCACCCCCTCCAGCCTCTCCCTCCCCTCCCCCACCCAACTCCTGCCTCTCTTCTCTCTCCCCTACCCTTCCCTCCCGTCCCCATTACCTACCCCTACAGCTCTTCCTCCCCTTCCCTACCTTCTCCATCTCCCCCCTCTCCTCCCTCCCCCTCCGTTCCATCACCTTCCTCACCCTCTCCTCACCACCCCTTCGCTTCACCTCACCCTCCCTCCCTCCCCTACGAACCCCATCCCTTCTCCACTCCCTCCTTGTATCAGTACTGTCCTCTCCTCCCCTCCCCTCCCACACACCCCTCCCCTCCCCTCCTGTCCCACTCTCCCCCTCCCCTCCCACACACCCCTCCCCTCCCCTCTCCTCCCCATCTCACCCTCGAGCATGGACAATATTGGAGTCAGGGGAGCCTACCTTACAAGAGAGAGAGAGAGAGAGAGAGAGAGAGAGAGAGAGAGAGAGAGAGAGAGAGACTTTACTTACTCTCATCTAGTAAGGAATCTCTTATCGTCTTTTCCTTAGCAGTTTATTCCCGTATACGACTCCTTAACATTCTTTAGTGTGCTATTCATGCAACCTATAATGATAAAACAAAATGGGTCAACAATATCCAAGAAAATGGTAAGCTGTAATATGTAAAATGAATCGGTTAAGAGAATATGTTAGACAGCCTTTAAGCCTACTAGGACTCTACATATCTGAGAATGTTATGAGGTGAAATGCAAACTAAATCGCTAAGGAAGATTTGTTACGAAGCCACCTCAGCTGTCTAGGACTCCATTGTCTGAGGGGATGGTCATGGTCTCGTGGATTTATGAGGCTACCAGGGCCCTCGTCGGTTAAAGAACGTCCCTAACACCACTTCCTAAGCGATTTATTTTGCTTATTACACCCTGACGTCTTCTTCTGTGCTACTTAAATCCTTCCAGTATCACCATTCTCAGCATAAATAACTTACAAAACTATATTAACCTTACGTATCCAAAAATAAATCGGTATGGAAGAGGTGTTAGGGAGCTTCCTTGAGACTAGGTATTCTTCCTCAGCGTCTTCCCAGCCACACACACCTCCTTGAGAATAAATCGCCAAGAGGAAGCGAGAAAATAGTGAAAATAGGAGAGTCACTGGTACATCTTCCTTAACTCTTTGACTAGGGAGACGTTTTCTATATTCTTTCATTCCATTTTCCTTCCTTTTATTTTTTTTATATGATATGTGGCCCTCTTTCCTTTCTCAAACTTCCTCTTATCTCCCCTTCCTTCTCTCTCTCTCTCTCTCTCTCTCTCTCTCTCTCTCTCTCTCTCTCTCCTTATACTGTGGCTGTTTTTCGTGGTACTTGCGTGTTGACCTTCCCTGCCTCTCCCTGCCCCCCTCCCTGCCTGACCCCTGCCTCTCCCTTCCTGCCTGACCCCTACCTCTCCCTACCTTCCTGCCTGCCTAACCCCTGCCTCTACCCTTCCTTCCTCCCCCCTCCCTGCCTGCCTTCCCATTACTGCCTCTCTCTACCTGCTTACCTGTCTGCCTCCCCCGTCCCTGCCTGCCTCCCTGCCTTTCCCCCTGCCTACCGAGCTTCACCCCTTCCTGGCTTCCCTTCCCTGCCTTCTTCCCACCCTTTCTCCCTTCTTCCCTCCCTCCCTCCCTCCTTCTCTCTACCTGTCTCTCCCTTTTTCCTCGTCTGTCTGAATTTCTCGTTTTTGCTTGCTTTCTCTCTCTCTCTCTCTCTCTCTCTCTCTCTCTCTCGACCTTAATCCAGCGCCTACAAATGTCCTAGAAATTAGTAGTGAAGTAATTAAGGCTGATGATGGCGATGGCGATGATGATGATGATGATAATAATGACGATGATGATGATAATGAAGTCAGTAATGATGATGATGACGAGGACAATAAGAATGACGCTGATGCTGAAAACGACAACAACAACAACAATAATAATAATAATAATAATAATAATAATGGCGACAACAAGGGTTCGAATCTCTCAAAAGGTGACTGCATTTTTTCTTTCATTTTCCCCAATCAATTTTTCCCGTCCTTGCACCTCACAATCTACACCCGCCTAGCCTCGTCCCCCTACGACTGAACGGGGGTAAAATGAATCTGGGTGTACCTCTACCACTGCATGAAAAAATAATAAAAATAAATAATAGCATCACGTTTTCCAGTTACAAGTGCATGCAACATCACTCTTGCAACCCGAAATTGGGCAAGGTAGTGGGGAAATTAG
>NC_137022.1:23995631-24000631 GCF_032717465.1 Coenobita brevimanus | reverse complement strand
AGGAGAGAAGAGAAGAGGTGAAGAGAGGAGAGAAGAGAAGAGGAGAGGTGAGGAAAGGAGAGGAGAGGAGTGGACCGTTTGATCCATCCTCTCCACTTAATATATCTTTTAATCTACTTGCTCCACTTAATCCACTTAATATTCCACTTAATCCACTCAATCATCCAATTAATCCACTTAATATTCCACTTAATCCACTCAATCATCCACTTAATCCACTTAATATTCCACTTAATCCACTCAATAATCCACTTAATATTCCACTTAATCCACTCAATCATCCACTTAATCCACTTAATATTCCACTTAATCCACTCAATCATCCACTTTATCCATTTAATCAATTCAATCATCCACTTAATTCACTTAATCCATTCAATCCTCCACTTAATCCACTTAATCCTCCACTTAATCCACTCAATCCACTTTAATAAGCCACATCTCAGCCATCTTAATCCACTTAATAATCCACTTCAGCTCTCTTTATTCCACCTATTCAATTTAAAACATCTATAGCTCCACTTAATCCACCTCTTAATCCACTTAATCCCCAACTTATCCCAGCTCTCGATCCACTTAATCTCCACATAATCCACACATCTTGACCTCTCTTCATCCACTTAAAAAAGCCTCAGATCCACTTAATCCACTTCTAATCCACTTAACCCACTTCTAATCCACTTAACACACTTCTAATCCACTTAACACACTTCTAATCCACTTAACCCACTTCTAATACACTTAATCCACTTCTAATACACTTAATCCACCTCCAGTCCACTTAATCCACTTCCAATCCACTTAATTCACTTCTAATCCACCTACTCCACATAAATCCTAGATCCACACAACTCCACATTAATCTTCTTGTCTCTACCGGACGTGTCACCCCTAACACCTCTTCCTTAGCGACTTATTTTTGGGGATATAGATGGCTAACATCCATTTCATACGTTATTTATGCAGAGTATGGCCACACTAGAAGGATTTATATAGAAAAGGGTAACCAGGTGTAAAAATAAAATAAAATCGCCTAGGAAAAGGTGTTAGGGAGCTGAGGAAAATCGTCTGAGAGTAGCTGGAATATATTGACAAAAAAAAATCAGTCATCGGTGTGAAGTGTTTATGCTGAGAGAGAGAGAGAGAGAGAGAGAGAGAGAGAGAGAGAGAGAGAGAGAGAGAGAGAGAGAGAGAGAGAGAGAGAGAGAGAGAGAGAGAGAGAGAGAGAGCAAATAAAGAGAAAATCATTTTGTCATACGAGGAGGAGGAGGAGGAGGAGGAGGAGGAGGACGGAAGGAAGGAAAGAAGGGAATGATTAAGGCAGGAAGCAGAGAGAGAGAGAGAGAGAGAGAGAGAGAGGAGGGACGAAGGCTCTCCTGTGTATCAATGACGTCAGAGCTGGTAGGAGGGGGGAGAAAAGGAGGGGAGGGAGGGGAGGGGAGAAGGAGGGAGGAGAGGGGAGAGGGAGGGGTGACTGGGTGGCTGGGTCGATTTGGTGCTCTCCTCTCATTCATGGGGCGTGCTGGAGTGGGTTCGGGTTCCCCTGACTGCCAATGGGCTTGTGGGGTGGACATTCACTACGTCTCTCTCTCTCTCTCTCTCTCTCTCTCTCTCTCTCTCTCTCTCTCACCATCTGCGTCTTATCTCTATCTCATTCATCTAACTCCTTAAGGAATGAAAAGGGAGGAGGGAGAAAAGGGAGAAAGGAGGGAAGGAAGAGAAAGGGGGGAGGAGGAGGAGGAGGAAAATGGAAGGAGGGAAGAGAGAGGGGTAAAAAAGATGAGAGGGAGAGGAGAATGGAGGAGAGAGAGGGAAAAATGGTTGGCAGGGAGAAAGAAATTCGGAGAGGAAAAAGAGGGAGGAAGAGGAAGCAGAGGAAGGAAGAAGGAAAGAAGGGACAGGGGAGGAATGGAGAGGAAGGAGGGAGGAGAGACGAGGAAAAAAAAAGAGAAGAAAAAGGTATGGTTGAAAGGTGGGAAGAGAGAGAGAGAGAGAGAGAGAGAGAGAGAGAGAGAGAGAGAGAGAGAGAGAGAGAGAGAGAGAGAGAGAGAGAGAGAGACGAACGACAAAGAGAAGAATAGGGGTGAGAAGGAAGAGAGAAGAGAACAAAGGAGGAAGAATGGAAGGAGGGGGAAGAGAGTAAAGGGAGGTATAAGGGAGTAAGGTAAAGGAGGGGAAGGAAAAGGGGGGGGGAGATATGAGGGAGGGGAGAGGAAGTAGAAGAGCTGAGAAGAAGGAAGGATGGCAGGAAAGGGGAGAATGGGAGGCAGAGGAGAGAGGGAAGAAGAGGGGGGGGGGACACACAGAGGGGAGGACAGACAGCAGAGGGATTAAAAAAAAAAAAAAAAAAAGAGAGAGAGAAGAGGAAATGGAAGTGTGGGAGATAAGTAGAGAGATTTACTACCATGGGCTGTGGAAACCTAACCTCGTCCCCCTACGCCTTGAGGAGATAATATGTGATAAGCTAGTACCATCTTAAATACCTCCTTAGAACCCAACAAATATCGCCGAAGATTATAGACAAATTTCTTGGGGATAAAAGAGAGCGGTTTTTTGTGTTGATATGTGGAGTAGTAATTTTTTTCCTCTTGTCTTCTATCCAGTACTTAGTCTCTTTGCTGGGATCATCTCTGTATCACTATCGATTATAAATGTGTCTCCTTGGGTACTGCAGAGAGGTTGGGTATAATCTTTCGAGGGTAGGGAAGAACACCGGGAAAGAGGTTGACAGAAAAGGTGCGAGTGTATACCTAAGGGAGGATGGTGATGTGTTTTGGGATGAAAGTAGTTGCTGATTTGAGGCAGACAGGCCTGGGGGTACAGTACTCTTGACAAGGCCACCCCCTCACGGCAAGCGGCGTACGGCAAGAGCGACACTATAGACAGATAGGAAAGTGAATAGACGCGCATCTTCCCTCAAACCATATCCTTCATTACTTTAAATATGTAATTGTTAATGAGCCTTTTCTGACTTCATGTACTGCATTTTTCCTTCTTATTTCGGCTTTTTTGTTCTTTTTGAGCGTAGTATCCCATTAGATTATTTCCATGTACCCTTCCCTCACATACCCCCCTCCTCTCACCCCTCCAAGTCCCTCTCAGTCTACCTCCTCTTCCCCTGACCTGCTTTCCCCTCTCATTCCCCCCCCCCCACCGCCTTCAAAGACACTGTTATTCCTCCCACGCACACACCACCACCCCTTCACCGCCACCACGTGAAGGCGTCCTCTCACCCACGTTCTCTCTCTTCATCTCCCAGGGGTATACACTCTCGGAAATGCTTGTCTGCTGACCTACTATAGCGTATACTCCAACGTGGCAAAGATCCCTAGCCCTTTCTATAGCACATTCCCTTTAACTTGGCAATTTTTCACCTTATTGCAGTTTATTATCCGTACGCTAAAGTATGAATGTGCTACGGCTCTACATTCTTTCCACTGCACTTCTTCGTGACTAGCACCATATCCTAGTGACAATTTCATCTTTGCACTGAAGGAGATACGAACCATGTGTAGTCAGACCGAAGAGTTAATTTTCCTACACTCTTTTTACTCAAGCTTGGCCTAAAATTGACATCTCTCCATCTTGAATGCTGAGATGTGGCAATAGAGTAAGGCTGGAACATGATGCTAGTCACGAAGAAGTGCTATGGAAAGGATGCAGAGCCGCGGTATTGTCTTTCCGTGCCACTGAGCAACGTGAAATAAAAAGGACGAAAATCTGGGCCAAGTTAAGGCGATAGGAAAATAGTAACCAAGGAGACTCGCCTCACAAACCAGACCCAATATCATGCACTAGGACTTATAATTCGAGCTGTGAGAGGTGTCCAGTTCCCTCAGATGAAAACAAGGGGACGAAAATAACTAGCCTATTCAACCCTTCCCTCTCTTACTATCTCCCTTATCCTTGCCTTATTTTTCCACGGTAAAAATTGGGTGGTCATCCGTCTTATCGCCTTAATCGGCCCTTTAATTGGTAATAGGTAAATCACGTACACTAATATATTAATTTTTTTTAATATATGATATACGAAGGATGGAAAAACATATTACAGAAAGTCGATATACAAACAGGTGTCCGTCCAAAAAAATATATAAATAAATAAATAAACTAAAAATTGGCCTTTCCTTTACCAGACACTTTTTTCTATACATACTATTACCATGATCTCTCTCTCTCTCTCTCTCTCTCTCTCTCTCTCTCTCTCTCTCCTTATACTGTATGTAATGTTCATTCTCTCTCTCTTTTACAAACGAAATTTTCCTAATGATCTTTCTGTAGGTATGGCTTTGAATCTACCGCAGCCGACACACACACACACACACACACACACACACACACACACACACACACACACACACACAAATTGACCCAAATGCATATAAAACCACAAGGACAATGAACACACACACACGAGCACATAAAGGAAAACAACCACACACACAAACTAGATAACACACACACACACACACACACACACACACACACGACAAACAAGGTGGTAATTGCGACACCGCCATTACATGTGACTGCACAAATACTTCCTAACGAGGCGGGTCGAGGTCGAGGTCGAGAGGTTAAGTGTCAGGTCAGAGGTCAAGGTTGGGTATAAGGTTGAGTGTGAAGTCTGAGGCTGAGGTCGAGTATGAGGTCGAATGTGAGGTTAATTGAAGTCGAGTGTGAGAGGTCAAGTGAGGTCGAGGTCGAGTGTGAGGTTAGAGGTCAAGGTCGATTACGAGAGGTCGACCTTGAAATCTGAAGTCGAGGTCCAGTGTAAGATAAGAGATGGAAGTCGAATATGAGGTCAGAGGTCGAGAGTGAGGTCGAAGGTTGAGTGTGAGTTCAGAAGATGAGTTCGAGTGTGACTTCAGAGGAGGATGTTGAGTGTGAGAGGCTTACTGCAAGGGCAAAGGTCGAGTGAGCAGAGGTCGAGGTCGAGTGTGAGGTCAGAGATCGAGGTCGTGAGTAGGTCAGAAGTCGAGGTAGTGTGTGAGGTTGAC